>NW_022631109.1:567034-960588 GCF_010015895.1 Lontra canadensis | reverse complement strand
TTTTTTTTTTCCTAAAGATTTGTTTATCTGAGGCGGTGGGGAGAGAATAGGGGAGGGGTAGACAGAGGGGAGAGAGAGAATCTCAAGCAGACTTTCTATTTAGTGCAGAACCAATGCAGGGCTTGATTGCACAACCCTGAGATCATGTCCTGAGCTGAAATCAAGAGCTGGGTTCTTAACTGACTGAGTTGCCCAGGCAGCCCTAAATTAGGGGGTTTTGATGGTCAGTCCAGGGTAGACATGGAATAACACCATAAAGAGGTAAATGAAGGTGAGATAGATGATATCCTCAGGTCCTAGGAGAGGGCAGCATAGCACACCATTCAAAGGGATATGTGGGGGGAGCTTCAAGGGGTAGGATTATCCTAGCAGGTGTAGAGGAGAGGGAGAGAGAGAGCACCTGGGGGCACGTGCCTTCACTGAAAGTTAAGGTGGAGTACTCAAGCAGAAGACTTGAGGAATTTTACTGATGCATTTGAATGTCAGTAGGTCACAGTCAGGGGAGTGCAAGAAGAGGAGCTTGTGGCAGGCACCAGCCTTATTGCACTGGTATACCTGATAACTTGGGTCAGTTGCTTACAACCATCTTGTGACTGTTGAGGCTTCAGGAAAACATGACAATTTAAAAATTCACAATGAATAATCATAGTATCTGTGTATATTAAAACTCACCAGAGAAAAATTTATAACTTAATACCAATGTTATCACTTTAAGGATTACCAAAGCAGAAACAAACCATCAAACATTTATTTGATAGTCCAGTCACTCAGGGAAACAGGGAAACCTTTTTTGTAAACAAGTCTACCTCAGCTATGTGGTTGGTTGAATATGAACCAGGCAGAGGAATTAGATAATTTGAGAAGTTATAGTTGTCTGGTAAATCACCCTGATCCAAACATCTGGAGAGTCTTACATATGGTTGGTATAGCATTCCTTTCCCTTGGCACCACTGTCAGACCTAATTCATCATTACTTCCTTTTTTCCATAATTTCCAGTGATCAAATGCCAGTAGCTTTTCTTGGATCCTATCCTTATGTCAACTTTCCTAATTTCAAAACATTTTCACAGCACAATATGGTTTCCAAGTTTGTGCCCTTAAATTCTTTTCCTTGTGTGGGTATCATAGAAATATACATATGCTGGAATTTTATGTAAAGGCAGCATGTGATTAGGGAGCAATTACTTTACATACTTATGGAAAAAAATCAAAACAGATCATTTGAATACATAAAAATGAAATGTTTTTGCATAATTATTATACATAAGGTTTTTTTCCATGCATAGGTTTTTTTTTGTTAATTATATTCATAAAAATTATATACTCTGCTATGTATTCTTAATAGTAAGTCATTAGGAATTCCATATTTTATCATTTTTATATAAAAATAAATATAAATGCTTAAAAAGAAAATAAGGTACAGAGTTTTGGCAAGATAGTAAAAAAAGTTTGAGTTATTTATTATTAAGTGCACTTTAATAATTATTATAGGGAACTATGATATATTTTCTGTATTATCATATGATATTCTATATTTAAATGATTGTGAATGTTACTTTTTACTTTTCTCCCCTTGTTTTCTATGTTGCTCTATAAACCTAATACCTATTTTTTTTTTTTTTTTTTAAAGATTTTATTTATTTATTTGACAGACAGAGATCACAAGCAGGCAGAGAGGCAGGCAGAGAGAGAGGAGGAAGCAGGCTCCCTGCCGAGCAGAGAGCCCGATGCGGGGCTCGATCCCAGGACCCTGGGACCATGACCCGAGCTGAAGGCAGAGGCTTTAATCCACTGAGCCACCCAGGTGCCCCCCTAATACCTATTTTTAAAACTGCATGATATTCTAGAGTGGATGCCATCAATGAGATTAATCAGTTTTATATTATTGATCACTTGATCATTTGTCTTTTATTAAATAACAGGAACAATTGTGAGATGACATTTTCACATAAAATATTTTGTTTTCATATCAACTATTTGATTATATTCAGAGAAAATATGTCAACTTATCAGTAATTATAAACAATAAAAAAATTAAGCCTATTTTTGTTTAATTAGTCTCACATAATCATTTATTTTTTTTTTTAATTTGTTTTCATCAGAAGTAAACATCCATGTTTATGGTAGTTTTTCTTTTTGAAAAAGGTCCCAATTCTCCACAGTTTCCTTGCAATGTGATTCTGAAGCTCCTCCCATCAAGAAGTAGGCTCTATTATCCCATTTACTGAAATAGTTTATTTTGTGACTTGCTAAGGCCAATAGAATGTGGAAGAAATGATAATGTGTTTGTTCTGAAATTAGTCTTCAAGCAGCCCTGCTTGCCTCTGTCCTCCCGTAAAATCTTGTCTCCACCATGATAATAAGCTTGAGCTTGCCTGATGGAGAATGAGAGGCCAGGTAGACTCAGTTTTCCCCTGAATTCATTGAAGACCAGCCTAGAGCCAGCCAATATCAAATTTATATGTAAGGGAGTCCAGCCCAGCTTAGTGGAACTGCTTCTTTGAATTGCAGTTGCATCAAAGAGCCGGATTATTTTCAGAACTGCCCAGATAACCCACAGATGGCGAGCAAAAATAAACATTTCTTATTGCACCACACTAAAGCTTTGTGTTTTCTTGGTTAACATTATTATGGAACTAGATGGTATCAAATTTATTACTCTCTCACCAGCAAAGGAGATTGTATATATTAATATTTTAGGTGAAAAATGTAACCTATTCTCTAAAATTCCAACTCAAGTCCTCGGATATAAGTACTCACTTGGAGCAACTGAACAAAGTTTAGTCTATGGAGGCTACTGCAGGTGTGTTTCAAATTTCTTGTTGTGTAAAACCTATATCAGATATCACCTTAAAAATAAATATAGTGCTTGGAAATGAGGAACTTTTATCTATCTTTAATCTGAAGGATATGGCTCATCATTAATTTATTGTTTTGGTTTTATAACATAATGTCATTAGTGTAAGAGGGTGATGTGAATATTAACACACACACACACACATTAGCCAACTTTTGGTGAAATTTCAATTTAATATGACTTGGGTGGTGATTCTGGATTTAGGTAATGTTCTGATACTTTCATTTTAAAAATTATTCATGGTAGACTAGCAAATAGGTTTTAAGTGTTAAAAAATGCAGTCGTGTATTAAAATAAGAATGTAGCAAAAAAATTAGACTTTTTTTTCTCCTGAATTTTTGCATTATGAGAATGCAGACTACTTCAGCACCAAATGTGAACACAAGATGTGTCAATGTCTATGCTCAGGAAAGTAACTAAAATAATGCCTAACATTTATTAATAGAATGCCAGCTGTGTTTAAAACAGAGAGAGAGGTAGTAGAGCTCAAGCTCATTTTTGTCAGGATATATATTTTAAATATATCTGCCATTCTAGCACTGGGGAATTAAAATTAAGTCAGGTTTGTGCTAAATGTGGGTTAGGTCTATATATTGGCAAACCAGTGAACAAAGAAGAAAAAACAGTCACGGAAAGTGATATCCTTGCCATTAATGAAGAGCAGTAAGACAGGAGGATTACAAAAAGCAGGACATGTATAGTAAGATAATATCCAGAAAAGGGCCCCCAAAATAATAACTGTCAAGAAAATTTGAAGTCTGTAAGTAAACAAGAAAGTGTAATTGAGAATAAGGAGGATAGGACATGATTTAGCTCATGTTCCAAGCACGTTATTAGGGTTCTGTACTTTTTTTCAGCTTCACTTCCTCTATTTATCCCCTACCATGGCCCCTACCATGTCCTGTGCTCTCAAAGTACTCCTCATAGGACTCCATCATAGATCATCTTTCCATAGTGTAAAGCCCTTTCTAAACAAGGGCTTACATGCCCATCTCCTTCACAAGATGGTAAAATCTCTGAGGCAATGACTTTCTATGAACCAATTCTGTATCCTTAATTCCTTACATGATACTTGATTCATAGGGAGGAGCTCAATAATTTTTTTAAAGGCGTGAATAAATACCTAGGTAGACAAACAGATGTAGGAAACCTAGGCTCTAGGGTGCCACAACACGGCAAAGAGAAAGAAAGCCATGATTATATTTGAGGGTCCTCTGCTTACTAAAATTTTAGATGAGGTGGGTTAAGTATCCAGGCATGACAGAAGGAAACCATGAATCAGCAGTCTACGAAATAATGAGGCACAACTTGACATATTAAATAACCCCCACTTGGGAAGTACATGGTCTCAAGAGCATCAGTCACCTACAAGTTAGAGAGGAGATAGGGTAAATGATTGAATGCAACTGAAAGGAGTGAATGAATAGAACACGTCCAAGTAATTTAATACCTTGTTATATTGATCTCCCTCTATCCAATTAAATTTTATAAAGAAGATTAATTTTATGGCAAAGGTATTTTAGTAAATTGTTGCCATTGTACTCTCTTGATTATGGAAAGTTGCATGCCCTGCTAATTTAGCTTCTTAAACTTAGTACAATGCCATATTGCTCACTGGGCTTATCTTGACTCCTTTTAGAATGACAATGAGTCATTAGAAACACAAATTCCCATCTAGTTCTGAAATCTTCTGTCTTTAGCAAAACAACCTGGACACGTTGCACACAGACCTCCAGTCATCCGAGTGATGTTAACCTCCGTTCCCTGAGCAACTTGGAATAAATGTTTAGTTCTCAGGCCCAGCCTTCCTACTTTAGATTGAGATTTCATTATGAAGATGAGTTTGGTTTCATCATCAGATTCATTTATGAGGAAGGTTTAAGATTGGGAAGAGCAGGCAGGAGGTCAAAGGCTTAGGACTGGGTTTGCCCGACCTTGCCAATATGTTATAGACTCCGTGCTATCCTGAAACCTTAGGAGAGGGAAGTGTGAGGAACTTTAGTTGTAAGGCCTTTGAGGTAGATGATCAATTTACAGTTGGGCATCTCTAAGCACCATACAGCATTATTTCATACCAGGCTGGTTTTGACATCTAGGTTATGTCAAAATGAACTGCTACAGCATAGGGCTGGCTGTTTTTTCATTTGTGTTTTAAGCCATGATTTTGTTTGTTTATTTGTATTGTTTTGTTTTCCAGAACTTTTGATTCTTTATTGTTTGATCACTTCAAGGGAATTTGGGAACATATAGCTGGCCATTTGGTTGAAGAACAAAAATATATATAAGCAAATTAGAAAACAATATATTACCTTGTATACTATAGATCTTGAGTAGTGCTATAGTAGGGTGGGAGTAATCAGAACTGGCTTCAGAGTGAGGTGATATTTTATCCTCTTTCACACAATAAGATATGCATTTGGATGAGAAAGGGAAGTCATTTCTGAGTTTTCAGGCACAATTATAATCAGATAACTAGACAAAACAAATACACTGGAGAAATGTTAACATATATGAAAAAAAGGAGTTAAGATCCTTACTATATAAATAATGCTTAAATATTAGCAGGCAAAAAAAGGTAAATAAACCAGTAGGAAAATGGGCTAAAAGATAACAGATAACAAATTCTCAAGTGAAAAAATACGAATGGATCCTTAAGTGTATAAAAAGATCTTCAACATTCTCTCAATTTAAGCAAGTTACGTCTAAAAATGGTGAGGTATCATTTTTGTATATAAGATTCAAATGATAACACTATATGTTAATAAAGATTTAGGAATATAGGCAGTCTCGTACTTTATTACTGGGAGTGTAAATTAATACAAATTTACAGTTCTTTATTCAAGGACAGTTTCTCAATGAGCTCTACCCTAGCCACCCTGTTGAAAATTATAGTCTTCAACTCCTAAACTCCCAACTCTAGGTGGTTTTGCCTTGAACATACCACTGTTGAACATAATATAAAATTCCTTAACTTCACATTTTTTTAAATGTTCTTTCTCCCCTCAATATAATGTTTATTTCAAGATCCTAGGTATATTTTAGTTTGTTTGATTCACTGATAAAACCTAAGCATCTAAAACTATGCCTGGCAGACACAACATACTCAGCATTGCTAAATGAATGAGGGATGGATGGATGGATAGATGGATGGATGGATAAATGAATATTTCTGTATGTGTGATGTTCATATGTTTTGACCCAGAAATTCCAATTTTAACAGGTTACCTTAAGAAAATCTATAGTAAATGCACAGGAATGTTTACTATAACATTAATTATAATAACAAGAAATGAACAAAAAAGTCCACTAGTAAGAGATCAGTTTATTTTTTTTAAGAGATCAGTTTAATAAATCGACACTGCATACCAAGGATGGTAATACAGCCATGAAAGATGTCTGTGTATATTAACAGAGAAAGTTGTTATTAACTATTAAATTTGTTGAAAAATCTCTTATAAATTAACACATATGATACACTAATATTCTTAAAAGGTCTAAGATACCCATCAGAACACTAAAATTGGTTTATCTCATATAAATATGGATGCAATTTTATATTCTTCTTTATCTACTTCCATATTATTTGAGTAGTTTTTCATAATAAGCCTGAATAACAAGAAAAAATTAGTAGAGACATAACATTTTGATATGTTAAAATGCAAAAAAGGTATAGCTTTGGTGAGAAGAAAACATTCTTATTCCTCTTTGTGTTTTAGACATAAAGTACTTTTTTCTATAATTGTGATACACCTTTCAGTTAATTTTGTAAGTATCTAATCTTGCATTTTGAAAATTATGAAACAAACCAAATGCTAGGAGAAAAACTGTCTTATTAGCAAGCAGCAGAGTACATCACCTGAAGCTCAACAGTTTGTAAAGTGAAATTAATAATGTCTTTTTCAGAGGTTGTAAGAATAAAAGGAAATTTTATTAAGAAATTTTACTAAATGCTTGCTGTACAGAGGCATTAGGAAGTAGTTCCCTTTCTACTTGCAGCCCGTTCCTTTTCTTTATAATCTTCCAATTGGGAAAATAAAGTTTAGCATTGGAATTTTTGCCAGGAAACCTCTCACACTACAACTGACCATATCAGGGTGGCTTAAAACTGCATCTTTGCTCATTTTTAAGTCAAGTACTGATTCAGTCAACAATTATTTATGTGTCCTTGAATGTGTCATTGGCCTGTGAAGCCACTGGGGATCATAACATCTGACTACTCTAAAGGTTGATAGTGAGGATAAACATAAACTTTAAAGATCATCAAATGTTTAAACTAGAGAAGCATTTAATAGCATGATTCTGCCCTTCAAATGATAAATTAGAAGACAGTTCACAAGTGAAACATGAAAACAGAGAGGGAATCATGAACTTGGCTGGCAGGAGCTCTGAATCCATTGGCATACACTTGCTGCTTTTATCCATTATCAGCCCAAGACACTCTCACACCAACTGCATGGAGATAAAAGGCTGAATATCTTATTACCAGTTCCCTTGAGCCCCGTGGCCAAATCCTTTTGTGATTTGAGCTTAATTACCTCAAAAGAGGTGCATCAGTTTTATGAGGTTACAAATAAAAAGAAGATTTAGATCTTCCCTTGTGTGAAACTAGTCTATAGATTGAATTCTAAACAATTGTCACTGCTCCAGCTTTGTGAAAGGCAAGTAAATAATTTCTTTAAAGGAATACCTGGTGCCAAATAATCCTGGCCTCCCAACTGGCATTAAATGATAACAATAACAACAACAACAACAACAATAATAATAGCAACAATAACAACAATATAAAATATTAACAATTAAATTTCTTATTGATAAAATTCTGAACAACTACCTTCTATCTCATGCAACTCTTAAGGTGTTAATAACTTCCATTAAGTACAAAATAGTTTTTGTTTTTATTATTACCCTTAGTGATTTTAAAAGGTGAAACTACTACATTTAAATTTTAAACCTTAGAAATGTCATATTTCAGCATGAAATTTGACCACAGTGCTTATGTAACTTTAGAACACTTGGTACACTATACTTTTAAGTCATTGCTACTGTCCTTAGAGCATATTTAAGAAATAGAAATATACAGCATTCGGTGTGTTTAGCTGTAAGTCATGGTGGAATCCTGGGTGTCCTCTTAGTGCCAAGCAACAGAGTGGGTAGGTTGCTTGTGTAGACTAGCTGTTTTCTGAACACCCTTTTCAACTTCACAAAAGACAATTAGGGTTTCTCCTTAATATAGAAAGTCAAATAAATTACCTGCTCTTAGTTTTATATGGATGTATCTATAAGATATTTAGCAGTTAGCTGTCTCTAAGAAAAGTAGAAATAATTTAGTAGGGGAAGTTGAGAGTTTGCAATGTAAGTTTAGGAAATAACATTAGTTTGTAATAATGTCCACAGGGTATCTTAGTTGGTTCACATGTTGTTTAAGACTGATGAACCAGAGACCAAAACTTGATTCTTCATGGAGCTAGCTACTTAAAGCAAAAATAAATTCCTTTTGACAATAACTTTTCAGTTAAATAAGTGTTGGAAAATAAGGTGATTAATAGGATTTTCTCTTTATTCCATTAACTCACCTATGTTGTGAGACTGCCAAGACAAGTATAATCTTGTTAAGAACAAATATAGTAAGCTTTTAATGTTAATTGAATTCTTTGCTGTCAGCTTTGTGTTTTTGGTCTTATGTACACTTGCAGCATTTTATCTGCTTTTATACTTATCTGTCCTTACCATAAAATTTGGCACTTTATTGTAAATGGCCTTCCTCCACAATATTTTAGGAACATATATGTGTATCCATTAAAAAAAAAAATCCACCATCTGACAAATGTGAAAAATGAGATAAAAATATTTTAAAAAGTTGGAAACCTATTTATAATTCATAATCTAGGTTTATTGAATTTCAACTTATTTAACTTATTAAAAACACCTCTGAAACCACATGACTCTATCCCACAACACAAAATACAATGTCTCACATATTTTCAAGGTTCCATTAAATATACATAAATCCATCCCCATAGGCTTCTCAATTTCTTGAAAGGGATATTGATTTTTTATTTGATACTCCTCTGATTTCTAGATAGTGTCATATAGGTTACTTATTAAGGAAATGATTAATTGAATATGTATTAATATATATGTTACTTTTTAATATATAACTTGGTAATATATTAGAATTAAATGTTATCAAAATTTTGAGTGAGATTCTTTAATTTTTTTAATGTTCACTAGAATAACAGAATAAATCTGCCTCTGAATCAAATTCAGAGCAGTGCCTGAAAACAATGGTGCTTTTAGAAAAAAAAAATAGGAAAAGAGGAGGCAGTGAAAACTTCCAGTGGGGAGTATATAGGATATTTGTTTAATCCAAGTCAAACTAATCAGTGGTAAAAAATAAGACTTGAGTTGTCTCTAATTTAATAGCATAGATATTAAATTAAAAGAAAACAGAGAATTTGAGTGAAGAGTGGTCCAATGGACTATTCTTGGCTCCCTCAGCCAATTAAATGCTGAGATTGAAAAATAGAGGTTTTTACAAGTTTATTTCTTCATTCAATAAAATTTATTGAGTACCTTCTTAGGTGCTAAAGATAAAAGGCTCATTTAAAATAAAGCACATCAGCGGGGAGTTTGGTGGAGGGATGGGTGAAATAGGTGAAGGGGATTAAGAGTACACTTATGAGGAGCACTGAGCAATGATGTATAGAAGTGCTGAATCAGTATATTGTACACCTGAAACTATTATAACACTGTATGGGAACTATACTAGAATTAAAATAAAATAAACTTAATAATAATATTAAAAAAAATAAAGATAAAGTGTCACATAAAACAGACATGATTCTTTTCCTTGTAGAGTTAAAAATAGAGTGGAAAGACAAGTATTTAAAAATATATACTATAGAAATAAATGTGTAATTGTAATTTTCATGAAGCAAAAATACAGAAAACTATGCATGGGTATAATGGGGTTAAGTGCCTTAGATTGGGGCTCAGAAAATGTCTTTCTTTTGACAACTGGAATATGATGTGACAAAGAAAGTAATAGGCAGAGAGAACACATACTGAACTTGGAATAAGCCAGCTATGTTTGAGGAATTAGGAAAAAAAAGAACAGTTCAGTTGAGGTACAGAGCATGACTGGCATCAGATTCACATGATAAAGTAGCCAAAGTGCATATCCTATAAAGTCTTGAGGGGTATTAAATATTTTAAAAATGTTATTATATTTGAATTAGAGAGCCAATGAAGATTTTCCTGTTGTTTGTTTTTTTCTGGGGAATTGACATGATCAATTTGTTGCTGAAATTATTCTAATATGATTACTTTAGTTGCTGTCTGGAGAATCATCTTGCTCTTTTATCCAATCTGAAACCCTGTGTCTTTGGATTGGAGTACTTAGTCCATTTATATTCAGAGTAATATTGAAAGATAAGAATTTAGTGCCATTGTATTCCCTGTTTTTGTATACTGTCTCTGTTTCTTTCTAGTCTATGTTACTTTGGGGCTCTCTCTTTGCTTACAGGATCCCCTTTAATATTTTTTGCAGGGCTGGTTTAGTGATCACAAATTCTTCTAGTTTCTGTTTGTCCTGGAAGCTCTTTACCTCTCCTTCCATTCTGTAGCACAGCCTTGCTCGAAAAAGTATTCTTGGCTGCCTGTTTTACTCATTTAGTACTCTGAATATATCATGCCAGTCCTTTCTGAACTGCCAAGTCTCTGTGGATAGGTCTGCTGCCAGTCTAATGTTCCTACCCTTGTGTGTTGAGGATATTTTGTTTCAGGCTGCTTTCAGGATTTTCTTTTTACCTCTGATGTTTGCAAGCTTCTCTATTATATGTCTGGGTGTTGATCTATTTTTACTGATTTTGAGGAGGTTCTCTGTGCTTCCTGGACTTAAATGCCTGTTTTCTTTCTCAGATTAGGGAAGTTCTCAGTTCTGATTTGCTCAAATATACTTTCTGTCCCCCTCTCTCTTTTTTCTTCTTCTAGGACCCCAATAATTCTAATATTGCCAATGTAGATTAACAACACTTAAAAGCTAAATGATTGTGGGGTTCTGGTCCAAGATAGCAACATAGGAAGACTTTGAACTTAACTCCTCCATGAACACCAAACCTATATATTTATAGAGAAATTCCTTCTGAAGAACTGAGGTCTGACTGAAAAGCTTCTGCACAGCAAATAATAGAGAGGCCACATAGAGAATGCAAGAGAGATGGAAAATACCATAAGGAAGGAAACACTTAACCACAGCTGTGAAGGGCAGTGGGGAAAGGACAAGACTGAGAGACTAGGAGCAGATTTATCTGCTCTGGGGTACAAGAAAAAAAAAAAAAGCTATGGTTTAAAAGGGAACTAAAATATGAAAGATCCTTCCCTGGACTTCCATGAAATAGCAGTAGGGCAAGGGTGGAGTGGGGTGTTGGATAGGTGGCTGGAACTCTCTCTCTGGGTGGAGGGGTTGGTGAGTACCACGGTTTACACTTCCCCTGCACCTTGATAGTGCAGGGTGGAGCAGGGTCCAGGTGTTATAGCTGGCCTACTATCTCAACAAATCCCAGATGCCTAAGCCATATTAGCCCCAACCATCCCACCAAGGCAGTTCCCTTATGATGCATATCAGGACATCCCTGGCCAGTGCTCACTATAGTTCCAGCTGTTGTGACAAGGTGACATAGTTCCAAAGCACTTTGGGACACTCCAGGTCCATACCACTTTGTCTTCAGAGAGCTTGCTTGGGCACCTCCTACCTCAGCACAGAACACTCTGGGGCCGCCAATTTCATGCCCGCTTAAACTCTACAATTAGTCACAATAGCTAAGAGGTGGAAGCACTCGAATATCTATTGACAGGTAGTGGATAAAGAGAATATGGAATACATTTCTCTCTCATATCTATCATCTATCTATCTATCTATCTATATCTGTATGTAATATTACTCAGGCTCACAAGAGAAAGAAATTTTATCACAGACTACATGTATGAAACTTGAAGATACTATGCTGGGTGAAGTAAAAACAAAACAAAACAAAAAACCAAATAATATATGATCTAACTTATATGGGATATTTAGAGTAGTCAAATTCTGGAAACAGAAAGTAGAATTGTTGTTGCCAGGATTTGGAGGGAAGGGGAAAGGGAGGTTTATTATTCAATGAGTACAGAATTTCCATTTTGCAAGTTGAAAAAAGTTCTAGAAATCTCTTATACAGCAATATGAATATAGTTAACACTACTGAACTGTACTCTTAAAAATGGTTAAGAGAGTTAAAAAAAAAAAAAAAAGTTGAATGACCGTGAAAACTGTAATGGGCTCTCTGGGTGAAAAATCATTTAACTGTCTTATATTTCTAATTTGTGAAATACTTGGAAAATTATACATACATATATATACATACAGTATATACACACACACATATAGTATATACATAAAATTTATCTATTTTATATATTAAAATATAATATTTTGTAGTTATGATTATATATTATAATATTAAATATGTTAAAATTTATGTATTATTTATATACACATGCACACAAAATGACATGTAGATTATTTGATGACCCATCAGGAACTACTAGTGTTTTATAGATACCGTGAGAAAACATTTATTCTCACTGAGCCTAGGGTAGACTGCCAGGGAATACTTTCCACTTAAATGCTTGAATTTGGTCATTGCCATGAATACCTGAAATTCACTATTCCTCACTTAACTTTTAAATCAGAGAAAGAAAAGAATAGTTAAAAGAACCTCAAATAGGGTACATTGGTGGTTCAGTCAGTTAAATGTCTGCCTTTAGCTCAGGTCAAGGTCGCAAAGTCCCCGGATCAAGTCCTGCACTGGGCTCCCTGCTGAACAGGGAGTCTGCTTCTCCTTCTGACCCTAGCCCCTTCCCCATGCTCGCTCTCTCTCATTCTTTCCCAAATAAATAAATAAAATCCTAAAAAACAAAACAAAACAAAACAAAAACAAAAACAAATAAAACTCACAAGGAACCTCAAATATATTTGGGAAACAAGAATAAAAGTACATCCTTTCTGGCCAGAACCCTGTAATAGACATAGTAACCAGAGATAAGGGTGGGACTATAATTTAGGAATAGATATCAGCTCATAGCAAGGCTCAGAGCAGATGATGTACATCTCAATGGATGTCAGGGAAGAGTGTTTCTTTTTTTTAAGAGAGAGACACAGTGAGAGAAGGAACAAATGCAGGGGGGAGTGGGAGAAGGAGAAGCAGGCTTCTTGCTGAGCATGGAGCCTGATGCAGGGCTTGGTATCAGGACCCTGGGATCATGACCTGAGCTGAAGGCAGACACTTAACGACTGAGCCACCCAGGCGCCCTAAGAAAGAGTGTTTCTATAGCCAATATACCACAACCATCAGTTCCTGAGGCATTCATAATTTGCACTCTCATAAATTTCATCACTATTTAATTTGTATATTAGAGTAAAATGCAGTAAAAAAAACCCCAAATTTAAATCAATTTGTCCAAGTTTTGCTGCATATTTTTTAAAAAGTTTTTATTTATTTATTTGACAGAGAGAGAGAGAGCACAAACAGTAGGAGTAGCAGGCAGAGGGAGAGGAAGAAGCAGGCCTCCTGCTGAGGGAGCCTGATGCGGGCCTCAGTCCCAGGACCCTGGGATCATGATCTGAGCCAAAGGCAGTCGCTTAACCAACTGAGCCACCCAGGTGCCTGTTTTGGTACATATTAAAACCAGAATATATATCCACATTAGTTTGACATGTTAATTTTAGGTAACATTTACATTTAGTCTCCTCTTGTGTTTTTCACTGCAAAGTCCATTTAAAAATGGCCAATTTAATGTCCATGTATTTTTAAAAAAAGCAGATCATTAGATGAATAAACTGTCCTTTAGATCACCTTTAAGACAATACCCCATCAGGCAATAAAAACTTCTAGTTCAATTTCCTTTAATAATACAAGGTTTTCCCTTGAATGAAATTCTCTTCATTTGCTGATTGGGGAAGACAGCTCATTTTAATAGAGATTGTCCCACCATGACTCTCCTACAATTGCAGATTACTTAGGAAATATGAATTTCAGGAGGAAAAACATCATTAGCAATAGAGGTATTTAGAAGAAGTAAAAGGGTAAAGTGTACATTTAGCACAAAGCAGCAATCTCTTTACTCATAGCACCAGGGTTATCAGTATGCCATTAACAGCTTTTCACTATGTAAATGTTTTCAAACAAAATAAGCTAAATGAGTAACAAGGTGAATATGGTTCATTCCAAAACACTTACTTAGTGTTGCTTGAAAATTGGAGGGGAAAAAAAGTGGTCCCGTTCCAGCTCCTTTCAAAATATAAAAAACCCAAAAATCTTTCCACTGCATCTAATCAATTTGTATACTAATGTAATTTGGGTTTCATAGTATTTAGGTCAAACACTGTTTTTAGAACCCTGCCAAGTAACAAATGTTGTCACATATTTGTTTTATTTTATTTCTATCTAGCATGATACAGAGAAGTACATTATACAATTTTACTTTGATGTAGTCTGAAAGTGTCTCTTTTCATACTTGAGGAGATGAGCTGTTTTCCAATAAAATGGCTAGATATTTAATGACAGAATATTCAGAAATCTTGCAGAATTCATTTTTCTCATTGCAAAGGAGTAATTAAGAAGTGCTTGATAGTGTGATCAATTATATAGCATACATTCACTGAACACCTCCTTCAGAACTAGACCCTGAAGGAAGTTTTTGAATAAGACTCAAATCCTTCCTTTAAAATACTCCTACTCTAGGGGTACCTGGTGACTCAGTTGGTTAAGCATCTGACTCTTGATTTAGGCTCAGGTAATGGTCTTAGGGACCTGGGATGGAGCCCTGTGTTGAGTTCCCTGCCCAGCAGGGAGACTGCTTGAGGATTCTCTCTTCCTCTCCCTCTCTCTCACTCCACTCATGTTCTCTCTATCTCAAATAAATAATTAAATCTTTAACTAAAATGCTCCTAGTCTAGTGGAGAGAACTACAGTTCTGCAGCCAGTCTATATTGTTGATTTAGAAAATAAACCAAATAATATAAATATTACTAATTATCTTATGGCACAAACAAAATTACTGTTAATATATATATATCATATATATATATTACATATGTATATATATAATATATATATAATTTTTTTCTCCAAGTGGGGATATACTATCCAAAATTCTTGGTTGCTTGCTTTTTAAATCTACTCTTTGTTTATTGAATAATATGCCTCCATGTCACCAGTTTTAATGGTATTCTCACAGAGGTGTAGTGAATTTATTTAACCATCCTTGAAGTATTGGACATTTTTACATCACCAAAGTTTGTTATTATAAAGGATAATGCTAGGCTGACTGTTACTATAAATTTTTGCATGATATTTAATCATTTCCTTAGAATAAGTTCAAATAGATAAAATTCCTGGAATAAATGTTAGGCACAATTTTAGGACATCTGAAACATACAGCCCAATTTGTTCTTTTAAGTTGGTTTTTATTGGTATGAAAATAAGTTACGTCGTGTTTCTTTTTCTTTTTTTATTTTTATGAGTCTCATTGTTCTTTCTGTTTTATAGTTTAACAAAATAGCTTATAACTTGTGAATACCTTTCTGCTGGGTATTTGCTAATTTGTTTTGTATAAAAGTTATTTATATTAAAAATATCCTCCCTCAAATTTATCCTTTCTTTTCAATTTGTAGAACCAGAGAGCAGCATCTAGGGGATGAGAACATCCCCCCGTCGGCGTCCAACAAAGAGCTGGAGACCTCAGACCTCCAAACTTAAGGAACTGAATGCAGCCAATAATCTGGATGCATTTAGGAGTAAATCCTTCCTCAGAACTGCCAGGTAAGACTCCAGTCACCTTGATTTTACTTTTGTAAGATGCCAATCAGAGAAGCTATCCAAGCCCCCTGACTCTTCTGATCTACTGAGCTGTGAACTAATAAAGGGAAGTCATTTTAAGCAACCAAATTTGTGGTAATTTGTTACTTGACAGTGGAAAATTAGTGCAACCCTATAACGGCAATGACGGTGGGTAACTGATTTTGTTCTTTTCTCATATACCCCCTATAAAATATTACAATTAATCTTGATTTTAAGCTAGATAAATGACATATTCAGATAAACAACATATTAAGTGTCCATTATTCCAAGTTTAGTTAGAACTTTTAATAATAATAATAATAACAACACTACATCTCATCAAATGCTTTTTAAACATTTTTATAAAGTTTGTATGTCTTTTATTCTACTTTAACATATTTATGTGATGAATTATATAAAATATTTCCCCATCAGATTTATTTATGAAATAACCCTTTTTTGAGTCTCATATGTTATTATTTATTTCAGTTATAGGTTAGTATTTTATTTGAGATACTTTATATCTACTTATAAGGAGGGTGGACATGTGAAATTGTCTTTTATTTTCTGCTATTATTTTTCTTACTTAGGTTTTAGGATTATGCCAGGGTCATTACATGAATTGAAAAACTCTTCATCATTTTTACATGCCATGTGAATTATTTATTCTTAATTATTTGAAAAACTAAATTGTCCATGAAATAATTTTGGACTGGAAACACTTAAACAATAATTCTTTAAAAACTTGTTCATTGTTGTGCTCGCTTCGGCAGCACATTTACTAAAAACTTGTTCATTGTTTGTCAGAGTTATTAGTCTATTATACAATGCTGTGCCAGGATAGAGGTATATACAGGGACCTATAAACCAACACAGGATGAAAGGTAAGAAGGGGATGGCTTTGATGAGAAAAAAAATGTTGGGGCACCTGGGTGGTTCAGTGGGTTAATCCTCTGCCTTCAGCTCAGGTCATGATCCTAGGTTCCTGGGATCGAGCCCCGCATCAGGCTCTCTGCTCAGCAGCCTGCTTCCTCCTCTCTCTCTGCCTGCCTCTCTGCCTACTTGTGATCTCTCTCTGTCAAATAAATAAATAAAATTAAATTTAAAAAAATGCTGACCTTGTAAAGATCAGGAAGACAGCCAGACAAATAGGGCAGGGAAAGGAATTTCAGGAAGAACACCATTTATAAAACCATGGGTATATGTGGAAGTACATTGCCTATTATATGCTTGTCGTTTCATATCTGGTATATATTTTATTCCAAATTTTTTTTTAAAGATTTTATTTATTTATTTGACAGACAGAGATCACAAGTAGGCAGAGAGACAGAGGGAAGCAGGCTCCCTGCCGAGCAAAGAGCCCGATATGGGGCTCAATCCCAGAACTCTGGGAGTCATGACCTGAGCCGAAGGCAGAGGCTTTAACCCACTGAGCCACCCAGGTGCCCCCCAAATATTTTATCCTGCCACATAGCACATATGAAAAAGAAAAGCTCAAAAAATTTAATCCACTTATGTAAAGTTACCAGTAAATGCAAAAATTAAATTCAAACTCAGTTCCAACTAATTCCAAAATATATGTTTTATTTCTTCTATAATATATTGTTACTAGAAATAAAATAAAACTTCAGAAATCTGAAGGCCAAAGGGTTGGAAATGTGGGAGAAAAGAAGTAATTTTGTTGATTTATATCCTACTTCTATATTGCAGTAATTTTGATTGTTATAGGATATAAGCTTTATTAGTTTCACATTGATACTTCTATTTATTAAGAAATTTCGTATTTTTCATTTAATTTTCCAATGAACATGTGATACATTCTTTACAACCCAGGAATGTCTTTCTCAAGGACCTGGCAGGCGACCCTTTGATACATAATCATCAATAAATGTAGACCCCCTGTCTTCTGGTCTTTGAAAAGGTAATAATCTAACTTTGATAACGGATGATTTGGCAAGTACAATGGACTAGTCCCATTCACAAATCTCCCTTAATATTTTCCTGGACTTTTCCATTAGCTCACCCCAACTTTTAAAAAATCCTTCTTCAGCCTTTTCTTCTGCTAATTTGAATTCAGTCTCTCTTCCCCATTACAATAATCTTGACCTCTATTACAATCCTCTGGAATAAAGTCTTTCTTGATATTGTTAGCAAGTGTCCAGTGCAATTGTTCTCTTATAATACATGTTACAATTTACCTTGATTGTATAGTTATTAAGTAGTTCAGCTGAGATTGTAATTTTTCCATCATATCAAAATTGCTTGGAATGTTTATGTATAGGTACTGTGTCACTTATAAAATAATTAAGTAGATATATATGAACGAATCAGGCTTCCTTTAATGCAGCTCTGTTCAACAAACATTGACTTGAAGTACCTTTAGTAGCTGATCTTCAGCTCTGGTTTCAAATGGTACTTGCATAGTATAGGTGGTATGAATGGCAGTGATCTAAATCTCAATGTATATACATTATCATTCAAGGCTTTTATAATTATCATTGCAGTTATTTCAGTTTCCCTAGCTGATTAACATCTATGTAAGTAACCACAACTCCATGCTTTGAGATCGTTGTTGTTGAACACTGGACTTGGAAATATATTCCCTTTTTATGAAACCATTTACCAGTATTTTGTCTTTGGACAAGGCTGTTCTCACTCTGATTAAAAATGATATATGCTAGGGCACCTGGGTGGCTTAGTGGGTTAAAGCCTCTGCCTTCAGCTCAGGTCATGATCCCCGGGTCCTGGGATTGAGCCCTGCATCGGGCTCTCTGCTCAGCAGGGAGCCTGCTTCCCCCCCCCCCCCGCACCCACCACCTCTCTGCCTACTTCTGATCTCTGTCTGTCAAATAAATAAATAATATCTTTAAAAAATGATATATGCTTCTCAGCTTTTTGATGAAGTTAAATTATATTTTAAAGCACTTTGAAATAGACATCACTATATAAAAAGAAGTCGCTATAATTACTTGGTCAGTGGAAATTCATGGGATTTTGAAATAGTTCCCATAGTGGCTTAGGTAAAATTTGAAGTCAAAGTAAAAAAAAAATTGATATTTAATATCAAAAATAATGCATTTAACTTTCTTAAAAAATCCTATTACCTCATATATCTATTTAATACAATAGCCTCAAGTAAAATATTCTGTTTCATTTATTTTTTGTCTCATATTCCACGAACACTACTTGTCTTAGATTTTTTATATAATTGATATTTAAGGGTTTGAACAATTGGAAAGTTAGAGCAGCTGTATTCTACCGCAGGCTTAGGGTAGTCAATGGAAACAGTCTTTTTCTGAACAAAGACTGTTGAGCAGATTCTGTAAATTTATAATATCTTTAATAACGTATTTGGACTCATTTTGAACCAGGTAATAGAAAACTGGTTCAATTAGCTTTAAGTGGAAAAGGTACATGAAACAAACTTCAAAAAGAGATGGGGATGAAACTGGTTTCATTATTGACTGGATGCAGGAATATCGATATCATCAGGCCTGTTGTTTTTGCACTGGATCTGGCCTATTTTTTTTTTCTTTCTTTGTCTTTTATTGCCACTTCTTTTTGCTTCAACTTTATTCTCTTGGATCAGCTGTCTCCACACATCCAAGACCATGGTCACATGCTGTTTCTGGCTTTTATACAATATAGCCTCATGAACAGAAAGAGAACACATTTTTTTGCTAGTTTCCATTATAGAAAAAGGACCTAAGGAAGACCCCTGATTGATGTGGATTGGTCATATTTTTACCACTGGAAAATGCATGAGAACAGAGGGATGGGTTGTTTTGATTGTCACCTCCAATATGAAGGAACAAGGCAATAGCATTGCAGGGCTCTGCCCTAGCAGAATGGGAAGAAACTATCGGAGAGATAAAACAATGCTATGCTACAGATCTCTGATAAGGATTTGTTCATTTGAAGTTACCAACAAGCCAAAACTGACCCAATAGATCTGAATTTTCCATGTTTATAGTAACATTTTCAAGCTAGATTAATTTTATTTAATCTATGATTACCTAAGGTCTGTCTTCAGAGAATACTTCCTTTTGAAGAGCATAACTGGATATCATAAAAATGGATTATTTAAACAAAATATACACATTTTCAGACCTGCAAATGTGCTATATATATATTTTATATATATATAATTCAAGACAGGAATCTAGATTAGCAGACATACATGTATATGTTCTTATTTCCAGCTGGAAATGGGTAACTTTTTTAATATATAAATGAAAAAAAATGTACATAAACACTTTGGAAAACGTCATTGATTTTCATTTTCCTTCATCATTATGCTGAATTTTCAAAGTATTATGTACTTTTTTTTTAGCATAGTCCAAAACAGCCCATTAAACATATTTGATAAGGCCTATTAAAGGACTAGGTACACCTGACTAGACCATGAGCTTGTTAAAAACAAGGGGCAATGTCTTCGTCATCTTTGTTTTACAATTCCTGTCAGAGTAAGTACAGGTGGAGAAAACGTTCTCCTTTTTCTGTCCTAGGTTCTTTGGCTGGTTTAATAATTACATTGATATTAGACAAATTAACAGGAGAAAAAGAAATTTATTTTTATTCTTAGATATGGGAAACCCAAAGACATGAAACCCAAAGACAGTTAGGCAATTGAGTCTTATATGCCATCCTGAGAAGTGGTAGGGGTCTGGGGAGGAAATAATTCACAGGAAGATGAGAAGAACAAATGTTTGGTAAATCTTTGTCATGTCATGCAGATAAGTCTTTATAATAAAAAGGTATCTTTGGTATTAGTTCTTTCCTGGTACAAACCCTCTATCTAAATTCTTTAAGGCAGTTAAGGGGAATTTAACCAGCTCTTGATTGTTTTCAGTTTGAAATAATTCACATGCCAAAGTGGCATGTTTTAGGGTTACATTCTGCTCCCCCTCTCTATCCATGTTTATAGAGATGAATTAGTGGTTGGATATTAATGTATTATTGGATGGTAAATAAACATATAATTTCTCAACTCAGAAAAATCACTAAGAAGCTGATCATCAGAGAATTTATGGGCCTTCATTTTTCCAAAAATATAGGTAGTGAATAACCATATTTCTTTTTTTTTTAAAGATTTTTTAAATTTATTTATTTGACAGACAGAAATCACAAGTAGACAGAGAGGCAGACAGAGAGAGAGGAGGAAGCAGGCTCCCCACTGAGCAGAGAGCCCGATGCGGGGCTTGACCCCAGGACCCTGAGATCATGACCTGAGCTGAAGGCAGAGGCTTTAACCCACTGAGCCACCCAGGCACCCCCAATAACCATATTTCTTACATAACTAAAGACATATCTCTGTATGCTCTTTTTCCCCTATTTCTCTCATTCATGCCCTTCAAAACAAAACAAAATTAACATGACCCATGTTTTGTGGTTTCTTGCCATTAGTGGCTCTTGTGACCATACCTTCCCAGTTATTTCAGGAAGCTGATATATGTATCTCTTCTACTTCCCTGCCTCCTACCCTCCTGTGAATTTCACTGCTGTTACCTTGATTATGAGCAGGTAAATTACTTCTGCAGCTGAATCTCATTTGGCATGGATTCTTCTCAGGTTTCTCTGCAGCTTCTGTTCATTATCACAGTAGCCACTTATGACGGCTAATCTGGTACAGAGCAGGTGGCCACAGAGCTTCCAGAGTCCTCAAGATCCCAGAGCAGCCCCGTATTATCCAAAGTCTTTTGATGAAGAAACACTGCCTTCCAGGTAGATGCAGAAATGGTTTCTTCCCTAGCCTTAGCTGCATTCTGCTATCTTGTATGAACACTGTTTTGACCCCACTTTCTTATAATGCTTTTAGAAAGCTATTATTTAAGATTGGACCTTAGAATTTACATACTCTAAGGACTAAATTCAAACTCAGAGATTTTATTCAGAAAAAGTCACAGCAATAATGATAATACAGCTCACCCGTGAACAACATGGGTTTGAACTGTGTGGGTCCATTTATATGCAGATTACTTTGATAAACACAGTATAGTACCTTAAATGTATTTTCTCTTCTTTATGACTTTAATAACATTTTCTTTTCTCTAGCTTACTTTATCATAAGAATACAGTAGATAATACATAAAGCATACAAAATATATGTTAGTTGATTTTATGTTATCAGTAAGGTTTCTGGTCAGGAGTAGACTACTAGTTAAGTTTTGGAGGAGTCAAAATTTCTTCAGAATTTTTAATACCTTGTATATGTTCTTATTTGAATTTGGAAGCTTGACTAATCTTTGGGAGATCCCCCAAATAAGCAAATATATATATATATATTTGTATTTATGCCCCAATAGTTTGTACACAGGTTGAATGGCTTACCCAATTAAATATACACTTGTGCCTATTTATAAGCCCAATGTCAGCATAGGTACAATTAACCCAACAGTCATTTTTAGATTTAAATTACATTTACATTTTGATTTGAAGAGAAAACCTGTCTCGATTTGTTTCGTTATGGCTCCCTAAGCAGGGCAGTGTCTTTTGCATATCATGGGGTTATATACTGCAGACCATGCTATTTGGATCATTGGTGTCTTTAATTAACACACAGAAGGTCATGTGAGTGCCCACGAGCTGCCCATGGCAGATGCTTTGCCTAATCATTATCGGATCCAATCACTATTAATCACTAAAGTTTCATTGGGGTTTGCAAGTGTTGAGAGGAAACAGCAGGTTTTTCTACACAGACCATTGAAGTCATTCTTCTTGTCCATTAACTCTTATGAGGTCATGATGCTAATGCTTTCCCAGGAGGACCATGTATCTAATGCTTTCCCAGGAGGACCATGTATCTTTCCATACACTGTGTGCTTCTGGTTTGAATTGTAGAGCCTGGTTTGGGTCACATTGGTATATCATACTCTTCATTAATGAAAACATTCCCATTTCGTATGTCAGACCATACAGGGCAGACTCAGGAGCAGGAAAATAATGAATTCAGTTTGATTGTGGCTATTAAATAGCATTATTTAATAAGAACTATTTTGTATGTGGCCCTTTGTATTTGGGCCATTATCCTCATTGGACCAGATCCAAAAATTATGCATGATTGAAGAGAAGAAATGTTTTCGCCTCAATTTGTTTTAAGTGGATCTTGAAGTAGATGGACATCACCAAACAATTATACAATGTCTGATCTTATTTTTACTCTGTAGGGTGCAACCTAACCAAACTCATATTTAACAAATTGTCAGTTGGTGACCAACTTCCAAGCCAATACTTCCATCTCTTTATTGTTTCTACTCTCCCTCTGTGGGTCCATCCAACTGAGCAAATATTTCATGACCACAGTAAGTTTCAAGCCCTTGCTGGGGTTATGAGTACTACATAAATGGGAATACAATACAAATATTCTGCTATAAGAATATTTAAAAAATAGAGAAGATAAAAATCAGAACACTAAAAATACAGGTAAAATGAGGTAAATACTGTGAGATGAGTTACAAACAAATTGGTATATGTGTGTGAGGAGCCCCTTTTGAATACAGAATAAAGTGTGATTGTTTAGCAGGCCATTCAAAGCCACTGTAATATGTTCCTCAACTCATTGTATGGGCTTTACCTTACAGTGGGTCTACACAGTGACCCCCAGTTTCAGCCTAATTAAGTAACTTACTGTTCCCACATCAAATCTCCATCTTCTTTTCCTATTTTTTTTTTCTTTTCTCTTGGAAAGCTGTTACCTTTAATACTAATGGTCAAATACATTTTTAAAGATCACTTAGAATGACCAACACTGATGGAATTTTTAAGAGAGGAAGATCAAAGTTCTCCTTAATGGTATCATTAATCAAAAATAAGAAAATTTAAAAAAAAAAGAGAAAAAAGAGAAGAAAGATGTTAGCTTAAAGGTTTGGGAAATAGAAAATGTGATAGACTCATTATTTGGTATGTTGACACGGAGATATCATCCTGTCATTTGTGAGGAAATATCCAGATATAGATTAAAAATGTTTCTCTGGGTCTCTAGAAGAAAGTGCTGGGCCTACAGAATCAGATATAAAATGGACTGCATTAGAATCTCTGTTTGCAACAGAGATAATAAAAGGGAGGTACATCAGAAAAGCACAGGAAGGTAGTATCAGAATCCAGGAGTTCCTATAGTTTATGGGCAATTGGAGGAATACAAAGTTGTAAAGAACCTAAATATGCAGTCATCTGGGAACTTTGAGAAAGAGACAGATGTAAAGGTAAGTTTAAAGAAGCCAAGGCTCTTTACTACTATCAATTACTAGAGAAAAGTCAGTGACGAGTATTAGGAAAAGGGTTTTGGCTTGGAAGATGAAATTGATCATTGCCCTTTACCAAAGAATTTCAGTAGAGAGTAAGGGCAATGATTTCCAAGGTATTGGTTGTTGAGTGGATTGTAAAATAAGATTTTTTTTTTTCCCGAGGTATTCAATATAGTGTTAGTGAAATTAGCTACTAACGAGTTATTTACCCTAAATATTTGTAAACTTAGATTATTATAACCTATATTAACAAATTATTACAAGGCTTAGATACAATACTAAGAACATAAGCACTTGCTAAATACTATTGTCTATTACTATTTTAACTATTACAGAATTTAGTCTCTCTTTTCTATCTTTGGTCACCAACCATTTCTTTTTCTTTTGATCAGCTTCATTTTTTTCTAAGTAAGTGCCACTTGAGGTAATTTCTACTATGTCTCCTAGGCCTTGGTGTCGCAGCTGGCCTCCCTTATTACTATTAGTGCATTGTGTTTGAGACCCTCATTCTTCAGATGGATATTGCTGACAAGACCGGTGTGAATATGCACATTTTTTCAGGAAATTCATTTAGTAAGAGTAGTGCCACTCCTCTCTGACACATCACTGGGACTGCCTACATATTCTTCTGGCTGCTGTTATTGACATCTGAATTTCCTTAAATGTCAAAGCTAAGGCATGAGTGTGGCAAAGTTGTAGTAAGAAAGCCCTTTTGCATTTCCATGGACCATATTATTAGAAGGAAGTAAAAGCAGAACTGCCTTGAGGACTAATATTCAATTTAATTTTATTCTTTAAAGATATATTATTTATTTGAGAGAGAGAGAGAGAGAAAGAGAGAGAGAGCAAGCAAGCATGGGGTGGGCAGTGGAAAAGGGAGAGGGAGAGAGAGAATCTCAAGCAGGCTTCGCACCCAGCATGGGGCCCAATGCAGGGCTCAATCCTATGACCCTGAGATTGTGACCTGACCTGAAATCAAAGGTTTTGATTGAGCCACCCAGGTACACCAAAGAGCAATCTTTAAATCCATAGGTCTTGCTGGCAGTTTAGGAGTCCCTGAGAGGTAGGCCAGTAGCAGTTCTGAGTGATACCTTACTGTGATCAGATTCATATGACATTTTAAAATAAAGAGATATATTTTTTTTAAGCTAGATATTCCTCATTTCCTCAGGTGAAGTGGATAAGGTGGTCCCTCCCACCTGGTTTGTCAGACATGACCAAACAATTTGAATTTCAGTCAAACTTAAGCCCAAATTGTACCCCTCTATACAGATGAATCTCAACTGCCCACTCTTAGAATACAATTCTTTATGGTCCTTTTATAATTCTTCACATTTGGAAGCAAGATAATTGCTACCCTTTGTTCCTGACATCTTTTTAAGAATGTCTGTATAATAACAGCCTTGGCAGATAGAGGTAATGTCTTCCTCTGGAGCAAAGAAAAGGTGTGCTTACTGTCCATTATAAAATATTCAGGTGCTCTAAATTCAGAATTCCTTTGCTGTAGTCCAATACACACAATGGGCTGCTCTCCCCTGCCTTCTTTGTCTCATCCTGTGAGAATGTGGACTTGGGAATTGGGTATAATAATATGTTAATCCTCTGACTAATGCTATCTTTGTAGGTAATAAAGTACTTTGTTTATGACCCTAAGCCTTCTGCCAGCATCTACATAATTATGGCAGGCTAATTTGTTAGCTTTCCAGCAGAAAAAAATCTTAGCTTCCTCACAGTTCTTCACACTTACCTCATAGTAAACACTAAATAAGAACTATTATTAGTATTCAGAGCCTTATCATCACAAGAAATCTCTGAATTGGAATAAATGATGTCTAACATGTCAACTTCCATAACATCTGATTGAAACTTGTAAAATGTATTAGGAAAAAAGGAATTTTGCTATTGGAACTCTGGGTTCTTTAGAAAATTATAACTTTTCTGATTTTAAGACTTTTTATTGGTCTGCCTGCTTCCCAAGATTTCGAAGGAAACCAAATGAAAAAGTTCAGTGAACTGAATTGAAACAAGTTCTTCAAATTACTTTAATCTCTTTTCCACATGATGAAAATGTACATTTTAAACATATGATAGAAGAAACATCTAAAAAAATATTTATTTGACAGAGAGAGATCGAGAGAGCGCAAGTGGGGGTGGGTGGCAGAGGGAGAGACAGAGGGAGTGGCAGAGGAAGAGGGAGCTGAGCAGGAAGCCCGAGGTGGGGCTCCATGTGGGGCTTGATTCCAGGACCCTGGGTTCATGACCTGAGCCAAATGCAGATGTTTAACAGAACTGAGACACCCAGGTACCCCAGAAGAAACATTTTTTTTATGTTTTACCAACAACTTCCAGAGATAAAAACAAAAAAACGGAAAAACTTTTTACCTGAATCTTTTATTTGTATGATACGTTTTTTTAAAATATATGTTGGTGGTGTTAGTATCCATTTAATGATTTACAAATTGGAGAAAAATAAAGAGAAAGAGGTAGAAGTGATGGTAAATTAGATAATAAGAGTATCATTTTTATATATTATTTTGGCTCAGTACAAGGTTTCTGAATCTTTTTTTTTTTTTAAAGATTTTATTTATTTGACAGAGAGAGATCACAAGTAGAGAGAGAGAGAGAGAGAGAGGAGGAAGCAGGCTCCCTGCCTAGCAGAGAGCCTGATGCAGGACTCGATCCCAGGACCCTGAGATCATGACCTGAGCTGAAGGCAGAGGCTTAACCCACTGAGCCACCCTAGGCAGCCCTACAAGGTTTCTGAATCTTAGCACATTTGAACCTGATGAACCTTTATTATGGGGACCTGTCTTGTTCATTGTAGGATGTTTGGTGACATCCTTGTCTTCTACCCACCAGATGTCAGTAGCAACCTCTTCCACTGTTGTGACTCTCAAGAATGTATCTAGACATTACAAAATGTACTTTGGAGGTTAAATTCTCACCCAGAATTGAGACCCACTGGTTTAGAGCTTGACAGTTTTTCCTAAGTGTTTCTCTATAATTTCTCTGTAATTTATCTCCTTCCAACTTCACAGGATGTATTTTAGAAATGAAGAAAATGAATCTTAGAGAAGTTAATTACCCATGGTAGCACATCTACTGGATGCTAGGACTAAAGTTAACAATCTATATCTTTATTCTTCAGTATGGTGTTTTTCCTCCTATTTGCCAGGGGTTATCAAACGTTGTTGCATCAAAACCAGCTGGAGGACTTTATATAATACAGAATGCTGTGCCTATCCCCAGAGTATCTGATTCACAAAATCTAGATTAAATTTTAATAACCTATATTTCTAACGAGTTCTTTGGTGATACTGATGTTGCTTTTCCAGGGTCTACACTTTGAGACTTACTAGGCTAGACTCTACTGAAATGTAACTTGCTTAATGTTTTACAATGTGTCCAATACACTTCCCTGAAGTGCAGCCTTTTCCCTGACCTTGAGTAATTTATAGAATTTGAATCTCTCCTATGTATGTGAAAATTGTGACAAAAGGCAATGAATTTGTGACAATAGGTGATAAGAATGACTGAAAGATTTGGTCCAGAACTTAAGTTCATGTATTATTAGAATGTCTCTCTTGAGATATCTTTTCACAAAAGCTAAACGTTGAATTGGATCACAACTAATTCTGTAACAAATTCATGGTATAACTTTGCAGAAGTTACTTTAGCTCCCTCTTTGAGTTTTAATTATCTATAACATAAGTTTTCTTTTTTCTCCTAGTGTAGATGATCAGCTCCAACAGTCTATGTCCCATTATTACTGTAATATTTTAATGCATTTAAATTAAAATGAAAAGGTCATAAACATTTCTTTGAATTCTCTTCATGGATATCTGGATAACCATATATTTATATAATATGCTCTGTCAGTAAATTCAGGTACTGGCAGCAGGATTTTAAGTCCTTGTGCTTTTCTTTATTGTCCAGCTGAAAAATTTAATTTCTCATTTCTTTGTATAAGCATAATCTGTCTGATATTGTTATTTTCCAATCTATTATTAAGTATTAAATGTCTTAAAATTCTGATCTCAAGTTCTTACTCTTCTATTCTCAACTTCTTATTATCAAGTTCAGAACTTATTCTACCTTCACATTAATGTGTCAATCAAAAAAAGTCTAAAGCTTAATTCCATAGTAATTTGATAAAGATCAGGAGATGTTTCTTCCTTTCCTCAGTTGACATAAATTAATGTGCAGTTTAGCTGAAGAAAATAGCTTCATCTCTTATCAACATAAAAATATGATTCCCTCTTTGATCATTTCAGCTAGAGAACATTTTTGTCACCTGTATATAACAGTAGAAATACTTTTATTGGTCATGTAAATTCCATAAGCTTTTGTGAGTCACTTAGCTATAGCAAGAAGAGATCAAATCATTTAGATGAGAAATGAAGTAATGGTAACAAAAGGGAGAGATTCTCATGGTTTTGTGTTTGCTTTTTCTGTGACTCATAGTCTATGACTCTTTTTACAGCAAAGGCTCTATCTGAGCAAGGGGTCTCTGAGCGATGAGGTGATAGAAACTGCATTAAGATCATTGCTATAATTTTTCTTAAGATAAATGCAAATTGTTAGCTACTTATCTAAATCACCCTTTATCTCTCTAATGCAGGGGCTGCTATAGTTAGTCACAATGCCTCTCAATTTCAAAAAAGCATTACCTAGGAAAATGGCAGATTGCACAAGTGAGAAAATAGAAAATAATTATAAAATCTTCTATTGTGTTCTTTTTAGTCATTGAAACGGTTCAGGAAAAAGCTTATCATATCAACAGTGAGATAAATACAAAGTAAGAGCATTGGGGGACAGTACAAGGAGACTAACTACTGTGAATTAGAGCCCCTGTTTTGCCATCTACAGGTTGCATGATGTAGAACAAGTTATTTGACTTCTCAATCTCAATTTTCTCATCTGTAAAATGTGGATAAGAATAACACCTGTCTTATAGCAATTGTGTTATATATGAGGAAACTTTATAGTACCTTGTAAGGTATGTAATATATTCTCAACAAACATACATTATTATTCTTAAGCAGGATATATATTCCTAAAAATATACATTTTTATTGCTCAAAAAACAATCTTTGTCAAATTTGTTTTAGTCTGTTCTTCATTGTACAGGATTCATAGCTCTTCAGTGGTAAAAATAAATTAATTTGGATTCAGAGATGCATCACTTTTTCAGATAAATTATTTTGGCACTAGGATTTAATTTATTTCAACAAGTTTCTCTCAAAAGCATACTATGTGCTACCACAAAGCTGTAAGGATCAAAAGAAAGAAAAGACTGAGGCTACAATGACAACATTGTTAAATGTGTTTAGGATTAAAGAAATATTCTCATCTATAAAGTGGTAATAATGAAACTCATTGTCATGTTGTAGACAGTAATACAAAGTTATTGCTTTATTAACTCATTCAAGATCATATTTGCAGTAATGAAATAATGGATGCTGATCTACATAATCACATAAAGTAAAAAAAACCCACAAAGATTTAAATGTAAAATGACATCCTTAAAAATGTGTACAAATCATCTCAGAAAACCCACTCAAAAGATAACTTTTAATTATATGACAGATAATATTTGTATTCACCTTTAAGTTTATCCAAAGTTAAGTATCACCTTTAAATAAGGTGGTCTTTCAAGAGACTAGCAGTGTTTTACATGTATGTCCTAAAGATTTTTATGGCAGGTACTATTGATAACTAACAAGGTGTATTGGAAGGAAGAATTGGACAGTAAAGATCTCTCAGTGGATCTGCAATATCACGCAAGAACACTGGGCTTGATTTTATTAACTAAATATCAATATTCTATCATAGTCTCAAACTTAGGTGGTTTTATTGGTTGCTGTTGTAGAGTTAAGAGACATATAAAAGTAATAAGAGAATAATAAGAATAAAGATATATAAAATGTATAAGAATAGAATTGAAAGAGGGAGAGAGAGGTAAATTTCCCCTCTAGAATTATTTAAAGTAAAATTATTCAACATCATGAGGACTATACAAAAAGCTTTCAATGGCCAAATTGGGCTGAAGACTATGGACATGAGATGGAGGAATAAGAAGCACCAGAAAATTGTCTCCCCACCTAGAAAACAAGTGCACTGGCAGAATCTGTCTGATATAACTATATTGGAACTCTGCAATTTATCAAAGGCTTGAAAATTCCAGGGGGAGACTTGGATGTAAAGCAGACTTAATTTTGATCAATTTCATCCCAGCTGACTAGCAGCCATTCATCCTCCACCAGCCGATTTTTGGCAGGCGGTTGTGCATGTGCTCCTGGAGCAACCTGCACGCAGCTTGCAGAAATCAGGGTGAGCGAAAAAGAACCTGTTCTCTAATCGTAGAGGATCTGTGCTGTAGTTGCTGATTGCTTCTTCTGATCTCTGAAGTACAGACAGAGGCAGGTGACCATTGTTGTTACACCTCCCCCCTTTGTTATTAGTTCCTTCCTCTCTGTCTGAAGAGATTGCCAGGAGACGTAAAGAGCCAGCACCCCCCCAACCCTTTTTCTCTTTTTCCTCTTTTAGAAGCCAGACATTAAAGATGAGGACATTCAAAAGCAACTGTATATTTGGGAGAAATTAGAAATTGACTATGTCTAGCAACGGAAGGGCTCAGACTCATAAAACATTAGACGACCTTGGATTTACACATCAGGCTGATCCTTGACACAGAGATAGCTCACAGAATTAAAAGCACAAAAGCAATAAATGAAATCATCATCACCACCACCAACAGGATAATGGGGAAAAGGAATAATTGGATTTCCAGACTTAACATGTTATTAGATTCAAATGTCCAATATTGAACAACAACAACAACAACAACAAATCACAAGGCATAAAAAGAAACAGGAAAATACGACCCATTCAAAGGAGAAGAAAAATTAACAACAGACACTCTTTGAAATAAACCTGCTGTCAGAGATACTAGATAAAGATTTTTAAACGGTTATCCTAAAGATCCTCAAAGAACTAAAGGAAGATATGAAGGAAGTCAAGAAGATGATGGATGAGCAAAATGGAAACTCTTATAAGTAGGTAGAAACTCTGGAAGGTCTGGAGCTGAAAAGCACAATAACCAAAATTAAAAAATACCCTAGAGAGATTTCAAAGCAGATTTGAGCAGGCTGAAGAATTATTTGAACAAACTTAAAAACAGGACAATGAAAATTATCAAGTCTAAGAACAGAAAGAAAAACATTGAAGAAAACTGAACAGAATCTAAAGGATCTGTAGGACAGCATCAAGGAGACAAACATATGCACTGTAGACTCCCAAAAGGAGAAGAGAGAGGAAAAGAGGTAGAGGGATCATTTGAAGACATAATGGCTGAAAACCTTACAAATTTGAGAAAAAGCTGAACATAAACATCCAAGAAGTTCAACAAACACCAAATTGAAATCAAAGAGACCCAAACCAAGACACATTGTAATCAAATTTTTGACTACTAAAAACAGTGAATTTTGAAAGCAGCCAATAGAGAAATGCTCCTCCACAAGATTATCAGCAGATTTCTTTTCAGAAACACTGGAGGTCAGAAGACCGTAGCTTAACATATTCAAAGTGCTATAAGGAAAAAAAAAAAAAGTTAACCAAGGGGGTGCCTGGGTGGCTCAGTCTGTTGAGTTCCTGCCTTCAGCTCAGGTCATGATCCTGGAGTCCTGCTCTGGATCCATTGGGCTCCCTGCTCAGTGGGAAGTCTATGTTTCCCTCTCTCTATGCCTCTGCTGCTTGTGCTCTGTTTCTGTCTCACTCTCTCTCTCTCAAATAAATAAAGAAAATCTTTTAATTTTTAATTTTTTAAAATGTTTTGAAGATTTTATTTATTGATTTAGCAGAGAGAGAAAAAGAGAGAGAGGGAGCACAAGCAGAGAGAGTGGGAGAGAGAGAAGAAGGCTTCCTGCTGAGCAGGGAGCCCAATGCGGGTTTTGATCCCAGGAGCCCAAGATCATGACTTGAGCCAAAGGCAGCCACTTAATGACTGAGCTACCCAGATGCCCCAACAAATAAAATCTTTTGAAAAAAATATTAGTCAAGAATCCTATATCTGGCAAAACTGCTATTTAAAAATGAGGGAGAAATTAAGACATTTACCGATAAACAAAAGCTGTGTGAACTTGTTACCTTTAGACCTGTCCTGCAGGGTGAAAGGAAAGGATACTAGACCGTAACTAGAAGCAATAAAGAATGAAAGATCTCAATAAGGGTATATACATGGACTATTATAAAATCTAATATTATTGCAACAATAGTTTGTAACTCCATTTTTTGTTTTCTACATGATTTAAGAGACTATTTAAAAAATTATTAGCCTAAAACCTAGTGTTATTGTAACTTTGGGTTGTAATGCTACATGTTGTTTTTCTGCATAATTTAAAACAGTATTTGTTCATGTTTTGGGGCACAGAAGGAGTAAAGATATAACTTTGTGACATTAACAGCCAAAAGATGTGGGAACATATCTATTAAGAAGCAGAGTATAGGGGCACCTGGGTGGCTTAGAGGTTTAAGCCTCTGCTTTCGGCTCAGGTCATGATCTCAGGGTCCTGGGATCGAGCCCCACATCAGGTTCTCTGCTTGGAAGGGAGCCTGCTTCCTCCTCTCTCTCTCTGCCTACCTCTCTGCCTACTTATGATCTCTCTCTGTCAAAAAAATAAAGAAAATATTAAAAAAAAAAAAGAAGCAGAGTATATACATTAAATGGAATATTATTCAGCCTTAAAGAGGAGGGGAATACTTCAATATGCTACAACATTGATGGACCTTGAGGACATTATGCTAAGTGAAATGAACCATACACAAAAAGACACATGTATGATTCCACTTATATGATGTACTTAGAGTGGTTAAATTAGAGACAGAAAGTAGAATGGTGGTTACCAGGGACTTAAGTGTAGGAGGAGTGGAGAGTTTTTATTTAATGGGTATCGAATTCAATTTTATAAAATGAAAGAGTTATGAAGATGGATAGTGGTGTGGTTATATGACATTATGAATTTATTTAATGTCACTGAATTGTATAATTAAAATGGCTATGATGGCAAATTTTATGTTATGAATATTTTGCCACAATAAAATATGGGGGACAATTATGAACACTATAATCCCAGACATATTCCTAAAGTGGTGAAAAACATACAATTTTAGACCTGTAAGTTATGTGGGTATAGGTTACAAGAAATCATAATTGATCCTCCTTTAGTAAAATCTAAATTATTTAATTTTATATAGTAAAAAGGGCAAATATGCAATTTTACTTTTTATAATCTATATCTAATTAAAAAGGGGTCAAAAGAAGCCACAAACAACTAAGAGAATGTCTTCTTCAAAGTAGGAAAATACTGAATATATGTGAAATTTTCTCTATCATTAAAAAATATACATTAAAAGGATAAAGGAGAAAAAGAGGCAGAGAAATCTTTTGAGCTCATAAGTGTCATCTAATCAATTAGCTTTTCAAATTTTCCTTAATCACCTTGCAAAAAAATCAATAATCTGAATAAAACTATATGTACATATCCATTTAGAACTGTCCATTAATTTTGGATTTGAGTTTGTAGATTTAGATGCAAATAAATATATTCAACACTTCCTAAAAGCAAAACAAAACAAAAGAAACTTTGGAAATGTGATATCTTGCCATGACTGCTGATAGTATAACAAAGTGTGAAATGCAGTGCACGCTGTATTAGTAAAAAGAATAAGAAGTCACATTTATTGAAGACTTACTGTATACCTAGTATTTTGTAAGTATTTTTCATTTTATTATCCCACTAAATTTGTGCCATTAACTCTTAACAGATGACTAAATTAAAGCTTAAAATTTTGCATTGATTTGATTTAGGTTCCATACATAATATACAAGAATTGATATTCAAATCCAGTTGTGCCTGGTTCCAAAACCTGTACTCTTGGGGACACTGAGACTATAGAGAGGTGACTTGAGAACCCCTAGAGCTGGAAAAGGTGGAGGGCAGGCAATGCCAAGACCCATGCTGGGTCTTCTATCTCAGCTTCCACCAAAACATTTCATTAATTATTGGTTCATGTACTGGACTTGGATGTTGTTTCAAGAAAGTGTTTCATTGCTAAAATATTTTAAAAAGTTATTGTTTAAAGCAAAAACATTTCATGATACAAATGTGTATTATTACTCCTTTTTTTTTTTTTTCCTTCAACAGATTCAATTGGTAACCTTAAAAAGCAACTTCAAAATGACCTTGCTATGAAAAACTTTTCCTCAGGTTCTCCTGAATCTTCATACCTTCAGGCTAGGTTCTGATCAAAGACCTTCCTCCAAGTTCACTTTGGGCACAGCATTCAAGGTCATTATTTCTGTGATTGCTTTTTTAATAGCTTGATTCTGGAGTCATTTTCACAAGGATTTCAATTCTTCACATCTATCTCATATTAAAAAGTCTTATCTTTTAAAGGGGTGAATTGTATGAAAAGGAGAAGACAAACTACCTATATTTTCCTAAAATTATAGGTCATCAATCCCAGTCATGGGAAACCTATTGTTTCTTTAACCAGGCATTGGGGAGTGGAACTGGTCCTATTACTTCTCTGTCATTGACTGGTGCTGCTACCCTACTCAGACTTAATTTATTCTCTGTTATTTATTGGTTTATTCACAACAATGCTTTTAGGTGCAAATTTCTTCAAAGTTGCCAGAGCAATGAAGCCAACATTTAGAAGTGCTTATAGGTTCCCTGGGGTCAGAGACTTTGATTTGCTTCATTTTTGCGTGACCTTCCTTTCACCAACACCATGCAAGACTAATAAATTTCAAATGGAAGACATTTATAAAATATTTAGAGGAGAGAATATAAAAATTAAAGTGTATAATGGAAGACTCAAAGAAGATTAGATTTATCTGTGATTAAAACTAGTATTTTAATTACTTTGCATGTGTGATATTTGAATAATGCCTAGTTCTTCTCACACACACACACACACACACACACACACACTTTCTGCATGAAGATAAAATTATATATGAGTCTATCTTTCTTATCACTGTTGTCTACACATCTAAAAACATAGTAGGTTCTCAGTATTTATGATCAAATAAACTAACTTATGTTAATTCAATTTTTTATTATAATATGCGCCACATTAGAAGGGACTAACTATGTCTACTGCAAAGCAACAGTTGTCTAACTTTGCCAAATTGCTCACTGACTTGTACTTATTTTACTATAAATTAATTAATTATGGCACTGAATTTCTGTACATATTTATGACTTAAGACACCAAGCAACTGCAGAGTGGGGGTAGAGAAAGGCACTTATAGTTTAGGACTTATAAATGAATGTTTTTATGAAGACAATAATACCTCAGATGGGGTTTGTACAGATTTATTGCTTTATCCTCATGAAAGAGCTTAATGTAAGAGTTGTAAAAGATGCCCAAATGTAGGGCCATCACTCATTTGAGAAAAGAAGACTGAATGGATAAATAAATGGTCAATGATTTGTTTTATGCCTATAGTAGCTTAACCATAACCCTGTATATTTCAGCACAAAGATATTTATGAACAAGAAGTAATATCTCAACACATATCTCATGGCAATGCTGAAATACCTGTAAAATATTTTCAAGCTATTTTTATTTGAAAATAAAACAATTTTCAGGTAGCAGTTACAGCCTGATCTACTTCATCTTGAAATAAAGGTGAATTTAAGACTATAGTACCAATTTTAATGGATTGGAGAATCTATACATTTAAAATGACCATAATGGATGGTGAAGGTATTCACAAATTATTAGACCCTAAGAAACAAGGAAAAATCATTGTTATCTCAGGTGACTAAATGGTTAAAGTTTTTTTTTTTTTTAACACAATTGAAATTTAACCATCACACTACCTATGGGCCATGACTATTTATATTCAGATTAATGGATTTAAGTTAGTTTCTCAGACAACTTAAGTTTTAGAAACATCCAACTTTGTGAAATGCTTCCTTATATAGTGCCTTGCATGGAGCCATGGCATGTTAAAAGATTAATACATAATTGTGCCATGCTGTAACTGTGTATCACTGAACAACTGGTTATCCGTTCTCAAATATCCTTTTAGCATGATTGATTGATTTTTAGGAGAGGGGAGGGGTAGGAGGAGAGGGAGAGAGAGAGAGAGCATAAGCAATCTCTATGCACAGCTTAGAGTCTGAAGTGGGGCTTGGATCTCATAATGCTGAGATCATGACCTGAGCTGAAATCAAGAGTCTGACACTTATCTGACTGAGCCACCCAGGAGCCCTGTTTTAGCATGATTTAGAAGTAAGCAAAACAGGAGGGAAAGACCATAATGTATATAAAATAAGGGTTATTAAATTTCCCTAATATTATTTAGATTTTTAAAATTTATTATTTATTTGACAGGCAGAGATCACAAGTAGGCAGAGAGAGAAGAGAAGTGGAAGCAGGCTCCCTGCTGAGCAGAGAGCCCGATGCGGGGCTCAATCCCAGGACCCTGGGATCATGACCTGAAGGCAGAGGCTTTAACCCACTGAGCCACCCAGGCAACCCCCAAATATTATTTTGAACAATTTTCTCATTTTTTAAAGAAAGCAACTATAAGGGGACAAAATTATTTAACCCTGTTTTCTTCATTTTGCTCCCACGTCTGAAGTCCCCTCAAATCCAAAAGATGATGCAAAGGAAATCGTGCTGTGGAAATATCTAGTATATATTATGACTATATTATTGAACATTATATCAACTTAAGCAGCTCTGCTTACCACCAAGGTGTCTAGGAATGGAAAATCAAATACTGCCATTGAATAGTCTAAGCATATAGCCATTCCTTTATCCTTACTTTGGTCATCTCTTTATTTTTCGTACCCTGTGTAAGTCGACAAACAAAAGTAGCCTTTAGAGTTGAATTAGTTGTTAGCATTATGAAATACCACAATAATTCTAGAAAAATAAGTGAATATATATATATAGGCTAACATGTTTATGACATGTGCCAAAATATCTGAGGGCTTTCCTAATGTCTTTAGTGAGGAATATTTTTTTAAAGATTATTTATTTATATATTTGAGAGAGAACAAGCAGGAGCAAGGGAGAGGAAACAGAGGGAGAGGGAGAAGCAGACTCCATGCATAGCAGAGACCTCAAAGTGGGACTCAGTCCCATGACCCTGAAATTATGACCTGAGCCGAAGGCAGAAGCTTGATGAATTGAACCACCCAGGCACACCGGTGAGGGAGATTTTTAAAAAATTACCTATCAAAAGAATTATTTTCCTGCCACCATTTTACAGGTCTGCTAATGCAGTCCCTATTTAAAAGATAATAAAAGAGAGATGAGATCCATTTTTTTCCCCCAAAGAGAATGCAACTTATAAATCTGGCTTGAATTTAGGTTTTCTGACACCCTGTGATGCCTATTATTCTAAATTATGATTGACAAAGTGAATGTCTTACAGTTAGCAACACATTTCTCATATTTCTAAGCAATGTATAAATAATCTTAACTACTACCATATTGACTAATAAGGAAACTAAAGCAGTTGCTATTTTATGCTGGAGAACATCACAAACTCAAAAGATCTGAAACCAGTCAAGTTTAAATTTGTACTCTAATATAAGCTACATTATTACTGTTTAATTATCTATCTCCTTTATAATCTGACCTATACAGAGGTAGAGTTTTTGCCTCGTTTACTAATAATTGTATCCTAAACAGTTTACTAAGATAAATATATAGTAGATGGCTCAATAAGTATTTGTCGATCAAATTAATAAACAAATGAGCTCTAGGGGAGGAGAATACATGCAGAATTTCATTAAACAAAGTTATTCTAAAAGATGAGAAGAAAATCGACAGAAAAAAAAAATTGACAGTCCCCAAGAGGTCTCAGTTTAACTTTTCCCCCAGCATTATTTAATACAAACTGTATATATTTAGGCTTTACAATATAATGTCTTGATATATGTATACATTGTAAAATGATTACCGCAATCAGTGTAATTAATGTATTTACCCCTTCACATATTTACTGTCCCACCTTGTGTGTGTGTGTGTGTGTGTGTGGTGAAAACACTCGAGATCTACTCTTGGAAATTCAAGTACACAATACTTTACTATTAATGATACCTACCATATTGTATATTAGATCTACAGAATGTATTCATCTTATAATTGAAAACTTTTATCTTTGATCAACATATCTCTTTTTTCTCTAACCCCCACCTCATGGTAACCATTATCCTGCTCTCTCTTCTTATCTGACTTCTTTTTGAGTCCACATAAAGTGAGATCATGTACTATCTGTCTTCTTGTGTCTGACCTATTTCACTTAGCCTAGTGTCCTCTAGGTTAATCCATGTTGTTGCAAATGGCAGAATTTCCTTCTTTGTTGACGTTGGATAATAATTTTATACATATAAAATTTCACTTGTCAATGGACAGTTGGGTTGTTTCCAAATCATGGCTATTGTGTAAACATAGGAGCATAGATATTTCTTTAAATAATGATTTTATTTCCTTTGGATATATACTCAGAAATGGGATGCTGAGTCATATGGTAGTTCTATTTTAAATTTTTTGGGGAACTTTCATATTGTTTTCCATAATGGCTGTACCAATTTATATTCCCATCTAGTGTACAAGTTATTTTTCTCCACATCTTCACCAACACTTATTATCTTTTACTTTTTGATAATAGCTATCTGTATGCTTGTAAAGTGGTATCTCACTGTGGTTTTGATTTGCATTTCTCCAATGACTAGTGACACTGAACATCTTTTCATGTGCCTTTTGGCCATTTGTAGGTCTTCCTTATCCCATTTTTAATTGGATTATTATAATTATTTTGCTATTGAGTTGTAGGAGTTCCTTAGAAAGCTATATCTTCAAAATAGAATGGAACTGGAATAAAAACAGTCACATATACCCATGGAAGAAAGCCCAGAAGTAAATTCAAGCATATAGAGTCAACTAATCTTTGACAAAAGTGCCAAGTGTACACAACAGGGTAAGGATAGTTTTTTCTCTAAATGGTGTTGGGAAAACTGGATATTCATGTGCAAAAGAATGAAATTGGTCTTTATCTTATGCCATACACACAACCAACTCAAAATGGATTAAATGTATATCATGAAACTGTAGAACTCCTAGAAGAAAACATAGGTTTTGTTGACATTGGTTTTTGCAATAATTTTTGGGACTTGACATCAAAAACATAGGCAACAAAAGTCAAACAAGTGGGACTACATCACACTAAAAAGTTTCTGCACAGTAAAAGAAACAGTCATCATTGAAAAGGCAAACCTATGGAATGTGAGAAAATATTTGTAAACTATATATACTATAAGGAGTTAATATCCAGTTTGACTTCTTTAATTAGTTATTTTTGTGATTTGGCAATGTCCTAAACATTCCAGTAAAATGAAACAACTCAGCAGTAGAACCCAGTGAACTGTTGGGCAAAATGGAAATTGGCAAATAGATGGCCAGATGCCTTTTGTCATAGAACATTGCAATAACAAAGTTGTTCTGATCATTTGAGCCTTGGGTTATTAATAAAGTTCTCCAAGCCATTACATTGTTCTCTTCCTGTGCCTTTATCCTAAGGTACAAGTTATAATTTTATCCCAGACATCAACATCCTACAGCTTGATTTATAGCTTGATGTTTTTCCTATCTCCACTAATACAGGTGACAAGTGATAAATATGACACATCAAAAAATACATACTATTATTGTATCTCACTAAATGTGTATAATTCAGACTCCTTGTCTATTCAATTTAGTATACACATCAACAGATATTTAGAACTTAGAAGCCAGCTCTTTGAATTGAATTGGAATAGCCTAGACCTAATATCCTGTGACTCATCAATAGTGCCTGTCTTTTATAATCTCAAAATTTTGGTATTAAAATTCAAATTTCAAAACTTATATGAGTCACAGTGTCAGAAAATTTGGTGAAATATTTCTTCAGACTATATTTTCTAGACCTACTTAACTTCACATAGATGCAGATATTTAATGACTCAATATAATCCACTACAATTCTAGTTTAAATTAGTGGGGAACAACTCGAAATCTTCCATATTTTAAAGTCATTTAGAGTTTGGTTCCAGTTAAGTCTTCAAAAATGTTAAGTCTATAAAATAATATTAGAGACATTTCATCAACATTTCTCTGTAACTCAAGTTTTACAGATTTATCTTAAAAGATGTGGTGTAGCTAGAGCTATGGTTTGAGCTTAGGACAGCTGAGCAATTTAGTTGGTGATCGAGGGATCCCTAAGATGAGATTTGTGGACACTTTTTCTCAATACTTTGAGGACCCTCTTGGCCTCTTTTTCAGAGAATTTGCTTAAAATTATAACCCTGATATGTCTTAAAAATCAAAGTAAATAAGCCCATTGGGTTAAAAGAAGAAAATGTATATCTTGAGTATTATTTTGAAGATAAGTAACTCAGTTTTAAGCATTTCTGTATGTATATATGTATGTTGTATGTTTTCAACCCAAGATAATTTTATTTTACAAAGCTAGTTGCTGAACATATTCAATGTGTACAATGGCTTAAGCATAGCTTTTTTTTTTTTTTTTTTATTTCTTGTTTGTGTAATGTCCAGGGTGTATGATCCTGGCAGATTGACTAATCTCCTTCCAAGGGTGGATCAAGAATCCCAGTATTTTTCTCTTGTGCTTTTAGTTACTTCAACTTGTGGCTTCCATGATTACTGTGTTTATTTTTGCTCAAGATGGCGGGAAGGAGAAAGAGCCTTGATTTCATATGTGGTAGTCTTTAATGAACCAGTTTTAATGAACCAGTGGGTTAATATGACTTTTCTCTATATTCCATTGGCCAGAACACCATCACCTGGTTTTATGGGCTGAATTGTGTTTGCCCATAATTTATATGCTGAAGTCTTAAGAAGTCCAGTATCTCAGAATTTGACCTTTATGGAGGTAATTAAGCTAAAGTGAGGTCTTTCCCCTTTAGACTATTAGTTGTCTGAGGTCAGGAATTAGATTCTCTCCTTGATTCCAAAGTGCCTAGCACATTAAGTGACATGAAGTTGACATTTAATAAATATTTGTTGAATGAATAAGAGATTATGTCAACATGAAAAACCCTGAAGGGAAGTTTAAAAATTGGTAAATACATTGCTGATGGCCTTCAGATATATTTTTTTCTGAGTTATTCCAAGTTCTTTATTTCTTGCCACAGAAACTGGCCAGCTTGTTTATTTTAATTAACCATTAGCTCCCCCTGGGGCAGCTACTGGCCAGCAGCTACTTTGGTAAATACCATCAGTATGGAGCATCTGGTTCTCTGAAGTTTAAGTCCCATGTTCAAGTCGTATAAATTTTTCAGTTTAGAGACTTGAAGACTCCATCCCATGGCAAAGGCAGGGGAGATTTGATCTCAAGAATGCCTCCTACTAGTCTGCATTTGCATACTGTCCCAGACAATAGCCTCTCATTAGCCTTTCAATAACTCTGTTCAAAACTAGTTGAACTGTCAGGAACTATATGTCACTGTCTTACCTGTTTTCTTGGTTGTCCCATTAGCATACATAGGTGCCTGTAGGGAGTTGAGACCCCTTATCAGAAGAGAAACAGGAATATGAAGACTCCTGAGTCATTAAGAAGTATTTACTGTCCCAGAAAAGCCCAGAAATATCAAAGGTTAGAGCTAAAATGGATAGTGATAAAAGATTATCCTGCCTATCCTTTATGACCAAGGTCATAAAGTAAATGAGGGGTGAAATGTTTTTATTTGAGATAAAATAATACAGCAGAAAATGTGGTAGGGAGGAAGGAAGGGTTTGTGTGTGTGTTTTCCCCAAAACTGTAGTAGGGTTGTATGAGATAGTAATGTCCCTCAACTGTACAAGATTCTTGAGTAGCTCTGGGAATTGGGAAGTCTGCAATTTATAACCTCTCTCCTCTGTTCTTATGAGCAATTTAACCAAGCTCCTGTTAGCAAGAGACACTTAAGGAACAGAAATCCTAGAGGAGATTTTTAAACCCATAGCAAAGATAATACAGTCCTCCTGCATAAAAACAAAGGATTATTAATGCCGTGCTTCTGGTGAAGTCTCATTTCACAACCGATGTAACTTTTTGTATTAAATCAGCCCCACTGGGGTGCCTGGGTGGCTCAGTGGGTTAAGCTGCTGCCTTCGGCTCAGGTCATGATCTCAGGGTCCTGGGATCGAGTCCCGCATCGGGCTCTCTGCTCAGAAAGGAGCCTGCTTCTCTCTCACTCTCTCTGCCTGCCTCTCTGCCTACTTGTGATCTCTCTCTGTCAAATTAAAAAATAAATAAATTAATTAAAAAAAAATAAAAAAAAATTAAAAAAATCAGCCCCACCAGTACTGGAATGAGCCAAGCTCAGGTGTCATTTATCCCTAGCCATTTTGGGTGCCCCAACCATAGAGCCAGCCCTCAGTTTGACCCTTCCAATGGCTCACCCCCCTGTGTGAGTGGAGGTTTTTATCCGGAGACATGCTGATCTTTTTCAGGATTCAAATTTATTTTCCTGACATGGTTCATAGCTTCTGTCTTCAGGTACTTGTCCTCTGAAGGAAGAGCCTGCCTTTGCAGTACACCTCCCAGAGCAGATCATATCCCTTTGGCAAGTTGTAGCCCTGGCTCCTTTTCATCTCTTTAATCTCAGTTTATGAACCATTTACCTGAATAATTCATAATCAATTGAGGCACTAATTTTGCCATTTGCTGAATCACCCAAGATGTATGTCATGAGAAGATGCTATTTAATTGCTGAATGATTGATGATTGACATTTGGCTTTTTGTTTTTGTTTTTGCTTTGTTTTCTTTTGTTTTATAGGTTGCTTTGACAGACCCGAAGAAAATACATTCTTCTTCCTTTCCCAGATGAAAGCCTATATTAACGGATAGCATTATTTTATACTTCTTTCTTTTCTTTTTTTCTTCTTTTTTTTTTCTTTTTAAAAATAAATCACCTTGTGGAAAGCAAGTCCTTTGCTCACACCTAGAATGGATAGCCCATTAGAGTATTTTCTAATCATTATATTGCTCCCCTATTCTTGAGGTGTTATCAGTGGGGGGGATTACAGTCATACATTATATATGAGGTCACACCAGTATGACTGTAAACACCAACATTATTGAATTCATTCATTCCTCAACACAGGTTTCTTGAATGCCTACTACATGCTTGTAGGTACCTACTTGTGAGTTCTAAAAATACAGAATAAGCAAAAAAGATAGCATTTTTTTGCTCTCCTTAAGCTTGTATTTTATATTCTTTGGACTCCATCATTGTAGGATGGTTTCACCAAAACACTGCAGTCTTTGAAACCAGTGATGCTGAAGTTTCCACAAATATTAGAAATGTGATATTATAATATAAGGGAAGCACAATGTAATGTTTTTTTCATAGCCTTTGGAACCAGACAGATCTAGTTTCTCTTTCTGGTTTTGTAAGCTTAGCCAAAATATTCAACTCCTTTGAGTCTCAGATTTTCTCACTTGCACAAAGGTGAAATTAATACCCACCATGCCAGACTATTATTGGGCTAAGATCAATATGTATGTAGTCCATCACACCCTATATCTAAATGTTTAAAAAGTAGGAGGCAAGTTAACATGCTGTTAAATAAAAAATCTTACTCTTGCCTTAATATTTTCATAATGACCTGAAAGTCCAATTTAAAATTTAAAATTCTTGGGGTGCCTGGGTGGCTCAGTGGGTTAAGGCCTCTGCCTTCAGCTCAGGTCATGATCCCAGGGTCCTGGGATCAAGTCCCGCATCGGGCTCTCTGCTCATCGGGGAGCCTGCTTCCTCCTCTCTCTCTCTCTGCCTGCCTCTCTGCCTGCTTGTGATCTCTGTCTGTTGAATAAATAAATAAAATCTTTAAAAAAAAAAAAAAAAGAAAATCTTCTAAAAAAATAAATAAAATTTAAAATTATTGAATTCTTCAAAGTTTTGAACATAGAGCACTGGTGTCTGGTCTGTAGTCTCTAGCCCAGAGCTCATTTTTTTTTTCTTTTCTGCCCATTCCCAGGTCACTGGCTCACCATGAAAGACCCATCCAGGTTCCATCTGTAACCCCTAAACAGCTATCCCTTGATCACCCCCTGGCCTAAATGTGCATGTGCCAAGCTTATAATGTACCTGGAGGAAATAGACCTCAGAAACATGCACTTGGGTACTCTGAAAGTGGGCTTGGAAGGAGGGTAAGGGTTTCCATGATCTCTGGCAGCCAGAACATTGGCCAGGTTGAAAGATAAACTGAGACCTATTGAAAGTGTTGAGTTAATTTGGAGAAATATCAGTTCAAAGAGGGCAGTATCCCATTTGGCAGATTGAAAGGAGCTCTGAGATTCTAAACAAGATGAAAAACTTTTGTAGATATAAGGGAGTGGGAAAATGGAAGGCATACCATGAAAAAGTGGGTTAGTAATTGCAGCTACTTTCCTTTCCTGGACAACAGGGGTTTATCGGGCAGACTACCCAGTTAGTGTTGATGAAGTGATTCCTGGCTGATCAGCTTAAGATTCCATTTCTGTAAGAGCTAAGACTATAATTAAGTCTCAATCTGGGGATACAGGGCTTAGCACAAGGGACTACATTTTGGGTTTATTACTTTATTTATTTATTTACTTACTTACTTACTTACTCACTTTAGCATCCAGGATTAGAGGATGACTCAGGATTATGGCAGGCATATTCTTTCTGAGTCTATTGACTCCTTTCCTTGTAAGAGTAGATTAGGAGGAGGGCCAGAGTGGGGCCCTGTTAATTGAGGAATGGTTAACAACTAAGGTAATATTAAGTCTAAATGAAGTAACAACAAGTTCTTATTTTTGTGCTGAAGTCATGGTAAATACTCCACCAAAGGAGTATAATTTATATCAGTAGTAGAATAATAACAATTTTGTTGGCCTCAAGGATATGCCACCATATTTATAGCTACCATCTCAGGGCCTGGTATTTAGAAAGATCTTAAAAGATGTTTTTGCCATTTATGCTTCATGGGACATCAAAAGAGTAGCTGATGCCAGTGTCAGAGACATTGGTGGGTTTTGATTCTTCATGGTTCTCAAGGGGATCTCCTGCAGCTCTGGGACCATACTAGGCTCTGAATATATTTGAAGGCAGTTTCTCCTTTTGGTAATACAGTTTTGGGAGGGACAGATAGTTTTCCACTGAGAACAAAGGAGAGGACATTACTATATTCATAACAAACATTAAGCTACCATGAAATTGCTCATCTTTTGATTTTAATTTCATGCCCCTACAGAGGTGCACTCATAGGAAAACTAGTTTATTCCACTTATCAAAATGAGATGAATGGGTGAGATTTAACAACAGCAGCTTGATGAATGAATGAACGTATTTTTGTGACATTAACATAGTTAAAATTCACTATCTTTCCCCATGACCTCCCACATCTGATGACTTGTGGCATATTAAGAGGCATATTTTAATCCTTAGAACAGCCACAAAAATAAATAAGATGACTACATTTGAAAATGACACAACAAACTATTTAACAAGCATATACAAAAAGAAAAAGGAAAAGAAAATCGTGAGACATATAGACAATAAATAGCAAAATGATAAACGTATAGTGAAGGACGAATGAATTTCTTCTAAAATCAGGACAAAGCAGAGAGGTCTGCTCCTTGCCATTATTTTTCAATATTGTGTTGCCAGTGTAATAAGAGAAAAAAAAAATCATTCCTATTTGAAGGAAGAAGTAAAACTGTCTGTAATTTCTGACATTGTGATCCTCTATCTAGAAAATCCTAAGGAATACACACATGCACACATGTGTTCTCTCTTTTATGTCTCATAAACAAGTTCAGTAAGGTCACTGGATTAAAAAAATCAATATGTGTCTATAAGCAATAAACACACAACAAATGAAATTAAGAAAGTTATTCTATTCACAATAGAATTTAAAAAATGAAATGTTTTACAATAAAAAGAAAAACAACAAAATGCACTGGTGTCTATGAAACATTCCTGAAAGAAACTGAAGATTTAAATAAATGGAGAAGCATTCCAGTTTCATGGATTTGAATATTAAATATTATTGGGGCTATAATTCTCTTCAAATTGATGTATATATTCAGTACATTTGCTACAAATGTCCAACAGATTTTTTTGCAGAAATTAACAAACTGATCTTAAAATTTATATAGAAATGCAAAGGAGAATAGCCAAAACAATTTGATTAAGAACAAAATTGGATAACATACTTCTCAATATCAGAACTTAAAATAAAGGTATAGTAATCAATATGGTAATCAAGACAACATGGTGTTTACCTACGGAGAGTCATATAAAGCAAAGGAAGAATTAAAAGTATAAAATAAACTTTTATACTTAAGGTTAATTGATTTTTGACAATGAAGTAATTTTAGTGGGAACAATACATACTTTTCAATAAATGGTGTTGAGATTTTGGATATCCTTATACAAAAGGATGAATTTAGACAATTACTCCACACTACTGACAAAAATAAACACAAAATGGATTACATATATAAATGTAAGGATCATCACTCTAAGACTTATAGAATAAAATATAAGAGGAAATCTTGAGGACCTTGATTTAGGCAGAGTTCTTACATATAATACCCAAAACATGATCAATCCAATTTTGTAATATGAATTTTTGGACTTCATCAACATTAAAAACTTTGATGCTTCAAAAATAATCATTTTTTTTTTAAAAGCCACAGCTTGGAGTAAAATATATACCATCTCTCTGATAAATGACTTGTATCCTGAATATATAAAATATTCTTACAACTCAATCATAAGAAGACACACAACCCAATTAAAAATGAGCAAAGAGGGACGCCTGGGTGGCTCAGTTGGTTAAGTGGCTGCCTTCAGCTCAGGTCATATCCCAGCGTCCTGGGATCGAGTCCCACATCGGGCTCCTTGCTCGGCAGGGAGCCTGCTTCTCCCTCTGCCTCTGCCTGCCATTCTGTCTGCCTGTGCTCACTCTCCCTCTCTCTCTGACAAATAAATAAAATCTTTAAAAAAAAAAATGAGCAAAGAATTGACTAGAAACTTCATCAAACATGTAAGTGGCAAATAAGCACATGACTCAATGCTCAACATTAATAATTAAGGAATGCAGTGAAAATCATAATGAAATAACACTTCACATTCACTGGAATGTTTATAATAAAAAGATAGACAATAAAATTGCTGGTGAGGATGTGGACAAAGTGGAGCCCATATACATTGCAGGTGGGAATGTAAAATGATGCAATCACTTTGGAAATCAGTTTGACAGTTTTTCTAAAAGTTAAAAACAAATTTACTCTATGGCCAATAATTCCAATCCTGGGAATCTGCCCAAGAGAAATTAGTGCATGCAAATTCCTGCATGTGAATGCTTATAGCAATGTTATCCAAAATCGTTCCCAAATTATTAAAAATAAAACCAAATATTCATTAAATGGTGGATAAACCTATGCAAAGGAATACTATTCAACAATTAAAAAGTGGAAATATATGTTATCAGATGAGTTAATCTCAAAAAAAATATGCTAAATGAAAGAAGCCAGACCAAAAGACTACATATTCTATAATTCCAAATATGTGAAATGTTCAGGGAAAAAACATCTATACTCCCTGAAAGTAGATCAGTAGTTGCCTGGGGCTGGTGTGGGAGTGGAGATTGACTGCAAATGGACACAAGAAAATAATGGAACTGTTCTAAACATGGCTTGTAGTCTATATATTTACTAGTAATCATTGAGTGCACACTTAAAAGAGAAAGACAACTGTAACATTAGAAAAGAACTTGAAGTTATCTCATCCAATCTCTTGTTTTTGAATCATATTTCAGATTGATATAAATCAGTGATTATTGTAAGCTTTCTATATGATGTGAATTACGAATTTAAGTTAATAAGTTCTCAATGTATATTTAAATCTCAACCCCAGAAAGGTTAAATACTGTGCCTAATGTAATACAGTCAGTAAATGGTGAAGATAATATATCAACCTAGATTTTTGTAGCTCAAAAGTCTGTGTGTATGCATTTTCAACTATGTTTCCCAGTATATGATATACACTTGATAGTAGTGCCATACATCTGAGATACTACTCAATTTTAATGATTACAGTTTATTTTCCTTTGACCTGGTTGTGTTTTCTAAGACTTTTGGACAGCTAGGGAGAAAGATTTATTTCCTTAAATCAAACTATGTATATGACACTTGTTAAAAAATCCAGTTCAAAGAATGCCAATGGACAGATGCCAAGAGGGAGTAAGATAAAAAAAAAAGTGAACAGCAGATTCAGATTTGGAGTCAGAAATGATAAGATTATACACTCAGATGCCCCAGTTTCCAGCATTGTGGATTTAATGACTTGTTAATTAAGTTCTCCAAATTTATTTTTTTAATTAGATAAATAACACCTCTTTTCATGTGTCTGTGACCATCTGTATGTCTTCTTTGGAGAAATAGCTGTTCATGTCTTCCACCCATTTTTTTTTTTAAGATTTTATTTATTTGACAGAGATCACAAGTAGGCAGAGAGGCAGGTAGAGAGAGGGAGGAAGGGAAGCAGGCTCCCCGCTGAGTGGAGAGCCCGATGCGGGGCTCAATCCCAGGACCCTAAGATCATGACCTGAGCCGAAGGCAGAGGCTTTAATCCACTGAGACACCCAGACGCCCCTTCCACCCATTTTTTAAATTGGATTATTTGATTTTGGTATTGAGTTACAGAAGTTCTTTATATATTTTGGATACTAACCCGTTTTTGGCTATGTCAATTGCTTATATCTTCTCCTGTTCAGTAGGTTGTCTTTTAGTTTTGTTGGTTTACTTTGTTGTGCTAAAGCTTTTTATTTTGGTATAATCCCAATAGTTTATTTTTCCTTTTTTTTTTTTCTCTAACCTTGGGAGACATATCGAAAAAGATGTTGCTACAACAGAGATTATTGCCTGTGCTCTCTTCTAGGATTTTCATGGTTTAAGCTTTCACATTAAGTCCTTAATCTATTTTGAGTTTATTTTTGTGTAAGAAAGTGGTCCAGTTTCATTTATTTTGCATGCAGCTGTCCAGTTTTCCCAACACCATTTGTTGAAAAGACTGTCTTTTTCCCATTGGATAATCCTTCCTCCTCTGTCAAAGAATATGAAAACACTAATTCAAAGGAATATATGCACCCCTATGTTTATTGCAACATTATTTACAAAAGTTCAACTATGGAAACAGTCCAAGTGTCTGTAGATAGATGAATGGATGAATGGATAAAGATGTGATGTGTACACACACACACACACACACACACCATGAAATATTACTCAGCCATAAAAAGGAATGAAATCTTGTCATTTGCAACAACATGGATAGATCAAAAGAGTATAACGTTAAGGGAAATATCAGAGAAAGACAAATACAGTATTATTTTACTCATATGTGGAATTTAAGAAACAGAACAAATGAACACAGTAAAAAAAGAGATAAACCAAAAAATAGACCCTTAACTATAGAGAACAAGCAGATGGTTGCCAGAGGGGAGGTGTGTGGTAGATGGGTGAATGAGATTAACAGTACATTTACTGTGATGAGAACTGAGTAACATATGGAAGTGTTGAATCACTATATTATACACCTGAAACTAATAGAAACACTGTATGTTAACCACACTGGAATTAAAAAACAATCAAAACAAAAACAAAACAACCCAAAACCCAACAGAAACAAACAAAAAAACTTGAAACAAGAAAAAGATAAAAATAACATTTCACTTGGAATTTATAAGAATCAGTCATGTGAAAGTGATAAGAACAGTCTCTATGAACACCTCCTAATACTGAATCTGTTTTCTTTCTTATTGAGCTTGTGAAAAGTTGTAGTCCTCACATAACTTCAAATAAGAACTTGCTTTAGTTGTGAACTTTTAAGACTAGTTTCTCTTTAAATATAAGCAAACTTCTTTTTGCCTACTCTGATATTTTATGTTCAATTATTATCATGGATTCAATAAGCTTACTTGTATTCCAGATTGTTCTCCATTGTATAAAAAAAAATTACTAATTGGATGATCCATAGTCTAACAAAGAAAATGTATTAATTTTCTTCTCCTCCCTTGACAATTCAAGAATCTGATACATTTTCAAGAAACTTTAAGGAAAATATCAGTTGACATGAAATTCTAATTTTTACCAGTAGTTTATTAGCTCTACTCACCCATGCATGAAGATAACCTCATAAATCCTAGTGCATACTAACCATGGATTGAAAAGCTTTTCAGATTGTTTAAACCTACCACTTTAACTCCATCTTTTAAAGTACTTTGCTAAGTTTCTCCTTTCTCTTGGAGTTACTGCATTTTCTTTCCACTTTCTTATAAACGTGAGTCTCTTTATCAGTATGTTTGCCTAGTGTTTCCTTTTCAGATTTTTAAACAATGTCTGTTGAAGAGTAAGTATTTTGTTTGTTTTTTGCTTTTAAGTAAGCTCTACATCCACTGCAGGACTTGAACTCATGACCCCGAGATCCAGAGCTGCATGCTTTACCACCTGAGCCAGCCAGGCACTTTCTAATATCAAATTCTTTTTGTATTAGTACCTTTTTATCAGAGAGTACCTGAATATTTTCACAAAGAATCTGTTACTTTTCTCTTCCCTATATTTCAGGTTAGTTTGTTCTTTATTCCCGTAGCTTTTCATTCCACAATTTCTTTCCCTACAAATGATTGGGTGTTCTAATTCCTGACCTGTCTTGTTCTGACTCTCTTGTTCTAACAGCTGTTTTTTTCTCACTCATTTGCTCTTGTCCTCTTTCCTCGTCTTCCTGCTTGCCTCATAGAGCCCTCCTATTTCACACTCTTATACCCTCAAGTATGTTATACTTGGCATAAAGTAGACCGTTTTCATCTTGAGACTGCCATACTACATTGATTCTCCAGGGGACAGTCTAAACTTCAGTCTGACATTCAGTAAGCTATCATTGTACTCTGAAATGAACTACTCTTCTTTACCACTATTATCCCCTCACTCCAGGCAAATGTATATATGTGTGTGTGTGTGTGTACACACACACACACACACATATATATATGCACACATATGTAGACACACACACATATAAATATATATACATGTAAATATACATACGTGTGTGTGTGTACTAGAGTCCTCTCATCTCCTGACTATTCCCATGTATCCTTGTTGTGTTAGCTTCTATTGATGTAGCAAAAAATTACTACAAACTCAGCAACTTCAGATAATACATTTATTATCTAATGTTTTCCATGCTAGGGGCCTGGGCACAGCTATCTGGATCCTCTGTTTAGATCTCACAGGGTGAATCAAGGTGTTGGCTGAGCTGAGATCCTCATCTGAGGGTCTGGATCCTCTTCTAGTAATACTGGTTATTGAAAGATGAAATTCCCCTGCAGGTATATGGCTATTTTCTTGCTAGCTGCTAGCAGGGGGCTTCTCTGAGCTTCTAGAGGTTGTCCCTCAGAAGTTCACAACATAACTATTTGTGTTGTTCCTTAAAGACAGCAGGAGTATATCTTTCTGACTTCTGCCCTCAGCAAAATAAAATTATGCATGTAAAGGGTTTACTTGATTGGGTCAGGCCCACTCAGATAATCTCTTGTAGCTTAAAATCATTTTTGAGGGACTTCAATTACATCCGCAAAATCTTGTCATAGCAAGTACCTTGACTAGTATTAGGTTCAACAGAGAATGGATAGCTAAGGGGTTATCTTCAGAACCCTGCCTTCCATACCTCTCAGTGACCGTCCAACTTCTGTACAACCCTCAAGGTTAATCTCAAACCCTATCTACCCTTTGTTTCTCTCTCCAAATTCCTTATTTCTATTATAAACTTCAAGGTCACACATAGGTTTTATTTACTTACGTTTATGTTCGTCATATAGAATTTTGTTCTGTTTGAAAATGCATGACTCATCCAATTACCCACACACAACTGAAAATGCACACACATAGACATATTTACTCTCCCAATTTTGATTTTAATATGCTTGAAGGTACAAGATAATCTTTAAAATCTCTTTTGCATAAAACATATTCCTTGACTATGATACACCAAACACTCCAACAAGAAAAACTCAGTGTTTAGACTAGTGGTAGACTTACAGGGTTCTATGCTAACCTTTTCTGGAGTTGGTAGAGAATCTCTGAGCTACTACTTAGGTTGAAAGCTCATTATAATTTTCTCTAATTCACAAACAGCAGAACTTGGAGCCAGCACTGTAGGATACTAATGAAGCCCAATTGTGAATTAAATTGGATTAAAAGCAGGCAACACTTTCCGATGGTCTTTCTCCAAATATTACCATAGGATTTTAGTCTGAATCACGAAGCACTTTAGTTGATAAGCACACATTCAGAAGATACCCATTTAGGAAATGATCTTCTGAAGAGATTGGGAAATCTTGTGTTTATTTTTTACTAATTCTTGAACCAAGACCTGTAGCCTATGCACTTACAAATTATTTCTTCACTTTATAAGGGGGTGAGGGAGATTAGGATGAGGAACTTTTTAACAGAGAATTTTTTGTAATTGGCTGTGTCAAATCCACAGGCTTTATGTTATGTCCATATTGATAGAATATTGAAGCAGAAATGAATTTCCTCTCAGAGTGAAGGCAAACATACTTTCTAACACTCTTCTTAGATTACATGATAGCAAAAACTATTATACATGTGTATTGTTAAATATATGCATACATAAATTTTATACATGTATATTATTAAACATATGCACATATAAATTTCAAAATTTTCAATGTTAAAATTTCTCTTTTTTGAGAAGAATAAATTAGTACATCTCTGGTTATGATGGAATAATTCCTGGCATTACTGTGATTAAACGAGGTACATTAATGTAAGCAGTTATGAATTGAAAGCACAGTAGAATTCTTGGTGGGTGTGAACTGATGAGTAATCTTAATTAGAGGTAAAATGTGCCCATTATTTTTGTGCTATAAATGAATTTTCATATTATGAATTACAGAGACAAAGACAATGTGATACACAGTGACACATTAGTCAAAGACCAAGCGCAAGTGAAGTAGGTACAGTTACTTCTTTTGGAAAAGAAGAAGAAAAAGACAAAATTTATTCTGCATCTGATTACCTCAATTTACCTAAATTGAATGGTTCCCACGTTTGTTAATTGGTGATGTCTTATTCTATAGTTCATGACCTGGATTTACAGTATACTTTGGCTACGGCTAAAGTTCAGTTATAAATTGGTATTTAATTTGATATCCAATTTAAGCTAAAATATTAGTAAACTGCCTATTCTATCCTCATCACAGAACAAAGGGAAATCAGGAAAAATGCACATCAATTAGTTTCCCCTGCAATGAATATTGCATATTAACCAATTATTAGAAAATAATCTCACCTTTTTAAAAAATTTTTTTTAAAATTTAATTTCTTTTCAGTTTAACAGAATTCATTGTTTATGCACCACACCCAGTGCTCCATGCAATATGTACCCTCCATAATACCCACCACTAGGCTCCCCCCAACCTCCCACCCTCCGCCCATTCGAAACCATCAGATTGTTTTTCAGAGTCCATATATGGTCTCTCATGGTTCATCTCTCCCTCCAATTTCCCTCAACTTCCTTCTCCTCTCCATCTCCCCATGTCCTCTGTGTTATTTCTTATGCTCCACAAATAAGTGAAACCATTTTATAATTGACTCTCTCTGCTTGACTTATTTCACTCAGCATAATCTCTTCCAGTCCTGTCCATGTTGATACAAAAGTTGGGTATTCATCCTCTCACCATTTTTTTAAAGATTTTATTTATTTATTTGACAGAGAGAGATCACAAGTACGTAGAGAGAGAGAGAGAGAGAGAAGAGGAGGTAGGCTCCCTACTGAGCAGAGAGCCCGATTCAGGACTCGATCCCAGGACCCTGAGATCATGACCTGAGCTGAAGGCAGAGGCTTAACCCACTGAGCCACCCAGGTGCCCCAATCTCACCATTTCTTGAGGTAAAGAACTTACTAGTTTGAATAAATGGAGGTGGAGGTAGGAAGATCAGTAATAATAATTTGTTATATTATAAATGATAACATCATTAACTGTATTTTTATTTTATTTTGTTTGGCCTAAAGTACCATCTGACAACTGACTGAGTAAATCATCTAACGACACTAGTCAAGGGAAATCTTACCATTTCTTGAGGTAAAGAACTTACTAGTTTGAATAAATGGAGGTGGAGGTAGGAAGATCAGTAATAATAATTTGTTATATTATAAATGATAACATCATTAATTGTATTTTTATTTTATTTTGTTTGGCATAAAGTACCATCTGACAACTGAGTAAATCATCTAATGACACTAGTTAAGGGAAAATAACCTTATGGGGTAGCCTATCCTTTGAACTGAGCATCCTGAGAAAGAGTATACTCACCATATTCTTCATATTGATATAAGTTTGGGATACATGATAAAGGTAAAAAGTTTTGTTTCAAAGGTATTACTTTAATTAACTTATGTAATATTTCCACAGTTCCAACAAAGCTTGACAAAGAGGAAAGTAAAGTTCAGTTAAGAACCTGAGACTTCAAATATCAAATACCAAGTAGGTAATAAAACACTGTTTCCAAAGAGCTTGTGCTTTTCAACATATCATAAAGAGTTGTTCTTAAATACCCTGGTGAAAAACTACAGAGATGCTTGGTTTTCTTTTTTGTGCTCTTGGTAAACCAAGAGGTTTAGGATAGTACTTTTTAATCCAAAGATTCTGTTTTCTTTGCTTTTTTTCCTAGCCAAACTGTATCCAGATTTATTAAAGATACTTTTCATAAACAACCATGGTAGTTCAGGCAGGATACCAGGAGACAATCATTAACAGTGTAAAACTTCTAAAGTCCATTCTTCAATGGACTACTAAAATTAGAAAGCCACTATAAATCCTAGTGAAGTCTTCATGTTGTGTTATGAATACGGAAATTTTGGAGTGAGGGTTGACATTTCATGCTTAGAATATTGTTCAACAACTTTTCATAAGTTGACTCTGACTTTCAGGAAATGAAATGAAAATGGCAGCATTAGCAATCTGAAGACCCACAAGCTAAAAAGGGAGTCTTAGAAGGCATCCGTCTGGAAGGCAGTTTGCTTGACATACTGGGAACCATTTTGGGGGTCAGGTTCCAACAAGTCTCTGGGTTAAAGGGAGTCAAGTCTATGCTGAAGACAGAGAAGGAAAAGAAGACATTAAAAAAAAAATGAATTTTCCCTTTTCCACACCACAAGGAGTTTGTTCCAAGGTGGCTAACGCCTGTCAACATCAAGAGGAATTTTCTCAAAACCAGAAAGGGTAACTGTTTTCCCCCATATCAGTTCAGTTGTGCGATATTCTATTAGTGACATATGCCCTTCCCCTCCAAATAACAATGAATTGTTCTGTGTGCTAACAACATAGCTTTAAAAAAAAGTAATGCAGGGGCACCTGGGTGGCTCAGTTGGTTAAGCCTCTGCCTTCAGGTCATGATCTCGGGGTCCTGGGATCAAGCCCCGCATCGGGCTTTCCGCTCGGCGGGGAGCCTGCTTCCCCTCTCTCTCTCTGCCTGCCTCTCTGCCTACTTGTGATCTCTGTCTGTCAAATAAATAAATAAAATCTTAAAAAAAAAAGTAAAGCAAAATTCTGCATTTTCAAAAACTTGATAAAAATAGTATTTCCAACTGTACAGTCACAAGAAGTACACAGTTATCAAAAATGCACTCACTTCATGTGGCTTCTTCAGCACCTTCAGTTTTCTGTGTCTAGTCTGTTTTGGCATCTCCACTTTCTGCAGGGTTATTCCCATCCTTGTCAGCACCATGTTTCTCTTCTTCCTTTTGGGTATCTTCTCTCTCTTCTTTGCAGAGGTTTTTTAGTCTTGTGCTCTGGCTTTGAAGGAGATCTTATCTGTGATTCATCCTTCACCTTTATCTCCTTTAGCATCCCCTCTAGCCTTTCTCTTTGGCATAGTGGCATTGGAGAGACATAGGCTCTGGATGTAGGGATGCAGTGGAGGTGGGCTCTAGTGGGCCAGGGGGTCTTTTTTGGTTCTGCTTTATACTGCTTCTCAGGATGCTTGTCTCCTTTTGACACCTAGGTTAAATTTAAGATGCTTGAAACACCCTTTGAGATTGCCGCCTGGAAGCACTGGTAATCCCATACTAGGGGAGACAACCCATATAAATTTATATTGTCAGGGCACCTGGGTGACCCAGTAAGTTAAGCATCTGACTCTGGGTTTCAGCTCAGGTCCTGATCTCATGGCTCAGGTCATGATCTCATGGATCAAGGATTGGTGGCCTCCATGCTTCAGTAGGGAGTCTGCTTGAAAGATCCCGCCCCCATTCTCTCTCTCTCAAATAAATAAGTAATTCTTTAAGAAAGAATTTACAGTGTACACACTTTAATCAGTCTGTACATACCATGGCAGGTCATCTTCTAATAACTAACTATAATTGGGTCTCCTACTAGGAAAAATAGACTTTTCTTAGACTGTGAAGGTATTTCTGAAGATTTTTTTGAAAATACACATGAGAGAAAAAAAGTCTGGTAATGTAATTATGAATGAAAATTAGAGAAATTATTTTCAGTGTGATCTTTAGAGTCAGTGGTTCTCCTGAGATAATAGTGAGTTTGTCCCTTCTTTTGGACCAAATTTGGTAGCTTTATGTCACTACAGTATACTTCAAGGTTGTCCAGAATGGGAGATTTTACATAATATGTTACATGTCTCAGTTCTTGCCAAGGGGCTATAAAAAGCTCAGATGTCATAGTCTGATAGATATTCCAGAGGTAGAGATGGACATTTTGCTTCTAATCATATGCTAATTTATTTTCATGTGGGTTGTTTATTACTTTGAGAATTTCTCAATGCATTCTTGAAGCAATTTCCTTAGGAAGTAAATATATCTAATTTTTACTGAATTTAGCATTCAAAAATGTTTGTCCTTTCTAGTTTTGTTTAAACAGAGACATGAGTAAATTACAGATAAAGAACTATTTCTAGATTAAGAACATTACTTATATAATATCATTGCTCAGTCGATTCTTTTCTCCCAGTATTAGACATATTAACAGAATCAAAAATCAGAATATAAATAGAAAATAAGTGATGTTCATAATAATAATCATCTGAAAACATAAAATGGAGCAGAGTATGGAATTTGAAATAACCAAGATATTTAAATTTCTTGTGTGAGCTTATGAAAATTTATAAATTTTTGGCCTCAATTTCTTTCTTAATAAAAATAGAATTAATAAAATTTATGTTACCTTGTTGTAAAGAATAGGTGAAAAAAATAAGGAACATATACATTTTTGAACATATGTATATTTTTATTTATTTTGTACAGCATATAGCACTTTAATAGGTATTCAAGAAATGGTACATTAATTTTGTTGGTACTTAGAACACATTATAGTTTACAAATATTGTTTTTGTATGGAGTAATATTTTCTTGCTTCTTTCCCTTTTTTACATATAAGAACCTGAAAGTCTGAGAGGCTAGATGATTTTCTCCAGCTTTTACACATAGAAACTTTCTAAGTGATGGCTTCATACTTATTCCACAGATATTCTGATGTTTCACATTATCTAATTTAATCATTGCAACAACGGAAGAAACTGAAGCACAGAGAGTTTAAATCATTTTCCAGGGATCACATAGCTAAAGTGCGAGAAATTAGGAGACAAGACTCCTATATCTGCCAGATAGATCTCAATCTCCTAATACTAGAGTGGTCTGAACCCCAATGAGGCCAAGGAGATCATGCTACATGTCCAATCTAATCTCCATTCTCCCCTTCACTGTATTTTTTATCTTCTAGCTATACAAACCACTTACTGTTCCCCAAACATACCATCTACTTTCCAACATGTTTTACTCACACCCTGAATTTTTATTCCCGCTTTTGTTTACTAATTACATTCCCAGTGTTCTCCCAAGTTTTGTGTGCACTGACCTCTCCTTTGAATTCCTTCAGTGAACTACAGGCAAAATCACATCATCTTTGTGTTTCCACAGCTCCTTATACAAGAGTTTCTGATAACATTTATAACCTTTCTAAGCCAAAAATAAAATATCCAACCACATTTTTATTTTTTTTTAAAGATTTTATTTATTTATTTGACAGAGAGAGAGATCACAAATAGGTAGAGAGGCAGGCGGGGGTAGGGGCAGGGAGCAGGCTCTCCACTGAGCAGAGAGCCTGATTCGGTGCTTGATCCCAGGACCCTGAGATCATGACCTGCGCCAAAGGCAGAGGCTTTAACCCACTGAGCCACCCAGGCGCCCCTCCAACCACATTTTTAGAACTATGTGTCTGATCTAAGCATTTTACATGTTTATGCATTTAAGCATCACAAAAATTTAATGGGTTGTTACCATCATCATCCCACTTTCACAGACACTCAGTGAGGTAAACTTCCTAAGTTCACCCAGCTCAGCCTTCATATGCTTCCTTTTTTCACATTACATCTTTTCCCACCCATTCACATTCACATTTCCGTGTATTCTATATTTCTAGTTTCTCACTTGTAGATAGCAGACAGTTAGCTTTTGCTTATGGATCCATTCTGGATATCTCCGTCTCTTAGTTGGGATTTTCATAACAAATGTGACCTTACTGGCGTGATGGTTGTTTATGGAACAAACTGCCAAATGAACACAGAAACTAGAGAGGAGGGAAGTCGTCCCAGGGGAGACGGTATTTGGTTTCACCCTTGAAGAGCAAATGAAGAAGGCTGGCCATGCATGATGACAATAGAATCACTGACAGTGGAAAGAGCATGTGCAAAAGCACAAAATCCCCAAGGCAGTGTAGTATAAGGAAATGTTTGGCCCATGTATCTTTTTTATATGCTTCTCTATTGGAGCACTTGATGCCTTCTATTGGAGGATTGAGTTTTGCTGTCACATTTATACCAGATGAACCCCTTGTACTTTACATCTCCTGGTAGAACCCTGACTAACTGGGCCAGGTTTGGATGTGTTAGTTAAGTTAGATTCCCCAGATCTGCCTTTTGAAGATTAGAACTAGGAAACATGGACACTCATATTGCAAAATGGTGACACACCAAAAAACATATCTGGTGAGGGGAAAAAAAACCTAAAGGTTTATGTAGTAGTTTTGTCTTCATTTACAGAGAATAGTATATTCCTTTCAACATCATTTCCATTTAGTAACATGGCACTATTTATTCTGGCCATATAGATCTCTTAGGCTTACTGCAATGATGTTTTCAAGATTCCCATGGTGCCTTTTTCGGCTAGCCTAGGAGAGAGAGTAGCAAAAATGACAGCCTATACAATCATGGCAAAGATCGTGTGAGTGAATAAAAAAGAGAAATCAACTCAGTTCTTTCCATTTTATTTGCACTATTTCAGTGTCATGTCTTGAATATTTAATGATGCCTCACCGATGTAGAGAAATAGCAGGGTGATATGAACTAGAATGAGAATGGATACTAACATGATGAGAGATGGTTATGTTTTTATGTGTTCTATAAAGTCCCATATGCAGTTACGGAATTCTATAAATAATGCCAATACTAGCTTAATGCATTCAGTACATGATGTTCCATTTGAGACTCAGACTGACCATGTTTTCATATTAAAGAAAAATAATACTAATCCAAAACAATTTGAAGGAATGGAAAACACTACAAATCAAAGTTGTGAAGAAATGATAGACCATTTTCTTTATGTTAAAAAAAAAGAGTAAAAAGTGTTGAATTATGGCAGAGACTTGAATGGACCATAATGAATCCCAGTGGCTGAAAGCAGATTCAAAATAAATGGAGATAATTAACAGATTGGAGATCTGCAAGCAACAGGTAATTGGATTATCAATGGATAATTTGTTTCCATGGACATTTTTATTATCTGCACATCTGCAATATTTCATTCTTGTCATTTTGTTCTCTGAAAGAATGTCCTGAAAACTCAGTTAATCCCCTGTATGATCTCTGTAATTAAGTTATTTTGAAGAGATGGGTACTGCATTTTTATCCTCAAACAACACCCAAATCCCTCATTTTAATTACAAATGACACTTTATTTCCGCTGCTTTCTACTGACCCTTTGAAAAGAGTGAGGTTTTTTCATTCTCTAGGGAGCACAAACCCAAGTTTAATAACTTTAATCTTTTAAAATATTGATTGTTAATCTGAGTCTTTTTGCTGGTCATAACAATTTAACATTTTAAGTTTCAAATATCTTTCACCAAATTTCTAACTTGGTTGTAAATTTGAAAGTTTGAATTGTGCAGTGAGCCTCCACATTACCTGTTTTGCTGATTATAGTCATATCAAGGCAATGGCAGTCAATTTTCTCTTTCTTTAGAGAATATGGAAGACTACTTCCTTGTGTTTGTGGGAAGAGAAGAGGGTGGCTTTCAACATTCTCATAAAGATTTTGTTCAATCTAGCTAAAGCATGTAGCAAAGTTTCAAACACACAAAAAAGCAGACAATAAGACCAAGACTATTAACCCATCAGGTCCAAAGTCACAGAAATGGTAAACCAATAATTTTGTGAGGGGGCCATTATGTATGACAGAAACACCATTAATAATTCTTGGCCTTGGTTCCCATATCCATTTATTCTGTGAAGAGCACACTCAGAAAGTAGACAGGTGGGCTTCCTATCCCATTCTCACCTCTTATTAGCTATATACTGTTGTATAAATTATTAAACACCTTGATTTCAGTGTTTTCATCTATGAGTAGAACATAATATTAATCCCCAAATGCCAAATCTGCAGAAATGATTGGAAGAGTAATGAAGGTCTTAAAGCAGTGTCTTTTAACACATAGTTATCACTATGTTAACATTTATTATTGTTAGTATAGTCAATAGAATAACCATGGTTGTGTGAACTCAGTTAAATGAAGCTGTGAAAGTGATCTTGAATTTAATCAGATGTTACTATGATACTGTTAAGTGTTGTGGTGCTACAAGAATGAATCCTTTTGTCAAGTTCTATGGTCCTCAAGACTGAACCAAAGGTATTTAAATATCATATGATTGATATCTCATTAAATATTACATAATTGACTAAAAATTGCAATTTTTAAGTGAAAAGTATGCTGGTTTTGAATATAGTATTAGAACATTTTAAGACAACTTGACACCATATTTGTTAAATTACTTTTTTGGATTCATGACATTTACAAAAGTTTTCAGAAAGTTTGATAGAACATTGAAATATTTAGAAGGGTTGTGCGGTGCCTGGCTGGCTCAGTGGGTTAAAGCCTCTGCCTTTGGCTCAGGTCATGATCCCAGAGTCCTGGGATCGAGCCCCGCCTTGGGCTCTCTGCTCAGTGCAGAGCCTGCTTCTCTCTCTCTCTCTCTCTGCCTGCCTCTCTGCCTACTTGCGTTCTCTGTCTGTCAAATAAATAAATAAAATCTTTAAAAAAACATGTTTAGAAGGGTTGTTTATTTATTAAATTTATAAAGACCACTGGAACCATTTGAAATATATAATTAAAAAAATTAGTTGAGTGCCCTTAAAAATCATTGTCAAAATTTTGTTTTTACAAAAACATGAGCTAGTATACTGAAGTAATAGATTTCAGAATATATATAAACTTTTAATATTTAAACAAAAGAAACTCTGGATAATCGTTCCTTGGGGGAAAATTCTTCAAGGGAATGTGTGTGTGTATATGTATATTCATTAGTATCATATTTAACAATCATTATTATCTTCAAATTGGCTGGATAATTTACCATCAACCTTTACTCCTACTAGATTATGAAATTTTTCTGAAATCTTGAAAAAAATTTGAAAATTGTTTGGGGTTCCAGATATTGTACCTGGGAATCATAAATTGGATAATAATGTTTAATTTGTTGAGATTTTGAGAGAAAGGATAACATATATATTTGCACTATCCTCTGTAGTCTAAGAGACAAGTATTATGTTTCAAGGTCAAAAGACCATTGATAACTGGAGCCTTTTTATTTGAGCAGGATCACATGAATATGGGAAGACAATGAGTATAAAGTTCTATGGTACTAGTGGGAAAAGCAATGGCTACAAGAGAATGAGAATATTTAGACCCTCAAAACTTCCTGCCACTTCTCTGTTTTTCAAAACAAAGGCTTTTCTTTAAAAACTTTTATATTTGCACATTTTATATGATTCTGTCATTATTTTCTTTTTGTTCTTCTCCAGATTTGAATAAAGCACTTTTATAATTGGGATTGTAATAGTTTCTGGTCTCAGTTATCACCTTAGTGGAACCAAGGATAGGATTTCTGTACACATTTAGATATGTGTTTTAGAAGGTCAGTGATCCTTGAGGGAGGAGGCAAACAGAGAAGGGAAGAGGCAAGAGCTAAAATTTGCTGATAATATAGCAGGTACCTACTGTCATTAATTTGTGATCCCTTAATAAAAATCATCTTGGCATAGTTATCCATGTTTAAAGATTACAAATGACCCAAAGAAAAATCTGAGATTGTGAGTAAGGTCACATAGTGATTAGTAGGATGGGTGTCAAATTCAAGTCTGATGCCAAAGTCTTTAATTTTTCTAAAAATAATAAAGGAAATAAAAACAAGTGATAAAGTCAGATTTGTTTCCCACCTTCTCTGTTCCTCTATTTTAATTTTTTAAATGTATATCTTTATTTGACCTTTATAATTAAATTTATCATGAGAAGTCTATTTGCTTATCCCTGAGAGGCATATTATTATGATCTATGTCTGCTAGGTTGAATATCTCACTAATTTACGGAAGTCATTTTTCATTCTTAATTTATTTTTGTCTGTTATTTTCCATTATGTTTTTGCCACGTGGTATTAAATGGTACAAGAACCTTTCTTAATGATTCTCTAAAATATATGGAATCAATGCCCATGGCCAAATTTATTTGCTTTCACTGGAATAGTAATGTTAATGTCAAGTGTCTGTGTTTTTCCCTTTAGGATCTGTTTTAATGACTGTATGTTTAAGTAATCCATGACTTTTGAATGTGTACCAAAGTGAATTGCTTTGCCTCACACCATTGCAACAATCCATTCAGCCAGAAGAGGCCAACAGAACACAAATTAATGACATTTGCATTGATTCGGTGTGAGCCTAAGTTACTGTAATGGGAATGTCTACACTGTCTTGAATATTTTTTCAACTGGCTTTGAAGAAGTAGTATAACTGTTTCTTCAATGTATCACCAATTGGTTTGGGGAGGAGATGAAATTATAGCTATCTGTTCCCATTGTTTACTTGGTGCCGGACATTATGTTAAATATATTACAAGCATTTTCTCAATAGGATATGGGCTTTAATTAGTTGAGGGTTTTTATTTATTTGTGTGTGTGTGTGTGTGTGTGTGTGTGTGTGTTTAACAAAAGTTTTATCCTAAAGTTTGTATCAGAATGTAAAATAGAAGTTTCTGATGATAGTTTTCTTTAAAAAAAAATAGCCATTTTATTATCACTGTTATTTCTGTAGTATTCCTGAGAATATGAGAAGATAGAATTAGAAAAAGTGAGGGAGGTTGCCTTGGGTAGCACTTGGGACTTTCAGGTAGTTGGGGGGTTGCAAAATTGTCAATGGAGTCGCCATTTCTTAGCAGTGCCTCTTTGGAAAGACTATTTCCTGTGGTTGTGGCAATAGTTCTGAGGGTCTGTGCAGGCCTTGCAGCAAGGGAGGAACTGTTAAAAATCTTGATAGAGGGTGACTTCAGATTAATCACTAAGTTGACCAGGGACTTCTTCATGACCACCTGATAGTTTGTGTCAGCTTTTCTCCCCTTAGACCTGTCTGTGGTTACGCTGAGGGACTCTGACAGCCGTTGGGTATGGTGGCTTCACTGCATTCTTCATGGTGAAGTTCTGCCCATTATTTCTGTGTTCTGAGTCTTTCTCTATGTTTATTCTTTTATTTTAAAGCAATTCATTTAGTGACCACTGTGTGTCAAACTCTGACAATTCTCATCTTACTGCAGATCATTTCTCCATGTGTTATCTTAGACACAAAAAAATGAATATTACTTTTTATTTCTGAGGCTGCACCATAGAGATAAAGTGGTTCGTAGGGGTCATTTGTATAAGCAGTTTCTATTTTTAAAAATATGCAAATTAGAAAAGGCTTAAGAAGTGACCCTGGAATTTTGACTAAGGCAGGGCTCAGTAAATAGAAATTTACTGCTACTGTCCCTCTTTCATAGATGAAGCAATTAATGGGGTTGGTGAGTTAAGGGAACTTCCTGAACTGATATGCCTATTAAGTGTTAGAGATGAAAAGAGACCTCGGTTTCATCAAATATCTGGACTCAATAACTAATTAAAATATTTAAACTTTTAGTGACATAGATGATGCAAATGATTTGATTCTACAGTATTAGTTTCTTTGTTCTTCAAATTTCATGAAGGCTGATGTTTTAAGACTGAAAAGTGCTTCACTTGTAAATGACTTAAACACAATTTCTAATGAGGGTTGTTAAAGCAATGGAAATCAAGTACTATTCTGGAATTAAGAGACAGACTTTCTTTTTCTAGGGATACACAGTTTGCAACACCTAAATGACTTTTCTGAGTTAAATTCATTAAACAGGACCCTCTCACATGGGTAATATTTGTTCTTTGAGAAAAATTATTAAAGCAGATGAATAATAATCTAAATATTTTGCAGCGTGTCTGCATGTTTTAGTGTCTTGTAACCAGGCACAGTTTGCCAACTAGTAGAGCTTAAGTTGAAAATATGTAATGGGGGGATGCCTGGGTGGCTCAGTTGGTTAAGTGTTAGAGTCCTGGGTTGAGCTCCTTGCTCAGCGGGGAGCCTGCTTCTCCCTCTGCCTGCCACTTCCACTCTTGATTTTGGCTCAGTTTGTGATCTTGGGGTTACGAGATAGAGCCCCATGGCTTCACACTCAGTGGAGAGTCTGCTTGATATTCTCTCCCTCTAGCTTTGACCCTCTCCCTGCTTATATGTGCATGCTCTCTCTTTCTCTCTCAAATAAATAAAATCTTTTTAAAAATGTTATAAATGTATTTATATCTATCTTTATATATCTACTTTACCAGTTTGTCTGAAAAGGGCTCATTTCAATTTATAAACTGGCTGATTGGTCCAACAAAAGAAACATTTAGATCATGGGAACCAATTGCACTCTTTGCACATGTTTACAAAAGTAAGCAAGTTATCTTCCTGGTCTTCTTTTGTTAAAATAACGAAGATGTGATGATGCACAGCAGGTGCCATGGCTGTTCTCTTCTTCATGGTGGTACTCATTTTCTACAAAACTCTGGAGGTCCCCATTCACGTAGACTGCATTTTTGCTTTACCTTACCTCTTTTACCACGTGTTATTTTCTGCTCTGTTGCATTTAGTTAGGCCTTCCAGAAACATCTGCCAAAATATTTGATAATTTTTGATGGCACCAATGGCTTACTTGAATTCCTACATGGTGGTAAGCCATGACTTCAAGTTTGAAGAATGTCCTTGCTCTCATAAGTAGTAACTCAGTATTTGATAGACATGCAAATTCCAAAAGACAAAAATAAGTCAGTTTGTTGGGATTTTATCTACTATCAAAGATATTGTTTGTTCAGGAAAAAAGTAATGGAAACACTGCTACAGGTATTGGAAACAGTTATTAAATGAATAAGTAAAAGAAGAAAATTTTCTTTTGTCTGTTGAAACCTTCTGGTGTTGTCAAGTCATTTTGTATCTGATGTTCAAGGGAGAAAGGGCTGCTCTCTTCAAAGGCTCATGAGAAAAAAATCAACTTTGCAACTTCTGAGGAAGAGAGGAAGAAGGTAATGATGAGAAAATATTTGTGTTATTCCTCAAATCAAAGAGAAATTTGAAAGTATTAATGAAAAGTCTCCCTGGGAAGCTAAGCTTTATTAATACTAACAGGTTGATGGAATGATATAGTGTTCTTTTTCTATTTCATTTGAAAATATGGAAAGGATATTTTAATGATTAAAGTAATCCAGTTTATATTTTTATAGTCCTTGTATGTGTGTTTTCTTTCAAATCTAACTTATTAGAAAAACATATTGATTCCCTTCTCACTGATACACAGGTGCAGAGATCATTAGAATATGTATAACCTGACTTAATCATATGGGTAGATTACTGATGTATTTGTTTACAGAGAAGAGTGTCTTTCATCTTAATAATATGTTTTTAGACATTCAGCCTACAGGAGGATATATATTATCACTTTTCTTCCATACACCTGAGAAAATCACTTGTTGTTTTGCATTCTCTTGACACCAACCAATAGTGTTTATAACACATTTGTTAAAGAATAATTTTCAAGAAAAAGTAAAATCATGACTCTAGTACAGAGATAAAATGCACATGCAGTAAAGACTGAACTTAACTCATTATTAATGAGGTATCTAATAAGATGTTACAACTAGTTTAAAAGAGAATGCCAAGAACAGACACATTTATTAATCAAGAATATGAAAATGAATGTGCAAATGAGGGAGGGCAAACTGGGTTCTAACACAGTGACAGAGAGATGTCAGTTGAACCTTTCCCAGACAAAATTTATTTTCATGTGTATAAATAAGAATCATTTTGCATTGCCATGAATTATCTATAAAGTGTTATCTATAACTTGCAAATAGCTCAAAGGCAATGAATTATTGGAATCAGAGAACTAGGAAATGTGTGTGGTAAAAAATACATAGTTGTCCAATGAAGATACCCAGTAATTTCTTATACTTACTTCAAATTGTCTTACACACTGTAGTGTTCTGGTTAATATGTTAGCTACCTCTCTGATTATATTCTGCATGTTTGTACATCTTTTTCCTTCTAGCTAGGTACTGGCTTCTCTGGGTCAGGAACGGTGCTTTGAATTTTGTTTGTTTGTTTGTCTCCTTGCTATTCCCAATATAGGACTGGGAGAAAAATGGCTACTTCTTAAATAGCTGTGGAATTAAATTATAACATTAGTTGTTGTTAGTCAACCTCAATGAAACTTCGATATTCATGGTGTGTTCAATAACACACTGTGAAAAATGTTTTTGGAAGCTTAGGGGAAGAATGTTTATTCTGCTGGGTGTTACTGTTGAATAGCAACACTTTCAGCCTTGTTTCATGCCCTTCATTTATGTATGCTCTGATACATTTTAAGAATTTCTTTGACCCCAACTTAGCCTAAACATCCCCCCCTGAAAAAAATAATAAATGGGCAGAACTTTAAATGAGACATATCTAGATTCAAATCCAGCTCTACACTTTAACCCATAGGAGCTGTGTGACCATAGAGAGAGATGATTGTTGAGACTTAGGTTGTTTTTTTTTTTTTTTTTTTTTCATTTTTTAAACTGAGATAATAACACCGTAACCCAAGAATGTTATGAGGGTTATATAACAGATATTAAAAGCTTAGCCTACGGAGGAATGCATAAATACTATTTTCCTCTTCCTTTTTTTTCCTAATTTAAGTTAAATGAGCGAAAAATCAAACTGAAGACTTATACTCTGCTGAACACAGCTTCAGACTTGAAATTAGCCTGAATACTCAAAATAGATTTTTTAAAAAAATGCTTGTATCATTTTAGTTTATAAGATTAGTTTATAACATTGCTTTAAACTTAAAGACGGAAAATGTACTTTAAGCTTAGGACAACTTTTTAAAAACCAATACCTTGCTCCATAATAATTAGAAAAAGCTGAATTTATTAAAGGATTTTTCTCCCTTTTCACCTGTTAGAAGATAAAAAATGTCAGAATATTTCTGGAATGCAAATATTTCCTTTTGTAGTCCATTCATTCCAACTCCCCCCCCCACATTTCTCTCTCTTTCTCTCTTTCATAATTAGGGGAGTCATCCAATTCAGAAAACAGATTAACCATTGTATTTATATTCCAGAACAGAAAATATCAGCATTCAGACAGAACATTCAGTATGTATGCAGAGTTAGTCTAACATTCTCTTTCGTATATAAAAACTAAAAATCATGGGGCACATGGGTGGCTCAGTGGGTTAAGCCTCTGCCTTCAGCTCAGGTCATGATCTCAGGGTCCTGGGATCGAGCCCTGCATTGGGCTCTCTGCTCAGCAGGGAGCCTGCTTCCCTTCCTTTCTCTCTGCCTGCCTCTCTGCCTGCTTGTGATCTCTGTCAAATAAATAAATAAAATCTTTAAAAAAAAACAACTAAAAATCAGTCTCTTGAAAGGCCTAATTATTTGGATGGGAGTAGTATATGATATTTTCTTTGCCAATCCCAAATGGTTTTATATATATATATATATCCTTTTACATGCTATTTCTTCATCTGTAGTTTACAGAGGGCCTTTCAGTTACTACAGCAAAAAATCAGCTTGGGAGTTGCATACTTTAATGCGATTTTAAACAATACTTATTCTCTCAGAAACAAATTTTGCCCTCTTAGTTTGCTAGTATTTTTATGGCAGCGACATAATTACTTTTTTCCCCCCTAAAAAAACAAAAACAAAAACAAAACAACAAAACAAAACAAAACAAAACCCCACCAAAACAACAGAAATAATGACTGCATCTGCTGAGGAGTGAAAGCATTTGGAGCAACTTTAATTACTGCGCTGTTTATTTGTGAATTATTTGTCAGAACAGTTTTGTTACCTTATTGTCTCCTCGAGGTTGCTGACTATTTAAAAACAAACACAAGCTAAACATAAATAAACAGATATATCATGTCCTCTGGAAAGCATCTGAATAATGGGAAATTAAGTGCTGTCTTCGCCATCGATGTATTTAGAGATTCCTGGGCTTCTGTGGAGATTTTTAAGCATATGTGAGGTCATTGTAAGTGATTTTTCAGTAGAAGGGTTTTCAGAGACTGAAAAATCCCTTCTAAAGCCCAATCACAGGAAAATTAAAAAAAACCAAAAAACTTCATTTTTAAAAAATTTATGTATTTATTTGACAGAGATCACAAGCAGGCAGAGAGGGAGGCAGAGAGAAGGGGAAGCAGGCTCCCCGCTAAGCAGAGAGCCTGAGGCAGGACTCGATCCCAGGACCCCGAGATCATGACCTGAGCCGAAGGCAGAGGCCCCAACCCACTGAGCCACCCAGGCGCCCCAAATCTTCAAATTTTACTATAGCAAATTCTGATGTTCCACGGTTTGGAACCAGAACTTGGTAGATTATATCTTGAGTACTTCGGCATTTGGAAGCTTATCTTAAAGGAGCTGAAATTAAAAAAAAAAAAAAATGTGGGCCACATACTGAAGAGAGCTGACAATGCTCACGTGACCAGCATTCTAGATGATTTTAATTTATGGGCTGATCAGATGTGAACCAAATCCTACTTCCTTCTCATTAGCAATAATTAACAATTAATGGAGCAGGAGAGAAGTCAATCTTACAAGATTCTTTTCTTCTATAAGAGATCTGATTATAGGTTACATTTTCCCTTTAGAAATTTTACACACACTGAGATAGTGGTTAATATAGGGAGTTAAAAAGTGCCTAAATTTCCGAATTAGTTACATTGCATATCAGTAAAACTTCAAAAATATTAAAGACTAACTTCAAGGAAAGGGTGATTCAGAATGGAGGAGACTTCGCATTGTCCACTTTTTTAAACAATTGATATGTAGTCTGGATATGTAGTGATGAAGAACAAAAAGTCATAGCAAGAAATGAACACAGATTTGAACTGTACGTCCAGCTGAGAGTCCACTTCATCCAAAACCAAACTTTTCATCCTGTCCTTACTTTGCTCCTACTCTAATATTCGTTCATTTGAGTGAGTGAAGGATATTGCCCCAGTTGTTCACACCAAATATTTTGAAGCTTTTCCTAATACCTTCCTTATTAGTTATAGCCCATCAACTTCTTAGGCTTTTGATTCTACCTCCTAAATATTGTTAGAATTTGTTTATTGTCCTTTTTCTCCCTGTTCATCACCCTGGACTAAACTATGAGCCTCTCTGGAGTGTCCTGCAGAAACAGATTGTGACTGGCCTCCGTCTTAAGGCTTTTTGTTCTTTTAATTAATTAATTAATATAGCCAAAGTAGTCTTCAAAATCTAATTATGTCAATCCAACCCATTCTACCTCTCTACCCCCCAACACACACACACACACACACACACACACACACACACACACACACACAGAGTTAAAAATTGATTCATTTTAGGAGAAATTCTCAAATACATATCATGGCTTATTGTTTCCTGAATAATCTGTCCTCTGTCTCTCCAGCCTCTGTATCTAAACTCATATATCTGCCCTTTAACTACCCAGCCTTGAACAATTAAATTTTTGTGCCAACATTCCCAGCAAAACTTTGAGGCTCACTATGAAGGGATTGATAGTTTAGTTTAATGTGGATTGTGTAGCTAGGTATGAAGTTACCTTTGCTGGAACTATGTGGTTTTCTGAACCAAAACTGTGACATTCTGGAAATGGATGGAATGCTTGCTAACAAGACAACCCACCAGTATCCACTAGATGAGTATTTCTAAAATTTTAACCTGCATAGGAATTACCTAGGATGTTGTTAAAATGCAGATTCTGATAAGGGGTGGGGCCCGAGATTTTGTTTGTCTAACAAGTTTCCAGGTGATGTTGATGCTGCTGGTCTACAGAAATCTGAGCAGTAAGGCGTTAGAGTGTTTTCCTTACATGTGTATCAGATAAAGTGGAGTCATTAGAATCTGAGCTTGGGAGTCAGATAGGCTAGGATTCAAATCCTGAATCCAGTTTTTACTTGTTGGCCAACTTTGGAAAGTTACATAAAACCTCAAGCCTCCGTTTTCATATCTGTTAAAGAACAGCACCTATGCAGAGATCTTTTGAATATTAAGTAAGACTATCTATTCATAGTGATTCATATAGGCTTGCAATGTTCAATATTGTTATATGCATATTGATTTATGGGATAAAACACAACACACTAGTTAAGATCATTACTTTCAAAGAAGTTACTGTGTTCAGAGAAAGAACAATCATGGCTATGTGAAAATCTATGAGGTCTCATTCAATACAAAAATGTCATTACAGTGACAAAAATGTAATTATTAGTAAAAATCAATAAAAGTATAATATTTTTTAATTAATTAGATGGAAACTAAATTAATGGAGTTTTCTCCTGGCTGTATTTCTTTTTAATATATATTAGGAGAAGACAATTTAGAATAAAATTATAATTCTTTCCAAAGACTAAAAAAGATGTAGTCTCCATTTATTTATCAGCTTTCAGAATTAACATGTAACTTTAAAAAGAAATTAAGACTTATATATTGGTCAGGTGAAAAATATATTGATTCATTTTTTTCGATATGCTTAGAATTCTATGAAATAAGACATAATGTACATGTATCTAAATTGCACTTCAACATCAAATTACAACTTACTTTGGGAAAGTTGGTTCTTTCTTGCATTCTGTGAGAGAAGCAGGCTACATTACTTTTGCCTTGTTTGTCCAGTTGAGGTAGACAGCTGATAGAAAGATGAGAATACACATGTTCTCTTCCTGAGGTCACTGTTTCTAGTTGAAAGAAAAGGACCTAAGTCTTTACTGGATGAACTCATTTGCATTTGGCTGCAAATTGAGAATAACATAGATAGAGGGGTGGGTAGGAGATGTATTTAGCCAAATTTGAAATGATGGAGGAAAAGAGTGACTGTAACCTCACAGATGAAGATGTTGTAGGACCTTCTTACTGTCCCCTTTGAGTTAAGATAGAAAGGATGTGCCTCAATATTAATGTCCTTGAAAATTATAATTTGTATTCAAATGATTGTGCAATCAGTAATAAAGTCCTATTTTATGTTAAATTCAGTACTAACCTTACAAAACATACAAATGGAGTAGGAAATGTACATATATTATAAACTGGGATGAATATTTTTTAAATGTAGTATTTGGAGTAATATAGCCCTAATTTTCCCTGAAAGGAGTTACTATTTTATAAAAAGTGACATAAGACACATGACTAAATTCAACCCAAAACTTAATTTAAAAACATGAAAAAAAGCAGCAGCAGCCGCAGTGCTGAGGGTATTTGATGACAGTCTGATGGCATTTGCTTCTTCTTCTTCTTCTTCTTTTTTTTTTTTTTTTTTATGGTATTTGCTTCTTGAACTTAAATTTGATTTTCATGCAACTAAGTTTGGGGAAGGTATTGGAGAAAGTCTGAAGGTAGTAGGATGTTTCTGGACCAATCTTGTTGCTTCCATTGTAATCTGTCTCTACCAATCAAAGTATAGAGACAGATTAGATTTAAAAAAATAGAAGTATTGTGCAGGGATTTTAGGATAGAGGAGGAGAGTGGGACTAGTATGTGGGCCGTGGATGCAGGGTTGGGGCAGACCCAAAAGATCATTTTGTGTCATAAGAAAAATAAAAGAGAAATGAGATCTATCAATGTGTCTACAAGAAGCAGTTGCTCCTTCTAATCAGGTTCTCTCCCTCATTTCAAAGGTTGCTTCTTTATTATGTTACTTATCTATATAGCACATGAGAAATCCTTTTATAAAGAAAAATATGATAAAAATAAGGAGACTTTAAAGTCAGATCATTTTTCTTTACTTTTGGACAGTGATTTTGCCCCTAAGGGACACTTGGCAATGTCTTAGAGACATTCTCACAAGTAGGGGGAGGATGATTTTGGCATCTAGTGGACAGGCCAGGGATGGTGTTAGACATTCTATAACACATGGGACAGTATCCTACAAAAAAAGTTTTTCCACCCCAAATGTTAATAGAGCCGAGATTAAGAAATTCTACTTTGGAATTAGAGAGCATTCATTGTTTGTTTGCTTATTTGTTGAGGTACACTTGACATAAATAATTTCAGGTATATAACATAACAACTCAATATTTGTGTATATTGCAAAATGATAAGTGTAGTAAGTCTGCATAAGGTATGTCACCATACACAGTTATGGATCTATTTTCTTGTGATGAGAACTTTGAAGATTTACTCTCTTTGTAACTTTCAAATGTGCCATACAGTATTATTAACTATAGTAATCATGTTGTACATTACATCCTAATGACTTACTTATTTTATAACTGTATAAGTCTCTACCTTCTGACGCCCTTCACCCATTTCACCCACCTCGCATCCTTCTGTCTTTGACAGTCACCAATCTATTACCTGTATCTATGAGTGTGTGTGTGTTTGTGTGTACTTGATTCCACATAAGTAAAATCAAATAATATTTGTCTTTCTCTAATTTATTTTACTTAGCACATGTCCTCAAGGTCCATCATGTTGTAGCAAAAGACATGATTTCATTTTTTCTGGCCAAATAATATTCCATTGTTTATGTAGATACTGTATTTTTTTTTATCTTTATTTTTTTATTTTTTATTTTTTTATAAACATATAATGTATTTTTATCCCCGGGGTACAGGTCTGTGAATCGCCAGGTTTACACACTTCACAGCACTCACCATAGCACATACCCTCCTCAATGTCCATAACCCCACCCCCCACTCCCTCCCTCCCTCCCCCAGCAACCCTCAGTTTGTTTTGTGAGATTAAGAGTCACTTATGGTTTGTCTCCTTCCTGATCCCATCTTGTTTCATTTATTCTTCTCCTAGCCCCCTAACCCCCCACGTTGCATCTCTACTTCCTCATATCAGGGAGATAATATGATAATTGACTTTCTCCGATTGACTTATTTTGCTAAGCATGATACCCTCTAGTTCCATCCGTGTTGTCTCAAATGGCAAGATTTCATTTCTTTAGATGGTTGCATAGTATTCCATTGTATATAAATACCACATCTTCTTTATCCATTCATCTGTTGATGGACATCTAGGTTCATTCCATAGTTTGGCTATTGAAAACATTGCTGCTATAAACATTCGGGGGCACATGCCCCTTCAGATCACTACGTTTGTATCTTTAGGGTAAATACCCAGTAGTGCAATTGCTGGGTCATAAGGTAGTTCTATTTTCAACTTTTTGAGGAACCTCCATGCTGTTTTCCAGAGTGGTTGCACCAGCTTGCATTCCCACCAACAGTGTAGGAGGGTTCCCCTTTCTCCGCATCCTCGCCAGCATCTGTCATTTCCTGACTTGTTCATTTTAGCCATTCTGACTGGTGTGAGGTGGTATCTCATTGTGGTTTTGATTTGTATTTCCCTGATGCCGAGTGATATGGAGCACTTTTTCATGTGTCTGTTGGCCATCTGGATGTCTTCTTTGCAGAAATGTCTGTTCATGTCCTCTGCCCATTTCTTGATTGGATTATTTGTTCTTTGGGTGTTGAGTTTGCTAAGTTCTTTATAGATTTTGGACACTAGCCCTTTATCTGATATGTCATTTGCAAATATCTTCTCCCATTCTGTCAGTTGTCTTTTGGTTTTGTTAACTGTTTCCTTTGCTGTGCAAAAGCTTTTGATCTTGATGAAATCCCAATAGTTCATTTTTGCCCTTGCTTCCCTTGCCTTTGGTGATGTTCCTAGGAAGATGTTGCTACAGCTGAGGTTGAAGAGGTTGCTGCAGGTGTTCTCCTCAAGGATTTTGATGGATTCCTTTCTCACACTGAGGTCCTTCATCCATTTTGAGTCTATTGTGTGTGGTGAAAGGAAATGATCCAATTTCATTTTTCTGCATGTGGCTGTCCAATTTTCCCAACACAATTTATTGAAAAGGCTGTCTTTTTTCCACTGGACATTCTTTCCTGCTTTGTCGAAGATTAGTTGACCATAGAGTTGAGGGTCTATTTCTGGGCTCTCTATTCTGTTCCATTGATCTATATGTCTGTTTTTGTGCCAGTACCATGCTGTCTTGATGATGACAGCTTTGTAATAGAGCTTGAAGTCCGGAATTGTGATGCCACTGACTTTGGCTTTCTCTTTCAATATTCCTTTGTCTATTCGAGGTCTTTTCTGGTTCCATATAAATTTTAGGATTATTTGTTCCATTCTTTGAAAAAATAGATGGTATTTTTTTTAAAGATTTATTTATTTATTTGACAGATAGAAATCACGAGGAGGCAGAGAGGCAGGCAGACAAAGAGGAGGAAGCAGGTTCCCCGCTGAGCAGAGATCCTGATGCGGGGCTCGATCCCAGGACCCTGGGATCATGACCTGAGCCGAAGGCAGAGGCTTTAACCCACTGAGCCACCCAGGTGTCCCATGGATGGTATTTTGATAGGAATTGCATTAAATGTGTAGATTGCGTTAGGTAGCATAGACATTTTCACAATATTTGTTCTTCCAATCCAGGAGCATGGAACATTTTTCCATTTCTTTGTGTCTTCTTCAACTTCTTTCATGAGTACTTTATAGTTTTCTAAGTATAGATTCTTAGCCTCTTTGGTTAGGTTTATAACTAGGTATCTTATAGTTTTGGGTGCAATTGTAAATGGGATTGACTTCTTAATTTCTCATTCTTCTGTCTTGTTGTTGGTGTAGAGAAATGCAACTGATTTCTGTGCATTGATTTTATATCCTGACACTTTACTGAATTCCTGTTGAAGTTCTAGCAGTTTTGGAGTGGAGTCTTTTGGGTTTTCCACATAGAGTATCATATCATCTGTGAAGAGTGATAGTTTGACTTCTTTGCCGATTTGGATGCCTTGCTGAGGCTAGGACTTCTAGTACTATGTTGAAAGGCAGTGGTGATAATGGACATCCCTGCCGTGTTCCTGACCTTAGCAGAAAAGCTTTCAGTTTTTCTCCATTGAGAATGATATTTGCTGTGGGTTTTTCAGAGATAGCTTTGATAATATTGAGGTATGTGCCCTCTATCCCCACACTTTGAAGAGATTTGATCAGGAAGGGATGATGTACTTTGTCAAAGGCTTTTCAGCATCTATTGAGAGTTTTATCATAAGGTTCTTGTTCTTTCTCTTATTAATGTGTTGTATCACATTGATTGATTTGCGGATGTTGAACCAACCTTGCAGCCCTGGAATAAATCTCACTTGGTCGTGGTGAATAATCCTTTTAATGTACTGTTGAATCCTATTGGCTAGTATTTTGGAGAGAATTTTTGCATCTGTGTTCATCAAGGATATTGGTCTGTAGTTCTCTTTTTTGATGGGATCCTTGTCTGGTTTTGGGATCAAGGTGATGCTGGCCTCATAAAATGAGTTTGGAAGTTTTCCTTCCATCTCTATTTTTTGGAACAGTTTCAGGAGAATAGGAATTAGTTCTTCTTTAAATGTTTGGTAGAATTCCACTGGGAAGCTATCTGGCCCTGGGCTTTTGTTTGTTTGGAGATTTTTGATGACTGTTTCAATCTCCTTACTGATTATGGGTCTGTTCAGGTTTTCTATTTCTTCCTGGTTCAGTTGTGGTAGTTTATATGTCTCTAGGAATGCATCCATTTCTTCCAGATTGTCAAATTTGTTGGCATAGAGTTGCTCATAGTATGTTCTTATAATTGTTTGTATTTCTTTGGTGTTAGTTGTGATCTCTCCTCTTTCATTCCTGATTTTATTTATTTGGGTCCTTTCTCTTTTCTTTTTGATAATTCTGGCCAGGGGTTTATCAATCTTATTAATTCTTTCAAAGAACCAGCTCCTAGTTTCATTGATTTGTTCTATTGTTTTTTTTGGTTTCTATTTCACTGATTTCTGCTCTGATTGTTATGATTTCTCTTCTCCTGCTGGGTTTAGGCTTTCTTTCTTGTTCTTTCTCCAGTTCCTTTAGGTGTAGGGTTAGGTTGTGTACCTGAGACCTTTCTTGTTTCTTGAGAAAGGCTTGTACCACTATATATTTTCCTCTCAGGACTGCCTTTGCTGTGTCCCACAGATTTTGAACTGTTGTGTTTTCCTTATCATTTGTTTCCATGAATTTTTTCAATTCTTCTTTAATTTCCTGGTTGACCCATTCATTCTTTAGAAGGATGCTGTTTCGTCTCCATGTATTTGGGTTCTTTCCAAATTTCCTCTTGTGATTGCGTTCTAGCTTCAGAGCATTGTGGTCTGAAAATATGCAGGGAATCATCCCAATCTTTTGATACCGGTTGAGACCTGATTTAGGACCGAGGATGTGATCTATTCTGGAGAATGTTCCATGTGCACTAGAGAAGAATGTGTATTCTGTTGCTTTGGGATGAAATGTTCTGAATATATCTGTGATGTCCATCTGGTCCAGTGTGTCATTTAAGGCCTTTATTTCCTTGTTGATCTTTTGCTTGGATGATCTGTCCATTTCAGTGAGGGGAGTGTTAAAGTCCCCTACTATTATTGTATTATTGTTGATGTGTTTCTTTGATTTTGTTATTAATTGGTTTATATAGTTGGCTGCTCCCATGCTAGGGACATAGATATTTAAAATTGTTAGATCTTCTTGTTGGACAGAAACTTTGAGTATGATATAGTGTCCTTCCTTATCTCTTATTATAGTCTTTGGCTTAAAATCTAATTGATCTGACATAAGGATTGCCACCCCAGCTTTCTTCTGATGTCCATTAGCATGGTAAATTGTTTTCCGTCCCCTCACTCTAAATCTGAAGGTGTCTTCAGGTCTAAAATGAGTTTCTTGTAGGCAACATATAGATGGGTTTTGGTTTTTTATCCATTCTGATACCCTGTGTCTTTTGATTGGGGCATGTAGCCCATTAACATTCAGGGTAACTATTGAGAGATATGAATTTAGTGCCATTGTATTGCCTGTAAGGTGACTGTGACTGTATATTGTCTCTGTTCCTTTCTGGTCTACTACTTTTCGGCTCTCTCTTTGCTTAGAGGACCCCTTTCAGTATTTCCTGTAGAGTTGGTTTGGTGTTTGCAAATTCTTTCAGTTTTTGTTTGTCCTGGAAGCTTTTTAATCTCTCCTTCTATTTTCAGTGATATCCTAGCTGGATATAGTATTCTTGGCTGCACTTTTTTCTCGTTTAGTGCTCTGAATATATCATGCCAGTTCTTTCTGGCCTGTCAGGTCTCTGTGGATAAGTCTGCTATGAATCTAATGTTTTTACCCTTGTATGTTACAGACTTCTTTTCCCAGGCTGCTTTCAGGATTTTTTCTTTGTTGCTAAGACTTGTAAATTTTACTATTAGGTGATGGGGGTGGACCTATTCTTGTTGATTTTGAGTGGTATCTCTGGACCTCCTGGATTTTGATGCTTGTTCCCTTTGCCATATTGGGGAAATTCTCTAAAATAATTCTCTCCAATATACCTACTGCTCCCCTCTCTCTTTCTTCTTCTTCTGGAATCCCAATTATTCTAATGTTGTTTCATCTTATGGTGTCACTTATCTCTCGAATTCTCCCTTCATGGTCCAGTAGCTATTTGTCACTCTTTTGCTCAGCTTCTTTATTCTCTGTCATTTGGTCTTCTATATCACTAATTCTTTCTTCTGCCTCATTTATCCTTGCAGTGAGAGCCTCCATTTTTGATTGCACCTCATGAATAGCCTTTTTGATTTCAACTTGGTTAGATTTTAGTTCTTTTATTACTCCAGAAAGGGCTTTTATCTCTCCAGAGAAGGTTTCTCTAATATCTTCCATGCCTTTTTCGAGCCCGGCTAGAACCTTGAGAATCATCATTCTGAACTCTATATCTGACATATTACCAATGTCTGTATTGATTAGGTCCCTCTCCTTTGGTACTGACTCTTGTTCTTTTTTTTTTGTGGTGAGTTTTTCTGCCTTGTCATTTTGTCCAGATAAGAGTATATGAAGGAACAAATAAAATACTGAAAGGGTGGCAAAGACCCCAGGAAAATGCACTTTAACCAAATCAGAAGAGACCCCAAATCCTGGGAGGGAGAAAGGGGATCAAAAGAAGTTCGGAAAAAAAGTTAAAAAATTTACAAAAGAAAACAAAGAAAAAATATAAAGAAGAAAAAAATATATATATATTAGATAAACTACTTAAAAAACATTAAAAAAGAAAAGGGTAAAAGTTAAAAAAAATTTAGCAGAAGAAAAAAAATTAAATTAAAAAAATCAAATTAACCGCAAGACTAAAGAATCATGGGGAGAAAGACATGAGTTCTGTGCTTTTTTTCTCCTCCACTGGAATTCTGCTGCTCTCCTTGGTAGGTGAACTTCATCTTGGCTGGATTTCTTGTTGATCTTCTGGGGGGAGGGGCCTGTTGTAGTGATTCTCAAGTGTCTTTGCCCAAGGTGGAATTGCACCACCCTTACCAGGGGCTGGGCTAAGTAATCTGCTTGGGTTCGCTTTCGAGAGCTTTTATTCCCTGAACGCTTTTTGTAGAGTTCCGGAGGACAGGAATGAAAATGCAGCCTCCCAGTCTCCGGCCCAGAGGAGCCGAGAGCTTGGGGCCCCACTCCTTAGTGCGCCCTCAGAGAAAAGAACCCAATCACTGCCGTCTCTCTGGCCTCTGACCGTGCTCTGAGCTCAACCAGCCTGCGACCAGTTCAAGGTAACCCTGAGCTGAGAGCTCACTCCTTGGCTTTGTCTCTGTAGCCAGCTTCCCAGCTCTAATACCTGCAAGCTCTGCAACAATCAGACACCTCTGATCCTTCTGTGACCCTGCGGGATCTAGGGCCATGCTGGCCCCCCTGGCCTTCACTCCAGTTTAGCCTCTGGAGCGATGTCCCTCAGTGGAGCAGACTTTTAAAAGTCCTAATTTTGTGCTCCATTGCTTCGCTGTTTGCTGGGAGCTGGCCCCTCCACCCGCAGTCTATCTTCCCGTCTCTTTGGATTCACTTCTCTGTCAGTCCTACCTTTCAGAAAGTGGTCGATTTTCTGTTTCTAGAATTGCTGTTCTTCTTCTCTTCAGTCTCCTGTTGGATTTGCAGGTGTTTGCAATGGTTTGATAAGCTATCTAGCTGATCTCCTACTACCTGATGTAGTCTCAGCCTGCTACTTTGCCACCATCTTCTATGTAGATACTGTATTTTCTTTATTCATTCATCCTTCAGTGGGCACTTAAGCCATTTCCATGTCTTAGCTATTAAAAAATTGTAAATGATACTGTAACGAACATAGGAGTACAAATGAGATATTGATTTATTTTCATATATATATATATATATACACCTAGAAGTGGGATTACTGGAACATATCATAGTTCTATTTTTGGTATTTGGAGTAACCTCCATATTATTTTCCATAGTGGCTGCACCCAATTTAAATTTCCACTAACAGTACCTGAAGGTTCCCTTCCCTTCACCACGTCACCATTCTTACAGGGGCAAGGTGATATCTCATTGTGTTTTGATCGGCATTCCCCTTATGACTGGTGATGCTGGGCATATTTTCATGTTCCTGGTAACCATATTTCTTTGGAAATACATCTATTCAGTTTTCTTGCCCATTTAAAATTAGATTTTGTTTTGCTATTGGGTTGTATGAGTTCTTAAAATGTTCAACTTGCTTATTATAAATATCCTAAATTAAGACAATAGGTTGAACTGTTTTATAAATTATTGAAAGTAGATGTTCAGATGATACTTTATAGGGAGATGGATGTATCAATAGTTCTAGAGTCAGAATCCCTGAGCCTTAATCCTGGCTTTAAGTTTCTCATCTGTGAAATGGACTTATACTTTGAACTATTTCATAGGATGAGTACATGGATTAATTGAAATAATTCAAGAAAAGCATTTAGAATAGTACTTAGCATAAGATAAGTGCTAAATAAGTGTTAGCTATTCTTAAGAAAAAAGGAAGTTCAAACAACCACCCATCATTGCCTTGCTTATGGGCTCTATTTATCATAATGTTCCTCAACATTTGTGCCACTACATAGATGTATGTTGGGTTGTTTTAGCCTCTAATAGGGGAGAGTAACTTGGGATAATAAAGTAATGACAGATTTTATTTTAAAAAAAAAGTAATGGCAGATTTTATAAGTATAAATACAACCAACAACATGGCTAGATTATCTTGGAATTTTATGTAGCTGAGAATTATTAAAAATCCTTTGCCAAGTTATAATAATAAAAATTAGAATATATTCTGTATAATTTTCCTTATTGGTCTAGCTTTTATTGGTGCAATTATAGAAAATGCTTAGTCCTTTTTCCACTTGGCAACATTTTTCTATGTGTTACTGAGTGAAATTATGCCCTTCATATCTATATTTCATATTACATGAATACAGTAGTATAAAAATCAGTGATGTTTGTATACAAAAATCGTCATGTATTCAATAAATGACAATTTGCTAGGTGCTGGGAATATAGAGCCAAATAAGACCAGCTCTAGCCATGGAACATATAAACTCTAGTTTGGGAGAGAGACACACACACAGAAGTTGCAGTACATTTTGGTGAGTACTTAGATGCAGGAAATAAGTGCTCTGCTGAAAAATACCATTTGTGAACTACATTTAATTAAACGATATAATAGACAATAATTTAAATAAGCATTAAAAATTATAGTGGTAAGGTAACCTACTGCTGCAATTTGGTTTCATTTTCTGTAAATGCCGGCAATGGTGGTCCGATAGTAGCGATGGGAATGGATTTACTTAAGTGTATCCCCTTTACAATTTACTCTTAGTATTGTTAATATCAAACTGAGATGTCAATTCTAAAAATTTGTTGCAACATCACCCACCACCAGAAAAAACAACAACAACAGTATAAGCATCTACAGCACAAGAGTGAATCTTCAGTTTTCCTTCCTCACATAGACATAAAAATGGGGGTATTAGAATCAGTTCTGGGGGCCTCCCTCTTTTTAAGAATTATAAACACATTGAACAGAGAGAAAGTTAAGATAATGACATGAACACAAATAATATAACAAGGAAATAGGTGAGAAAACTGGGCAGAAATAACCCAGCTGTATAAAGTCTCATGGGTCAACATAATAATTGTTTCACAATATTATAAAAATGATTATGTCATATAAAACAAGGACTATGTCATATAATACAATTGATAGACATAAAATTGTTAGGTAATGTATTTGCTTCATCCTATATAGGCAAGTTAAAGTAAAAAAATGTGAAATGAGTTGTCATAGGATGCAGAGACTTCTTCCTCATTCAAGATGTTTGGCCACAAGACTGAACACAGGTGACAGGATTACGGAGGAGGTGTGCAAACATCATATAAGTAGTGATGAAGTATCCCTCTTTCCAACACTAAGAGATTGTAATTTTAAAACGGAAAACTGGATTAATTTGTATTTGACTGAAGTTACTAATGAAAGTTAGGAATGTATTAAATGTTGAATACTATTCTGGGCTGCATTCAAGTACAGGGAAATAAAATTAACCACTGGTGACCCTTGGGTCTGTCAGAGAAATGAGATGTCTATCTCATGAGGTTATTACAGTAAAAAAAAAAAAAAAATTAAATAATGACAATTAAAGGGTGGCTGGCTTCTCTAACTAATGAAAGTTCAATATCTTCTAATTATATGGGTGGCACTCTATGGTTGCAAAATATGACCTAGTAGCTCTAAAGCAGTACTGTAATGAGTCTTTTCATTTCAGCTCTCTCCTGTATGCTTTTAAATCTCTTGGGCATATGAAATACACCATTGCTAGAGGACAAGGGATTCAATGTTTTTGACATGGTAGAGGAAAGTGGCTGCTTAGGGAATAAGGTATTTTTAAAATTCAATTTATTTCAGCAATTTATTACAGTTTACCCCCTATCATTCCCTAAGCTGGGGCTAGAAATAATACAAAGATCAATAGAGTATGAAACTTGCCTTTAAGTTGCTCACTGTCTAGTGGGAGAGTAAGCACATTAAAAATATCTGCTATAGAATGGGAAAGTGTGTTAATGAAGCTATGCCTAAAAGCTATGGAAGTACATGGGCAAGAACCATCTGATCTGCTGGTGGATGGATAGTGAGGACAGTGGAGAAGGAGGTCAGAGTAAGTTACATTTGAACTGGGTGATAAAAATATATATATGTAATTCATCAGAGTAAGCCTTACAAATACTGTAAACATTTTAAATACAGCTAATCATATGAAAGCATGACACAGTTGGAATGCTTACACATTCAATGTCTATGTTGGCAAAAACCTGAAGGTGAAGTTGTAGACTTCGTTGGTATAAAAAGCAAATGGGATTGGATCCATTAAAGAATCTTAAACTTATTTTCCTCAATCATTCCCCCCTCCCCCACCGAGAGCTCACCTACTTCCTAGTATATTGAGATGGTTTTCTGGGCTATGAGTCCTCTTTCCTGACCTGTTAAAAACAAATCATACAAATCTACTTTCTTCAGATACAGGCCATTTTGAAAAATTAAGCTCTCCACCCACTTACCTAGTTAAGTTCACATGTTTTCTAGATTTCAGTCTTTGCAATTTATCAAGAACCTTGGCATTCACTGATTCTATTTGACTAAAGTTTATATAATTTTGATTGATGTCAAGTCTGTATGGATGGTAATCCCTTCAGTATTTGGCCTCTCAGTTTTCTTGATATCCTGACTCTTAAGGACCTTCTCACTTAATTTGCTTCAGTCAACCACCTTCAAATTGTTTTTGATCTGTTGTAAATTCTATTCCCCCAAAGACATTACTTTGACCACAAGCTCCTCTTCTCAGACAGCAGGCTTGTTTAGGTCTAATACAATCATTCATGACCATCATTTCCACCTCTAGGTCCTTCTCCTTTCTTCTTTGTAATCCTTCAGTTCTTAAATTTCTTTGCCAATCTATCCAGTACAGGTTGCTTGGTTCATCATTATAAAACAAAAAAACAAACAAACAAACAAACAAAAGACACACATTGTCTATTCTGTAGACATTTTAAGTCATTGTTCCTACAGAATTATTGACATTGACAATAACTGAACTAGTCAAAGCAACTAGATATTTGAATTGTTTAGTCTTTTTTTTTTTTTAAACTGTCAGAGAGTTTGACCCAATATGGCATCTGTGATTTCTTTGAGAAGAAAGAGAGATTTTCATTAACCCCCCCCCCACCATGAAAAGTATCCCAGGGCTTATTATATAAACTAGTAAAGCAAATCAAGTTAGAAATTCTTACTGTAGTTTGGGACAGTTAGGTTTTTATATAGTTGGTTGGAAGAATAAATGTGAACTGAAACTTATGATGGAAACCAACAGATTTTTCTCTTATAAACAGATGGACTTTTGTAAATAGTACATACCACAGAACTGAAAGAATAATTTGTTTCTGGCCATGTCTTATTAAAATGTTAGCTATTATTTTTCCTACATAAAACTATATACTATAGATTTTATCTTCTAATTATCTTTCAAAGCCATACATTTCTCACCATCTCCACTGCAACTATCCTAGATCAAATTGTCATCACGCTAAGAACATACTATGTTTCTACCTGGTCTTCTGCCTTTTTCTCTTTCCCCCCTCTACCTCAGGCAGACACTATAACTGAAGTTATGTTTTCTTAATGTAGATATTTCCCTTTTACACTTTAAAGATTTTAGTGCCTGCCCACCTATTGTTCTTTGGGTAAAGATCTACATCTTTCAGATAGCCTAAGGGGTCATGTCCTGGTCCCTACCTTCCTCTTCACCCTCACCTCCTAGAGTACCATTCTTTTCTTTCTCTAGTCTGTCTCTAGCCTTGTTCTCAGACTTGGGATAAATGATTTTCTCTTCTATAAATTCCATGTTTTTGGTTTTACTCCAGAAAAGCTGAGAAAAGATAAACTCTACCCATGATTATGTCTGCTTTGCCTGTCACAGTGCTTTGCTCATAGAAGTTGTTTAGTAAATGTCTATTTATTTAAGGAAAGAAAACCAAAGGGACTGTGTTGGCACATGGGGTTAATATTCACTGGTATATAGATATTTCATTGTTCTTAAATGACCCTCCCATATATACATTTTTGATACTTTAAAAAATCAGGATGTATCTTACAATTGATGATATAGCTACTTTCTACCAGACAGCTTTCACATGCAGAGTTGTCAAAGCAAGCATTGTGTAAAATTGCTTTTGCATATGGCATGGTGGTACAACTGTAACTTTACAATCAAGAAGCCATCAGCGGACCATTCAAAGGAGAAATATGAGTCCTGATGAAATATTATATCATGGTTTATGTGGCAGCATTTTTTTTTAGTGACTTATAAAATGTGGACATTTTACAACCAATGGGACCTTATATTTAATTAAATTTATTAACATCCACTATTTATAAAGTTCTAGGCCATTTCTTAGATATGTTTTTATTTTTAAAAATCATGGAGTCATAAATAGATAGGACATTGGATATAATATAGCCCAGTTTTATCACATTGAGGATCCAAATCTTAAATGATGATTAAAAAGATTTACGTATTTTCAAGGACCTTGTTAATGATCTGACAGATCAGTGTTTTTTTCTTTGTCTGTTGGGTCCATGTTGAATTACTCATTTCTCTCAATGTTATATGGAAGTACTGTATCTCTGCAATCTGGTTTTGTACTAGAAAGAACTGGCTTCTTAAGCAGAAGGTTCTAAAAGTGTATCAAGATGGTAAGAAGTTCCAGAAGCCTATTTTATCCTCTCTGTTCCTGATAACTTGCCTGCCTGCCATGTGCTGAGGCCTATGATTCAAATGAGCTCTCTACAAAATATGGATACCAAAAATATCACTTGCCTCAGAAAAAACTTCCTCATCCACCCCCAGCACCAAAAGGAAGAAAAAAAACATTGTCATGATTAACAGCCTTCCCACAAGGAAATTTTTACATTCATCCTAATTCACTCTGAGCTTCTTATAAATAATAGGAACTATCAATGCACTAAGAAGTGTTTGATTTTCCAATATTCAAGTTAGGATCAACTTGTTTTTTTTTATTTCATTATAGTCATTTACCAGGAATTCAGATTTAGGTTGGCAAGCTTAGGAGTAGTCAAGAAAAGTACCATTTTTTCTTCTCTATTCTTTATTAGTTCCATCTCTAGGATAAAACATCTATAAAGCTGATAAGCCTGGAGTCTGGACAATAGTTGGCACTTTGTAAGTATCTGCTAAAATGAAAAGAAAGGATTATTTTCCTTCAATCTGAGACTAGAAGTGAACTTACATTCTGCAGAGCCAAACATTAGCACCAAAGTGAGTCCTGTAAAAGGTCTTTGCTGGGGACTCTTTCTGATGGTAGATTTCTTTAATAGGACTGCTCTGTCTCATTGACCACTGACTCAGTGGGTTTGATGGTAGAAAAAACTTACTGTGTCACAGAGTCACTTAAGAAAGGCTGACTCCAACAATCCCTAACAAGCTGCATATGGAAAGTAACACAGAGTCATTTCTATGTTTTTTCTCCTTTTGTTTCCCTCTTTTTTTTCTTTCCTTATATTAAAAATGTCTTTTTCTTTTCTTTTTTTTTCCTTCTTTCTTTTTTTTTTTTTTTTTTTTAGTTTGCCATTGCATTTATTTTCCAAATGGTCCTAGAGCTTCTGCTAGGAGTTTCAGAATAAAAATTAAACCAAGTTTGCTATTGTTATGATTGTGTAGTGCAAATCTCTAATGCCTGACTACTGTGGGAAAGAGACAGATTCTTGAAACTTATGAATTATCTACACAGGAAACTATGGAGGCTCATAGTGTGAAAGGATTCACGGCAACCTGTCAGGGTTAAGAGGATTAACTTGCATTTGGTTTTTGTGCTCAGTGGTAGAAATTATTCAGCACCAATCTATGGAGGAACTACTTACCCTGAATTTGAATGGAGTAGTATATACAAGGGAGGGAGTCATTGGATTATATCTTTCCTCTATCAGTCTATAGAATAATAACATCTGGATAGTTGAGTGCTAAACATATACCTCATTTTTGGATGACTTGCCAGTCTATGTGGGTTTTATTAGAATGTAACAATATTCGGTTGATTCATTATTGATAATCCCATAGGTTGTTCTACAAAAGTGTAGCCAGTAAAATCAGTGTCTCCCATGTGAACAATGTTCATGTAATTGAATAATATTTGACATTTTCTGCTACATGACTTACTTGGTTGTTAAAGAGACATTGTTTTCCTTCTCTTGGTTATTTCTCTGCTGTTCTTCAGATACCCCCCTCTCCCTTGAGTGCTCACTCTGCTTCCAGGAAAAGTGACTTCAACATTGGTTTACTGAGCATGGGGCTAATCAGTGAAAAACCATATTCTGTATTATTGATTCAAAGATAAGTAGATCCTCCAATGGAGGCCAACAAGATGCAAGTTGTCTGTGGGGAATTCCTTAGAAGGTCTCTTCCTCAATCTTCAAATTCTTCCTCTTTCTATGGACTTAGATAAGGAGCAAGTAGCCTAGAGTTTTTCAACAGTCATCTTGTAACCCAAGAGGATGCTTTTCTTAGGTTGATGCTGGCATTATGCATGGCAGTGCACAGGGGCTAAAAATTGAAAAACTGAATCCTGGGTCAATAAATCAAACAAGTTGTGTCACCTGACCTGCTTCTGCCACCTGCAATTGTAGGGGATCATAATTCCTTTTTATTAAGTGGGTTAAAGCTCAGCTTTCCATTATAGGCCTCATAAAATCTTAACTGCTAGAACGTGTGTTTAAAATATTTGACATAACCAAATAGAAATGAGGCTTATTAATGGAACATTCTTCAAAAGACATTGCTGACCTTTGTTTCTGTATGTTTAAGAATAATAATCTGAGCTTCATTGTATAAGTATGCTGCTTTGCAAAATGTATATCTATTTATTATTTTCCAGTGGTTTTCTTTTTTATTTAATTTAAATTCAATTAACTAACACATAATGTATTAGTAGTTTCAGAGGTAGATGCCAGTCTTATATCACCCAGTGCACATTACATCACATGCCCTCTTTAATGTCCATCTCCCAGTTACCACATCACCCCACCACCTCCCCTCCAGCAACACTATTTATTTCCTATGATTAAGTCTCTTATCATTTGTCTCCCTTTCTAATTTTGTCTTATTTTATTTTTTCCTCACTTTCCCTATGATTCTGTTTTGTTTCTTGAATTCCACATATAAGGGAGATCAAATGATAATTCTCTTTTTCTGACTGACTTATTTCACATAGCATAATATCCTCTAGCTCTATCCACGTTTTTGCAAAGGGTGAGGTGTTTTTTTTTTTTTTTGATGGCTGAGTAGTATTCCCTTGTATATATATTCCCTTGTATATATATCTCCCACATCTTCTTTATCCATTAATCTGTCTAGGGACATCTGGTCTCCTTCCATAGTTTGGCTATTGTGGACACTGCTGCAATAAAGATTGGATGCAGGTGCCCCTTTCAATCACTGTATTTGTATCTTTGGGTTAAATACCTAGTAGTGCGAATGTTAAGTCATAGGGCAGCTCTATTTTAAACTTTTGAGGACCTTTTTACCAGAGTAGCTCTACAAGCTTGCATTCCCACCAACACTATAAGAGGGTTTCCCTTTCTTTGCATCCTTGCTGGTATCTGTCCTTTCCTGACTTGTTAATTTTAGCCATTCTGACTGGCATGAAGTGGTATCTCATTGTGATTTTGATTTCTATTTCTCTGATGCCTAGTGATGTGGAACTTTTTTTTTTTTTTTATGTGTCCATTGGCCATTTGAATATCTTCTTTGGAGAAATGTCTTTACATGTCTTCTTGCCCATTTCTTTCTTCTTTTTTAAATTTAATTAATTTTTTTCCAGTGATCCAAAATTCATTGTTTATGCACCACACCCATTGCTCCAGGCAATACACAATACCCATCATCAGGCTCACCCCACTCCCCATGCCCCCTCCAAAACCCTCAGTTTGTCGCTCAGAGTCCACAGCCTCTCATAGTTTGTCTCCCCTTCCGATTTCCCCCAAATCACTTCTCCTCTCCTACTCTCAATGTCCTCCATGTTATTCCTGATATTCCACAAGTAAGTGAAACCATATTATAATTGACTCTCTCTCCTTGACGTATTTCATTCAGCATAATCTCTTCCAGTCCTGTCTATGTTGATATAAAAGTTGGGTATTCATCCTGTCTGATGGAGGCATAATACTCCATTGTATATATGGGCCATATCTTCTTTATCCATTTGTCTGTTGAAAGGCATCTTGGTTTTTTCCACAGTTTGGTGACTGTGACCATTGCTGCTATGAACATTGGGGTACAGGTGGCCCTTCTTTTCACTATGTCTGTATCTTTGGGATAAATATCCAGTTGTACATTGCAGGGTCATAGGGTAACTCTATTTTTAATTTCTTAAGGAATCTCCACACTGTTTTCCAAAGTGGCTGCATCAACTTGCATGCCCACCAACAGTGTAGGAGGGTTTCCCTTTCTCCACATCTTCTCCAACATTTGTTGTTTACTGTCTTATTGATTTTGGCCATTCTAACTGGTATAAGGTGGTATCTCAATGTGGTTTTGATTTGAATCTCTGTGATGGCTAGTGATGATGAATATTTCTTCAAGTGTCTGTTAGCCATTTGTAAGCCTTCTTTTGAGAAGTGTCTGTTCATGTCTTCTGCCCATTTTTTGATATGATTATCTGTTTTGTGTGTGTTGAGTTTGAGGAGTTCTTTATAGATCTTAGATATCAGCCCTTTGTCTGTAGTGTCATTTGTGAATATCTCCTCACATTTCGTGGGTTGCCTCTTTGTTTTGTTGACTATTTCCTTTGCTGTGCAGAGCTTTTGATCTTGATGAAGTCCCAAAAGTTTATTTTGGCTTTTGTTTCCTTTGCCTTTGGAGACATGTCTTGAAAGAAGTTGCTGTGGCCGATGTCGAAGAGGTTACTTCCTATGTCCTCTTCTAGGATTTTGATAGATTCCTCCCTCATGTTAAGGTCTTTTATCCATTTTGAGTTTATCCTTGTGTATGGTATAAGAGAATGGTCAAGTTTCATTCTTCTATACATAGCTAATCAATCTATGTGATAGAACAAATCAGTAAGAGAAGAGAGAAGAACCACATGATCCTCTCAATTGATGCAGACAAAGCATTTGACAACATACAGCATCTGTTCCTTATTAAAATGCTTCAAAGTATAGGGATAGAGGGAACATTCCTTAACTTCATAAAATCTATCTATGAAAAAACCACAGCGTATATCATCCTTGATAGGGAAAAGCTGACAGACTTCCCTTTGAGATCAGGAACATGACAAGGATGTTCACTCTCACCACTGTTGTTCAACATAGTACTAAAACTCCTAACAACAGCAATCAGACAACAAAAAGAAATAAAAGGTTTTCAAATTGGCAAAGAAGTCAAACTTTCTCTCTTCTCAGATGACATGATACTTTATATGGAAAACCCAAAAGACTCCACCCTCAAACTACTAAAACTCATACAGGAATTCAGTAATGTGGCAGGATACAAAAATCAATGTACAGAAATCTGTTGCCTTCTTATACACTAACAATTAAAACATAGAAAGAGAAATTAGAGAAACGATCCCATTTACTATAGTACCAAGAACCATAAGATACCTGGGATTAAACCTAACCAAAGAGTTAAAGGATCTGTACTAGAAGAACTACTGAATATTCATGAAAGAAATTGAAGAAGACACAAAAAGATGGAAGAGCATTCCATGCTCATGTACCAGAAGAATAAACATTGTTAAAATATCTATACTGCCTAGAGCAATCTATACTTTCAATGTCATCCTGATCAAAACTCCATTGGCATTTTTCAAAGAGCTGAAACAAATGATTCTAAAATTTGTCTGGAATCAGACCACAAATTGCTAAGGAAATGTTGAAAAAGAAAAACAAAACTGGGAGCATCACTTTGCCTGATTTCAAGCTTTACTACAAAGCTGTGATCACCAAGATAGCATGGTCCTGGCACAAAAACAGACACATAGATGAGTGGAACAGGGTAGAGAGCCCAGATATGGACCCACAACTCTATGGTCAAATACTCTTCGACAAAGCAGGAAAAATTATACAGTGGAGAAAAGACAGTCTCTTCAATAAATGTTGATGAGAAAATTGGACAAATATGTATAGAAGAATGAAACTTCTGCCCATTTCTTGACTGGATTATTTGTTCTTTGGGTGTTGAGTTTGATAAGTTCTTTAAAGATTCTGGGTACTAACCCTTTACATGATAAGACATTTGCAAATATCTTCTACAATTCTGCTGGTTGTCTTTCAGTTTTATCAACTGTTTCCTTTGTTGTTCAAAAGCTTTTTATCTTGAAGAAATTCCAACAGCTCACTTTTGTCTTTGCTTCCCTTGCTTTTGGAGACATGTCTAAGACATTGCTGTGGCCTAGGGTGTAAAATTTGCTGCCTGTGTTCACTAGGGTTTTGATGGATCCCTGCCTCACATTTAGGTCTTTCATCATTTTGAGTTTATATTTATGTATGATATAAAGAAATGGTCCAGTTTCATTCTTCTACATGTGGTTCTCCAATTTTCCCAACACCGTTTGTTGAAGACACTGTCTTTTTTCCATTGGATATTCTTTCCTGCTTTGCCAAAGATTAGTTGACCGTATTGTTGAGGTCCTTTTCTGGGTTCTCTATTCTGTTCCACTGACCTGTGTGTCAGTTTTTGTGCCAGTACCATACTTCTTGATGATTACAGCTTTGTAATAGAGCTGAAGTATGGCATTGTGATGCCACAGCTTTGGTTTTATTTTTCGACATTCCTTTGACTACCAGGGTATTTCCTGGTTCCATACAAATTTTAAGATTATTTGTCGCAGCACTGTGGAAAAAAGTTGGTGATATTTTGATAGGGATTGCATTGAATGTACAGATTGCCCTTGGAAGCACAGACATTTTAACAATGTTTGTTCTTCCAATCCATGAGCATGGAATGTTTTTCAATTTTTGTGTCTTCCTCAATTTCTTTCATGTGTGTTTTATAGTTTTTGAGTACAGATCTTTTGCCTCTTTGGTTAGGTTCATTCCTTGATATCTTATGGTTTTGGGTGCAATTGTAAATGGGATCAATTCCTTAATGACTATTTCTTCTGTCTCATCATTGTGAATAGAAATGCAACTGATAATCTGTGCATTGATTTTCTACTGCCACTGTGCTGGATTCCTGAATAAGTTCTAGAAATTTTGGGGTAAAGTCTTTTGGGTTTTCCACATAGAGTATCATGACATCTTCAGCTAGTGAGAGTTTGATTTCTTCTTTGCTGATTCAGATGCCTTTTATTTGTTTTTGTTGTCTGACTGCTGAGGCTAGGACTTCTAGTACTGTGTTGAACAACACTGGTGAGAGTGGACATCCCTGATATTCTCCTGACCTTAGGGGAAAAGCTATGTTTTTCCCCATTGACAATGATATTAGCTGTGGGCTTTTTGTAGATATGTTTTATGATGTTGAGGTATAGTCCCTCCATCCCTACATTGTGGAGAGTTTTAATCAAGAAAAGACGCTGTACTTTGTCAAATGCCTTTTCTGCATCAATTGAGAGGATTGCATGTTTTTCATCCTTTCTTTTATTAATGCAGAGTATCACATTGATTGATTTGTGGATGTTGAACCACCCTTGCAGCCCAGGAATAAATCCCACTTGGTAGTGGTGAATAATCCTTTTAATGTACTGTTGAATCCTATTGGCTAGTACATTGGTGAGATTTTATCATCCATGTTCTTTGGGGTTATCAGTCTGTAATTCTATTTTTTGGTGGGGTCTGTGTCTGGTTTTGGGATCAAGATAATTCTGGCCTCATAGAATGATTTTGGAAGTTTTCCTTCCATTTCTATTTTTTGAAACAGCTTCAGAATAATACTTATTAATTCTTCTTTAGGTATTTGGTAGAATTCCCCTGGAATTCTTGTTTATTTTGAGATTTTTGATTACTCTTTCAATTTCCTTGGTGGTTATGGGTTTGTTCAGGTTTTCTATTTCTTCCTGTTGCAGTTTTGATGGGTTATAAGTCTCAAGGAATGTGTCCATTTCTTCCAGATTGACTAATTTGTTGGCAAATATGTGCTCATAATATGTTATAACTGTTTATATTTCTTTTGGTGTTGGTTGTGATCATTCCTCTTTCATTCATGATTTTATTTTTTTGGGTCCTTTCCCTTTTCTTTTTGATAAGTCTTTCCAGGGGTTTATCAGTCTTACTAATTCTTTCAAAGAAACAGCTCCTAGTTTTATTAATCTGTTCAACTGTTCTTTTGCTTGCTATTTAATTGATTTCTGCTCTAATCTTTATTAATTCTCTTCTTCAGCCAGATTTGGGCTGTATTTGCTGTCTTTCTCCACCTCCTTTAGGTGTAAGAATAGGTTGTGTATCTGAGACCTTTCTTGTTTCTTAAGAAAGGCTTTTAATGCTATAGACTTCCCTCCTAGGGCCACCTTTGCTGCATCCCAAAGGTTTTGAATAGTTCTGTTTTCATTATCATTTGTTTCCATGATTTTTAAAATTATTCTTCAATTTCCTGTTTGACCCATTAATTTTTTAATAAGATACACTTTAGCCTCTATGTATTTGAGTTCTTTCCAAATTTCCTCTTGTGACTGCATTAAAATTTCAAAGCACTGTAGTCTAAAAATATGCAGGGAATAATCCCAATCTTTTGGTGCTAGTTGAGATCTGATTTGTGACTCAGTATGTGATCTATTCTGGAAAATGTTCCATGTACACTGAGAAGAATGTGTGTTCTGTTGCTTTAGGATGAATGCTCTGAATATATCTGTGAAGTCCATCTGATCCACTGTGTCATTCAAAGCTGATTCCTTTTTTGATCTTCTTCTTAGATGATCTGTCCATTTCAGTAAGTGTGGTGTTAAGGATCCTACTATTATTGTATAAATATCAATGTGTTTCTTTAATTTTATTATTATTTGGCTTATATAATTGGTTGCTTCCATGTTAGGGGTATAACAATTTAAAATTGTTAGATCTTCTTGCTGAATAGACCCTTTAAGTGTGATACAAGTGTCCTTCCTCATCTTCTATTATAGTCTTTGGTTTAAAATTTGATTTGTCCGATATAAGGATTGTTACCCCAACTTTTTTCCCACTCCCTCACTTTCAGTCTGGAGGTGTCTTTTGTTATAAAATGAGTCTCTTACATACAGCATACCAGTGGGTTCTTGTTTTTTAAATCTAATTTGATACTGTGTCTTTTGGTTGGGGCTTTTAGCCCATTTACCTACAAAGTATTGAAAGATGAATTCAGTGACATTGTATTTCCTGTAAAGTCATTTTCTCTATATTGTCTCTGTTCCATTTTGGTCTATGTTACTTTTGGGCTCCCTCTTTGCTTATAGGATCCCTTTTATTATTTCTTGAAGGGTTATTTTAGTGATCACAAATTCTTTTAGTTTCTGCTTGTCCTGGAAGATTTTTGTCTTTCCTATTTTGAATGGCAGCTTAACTGGGTAAAGTATTCTTGGCTGCATAGTCTTCTCATTTAGCACCCTGAATATATCATACCATCTTTTCTTGCCTGCCAGGACTCTGTGGATGTTTCTACCCTTGTAGGTTATGAACCTCTTGTTCCAAACTGCTTTAAGGATTTTCTCTTTGTCTCTGATATTTGCAAGTTTTACTATGATATGTTGAGATGTTGATCTATTTTTATTGATTTTGAGGGGGGTTCTCTGTGCCTGCTGGTTGAATGCCTGTTTTCTTCCCCAGATTAGGGAAGTTCTTTTCTATAATTTGCTCCAATATACCTATATGCCTTCTGCCCCACCCCTTCTCTTTTTCTCTTCTTTTGAGATCCCAATTATTCTAATATTTTACACTTTATGATATCATTTATCTCTCGAGTTCTCCCCCTTGTGATCCAGTTTTGTCTCTCTCTTTTATTTTTAAAATTTTTTAAGATTTTTAATTTATTTATTTGACAGAGATCATAAGTAGGCAGAGAGGCAGGCAGAGAGAGAGAGGAGGAAGCAGGCTCCCTGCTGAGCAGAGAGCCCAATGTGGGGCTCAATCCCAGGACCCTGAGATCATGACCTGAGCCGAAGACAGAGGTTTTAAACCACTGAGCCACCCAGGTGCCCCTTGTCTCTCTTTTTTAAGTTTCTTTATTCTCCATCATTTTGTCTTCTATATCAATAATTCTCTCTTCTGCCTATTTATCCTAGCAGTTATAGCCTCCATTTTTATTGTATCTTATTAATAGCCTTTTTTATTTCAACTTGATTAGATTTTAGTTCTTTTATTTCTCCAAGTAGTGATTCTTGACTGTCTTCTATGCTTTTTTCAAGTCCAGCTAGTATCTTTATAATCATTATTCTGAACTCTAGTTCTGACATCTTACTTATACTCATACTGATTAGGCTCCTGGCAGTCAGTACTGCCTCATGTTTCCTTTTTTTGAGGTGAGCTTTTCCATCTTGTCAGTCTTTCCAGATAATAATAGTTGAATAAAAGAATAAAATACTAAAATGACAGCAATGACCCCAGAGAAATATACACTAAACAAATCAGAAGAGACCTGAAACCAAAAACAAAATAAAAATTTTAAAAAAGAGAGAGAGAACATAAAATCAGACAGGTGAACAGAACAGAGTAATACACTGGATCTTTTGTATATTTTGGCTTGTTTGTTAGAAAACTAGATCCCAAATTTGTAAAGAAAGAAAAACTTATATGTGGAAATATAAGATTAAATACAATAAAAGGATAGAATATAACTGTAAAAATGAAAATCAAAAGACAAAAAAAAAGAAGGAATATAAACAGACAGGTGGACAGAACAGAACACTACACTATATCCTGAGTGTATTTTGGTTTGTTTGTTAGAGGAAACTACATCTCAAAATTGTAAATATGTGTGTATCTATCTATCTATCTATCTATGTATATGACAAAATAAAACTGGATTTTTTTAATTAAAAAAAAAGAAAGAATAAGAGAGAATATGATTAGACATTTGAGGAGAACAAAACAATACCCCCCTTTCTGGGTATATTTTGTTCTGTTTGTGAGAAGAAACTACATCCCCAAATTATAAAGAAACAAAAACTTATATATATACAGAAATAAAATTAAATAAATGGAAGGATGGAATGTAACGGTGATATTGAAAATTACAATGATTTCAAAAAAAGTTGATAAAATAAGAAATTTGTTGAAAAAGAAAAGAGAAAAACGTCGAAATTGGAAGACTAAAGAATCATATAGAAAACAAACAAACAAACCATGAGTTCTATACATGATTTCTTCCTAGCATTGGAGCTTTACAGTTCTGTGTGTTTGTTTGGTAAACTTGATCTTAGCCAGATGTTCTTGCTGATCTTCTACAGGGGGTGCCTGTTGCTCTGATTCTGAGGTGTCTTTGCCCTGGCAGAATTTCACCACCCTTGCCAGGGGCCAGGCTAATTAAGTTGTTCCTGATTGTTCTATGTGGGTTTTGTTCCCTGAAGTCTTTCAGTGCCACTGTAAGGGTTGAGAATGAAAATGGTGGCTTCCCAATCTCTAATGCTGGAGTTGAGAGCTCTGGGCCCCACTCCTCAGTGAGCCCTTGGGGGAAAAGCCATAAATCTCCTGTCTCGCTGGTCTCCAGCCTTATTCCATGCAGCCTGTGACCGAGAGTTTCTATCTCAGGCATGCAACCGCATTTCCTGTCTCTAAACCCTGTAGAATTCTGAAGTGAACACCTACACCTCCTGCCATGGTAGGGTAGAGGGATCTCCCCATGGTTCTGCTGTTTGCTGAACTCTGCTCAGAGAGTGGTCACAGGACAGTGCCATGGTTTGCAGTTTATAGCAAAACTGAGCTTAAAGCCCACTCCTGGGGTTGCTGATTGCAGCCAGGCTCCTTGCTCTGATGCCTGGGAGTTCTGCTGGAGTCAGGCTCTTCCATTCTTTCTGTGACCCTGGGCATCCTGAGACCACACTGTCCCACCTAGGATTCTGCCCTGCTTCACCACCTGAACACCTTTTAGGCAGCGATGTCTCTCATTAGCGCAGACTTCCAAGCTTGTGCTGCACTTCTATATCACTCTCTGGTAGCTGGCTTATGGAGGCTTCCTCTCCCCATGGTTTATCTTCCTATATATCACTTCAGATTCACTTCTCTGCACCTCCTACCTTGCAGCAAGTGGTTGCTTTTTCTATTTGTAGAGTTGCAGTTATTTTCTTAGATCTCTGGTTGAGTTTGCAGGTGTTCAGAATGATTTGATATCTATCTAGCTGAATTCTTGGGACTAGATGAAACTAATATCTCCTACTCCTCCACCATCTTGGACTATCTCCCTGTATATCTATTTAGAATGAACACAAAACTTGTTGAACTCAAGAATACTTTTAACTAGGAGTGATGATCTACAGCTAAAAAAAAAATGAAAATTTGACACTTTCTATTGTATCCTTAAGTATAATATACAAATAGGAGCACTAAGCAAACTTGTAGGGGCACACTTTGAAATTCTATGGATAAGGAAAAGTATCCCCTTGGCCTGCAAACACCAGCTACTTTCAAGTGTTGGAGAAAGTTTTATACTCTTTCCCATGACAAATCTACTATGCCTTTCTTTCAGTTCTCTACTACAAGGCTGTGACACAGAAATCTCTCAAACTTCTATTAGCAGAAACAATAATTAAGGCATGAGTCTTTTCCATAAGAACATGGTACAAGACCTGGACTTACTACAGTGTAGGTCCTAAGGGAAGGACACTCGCAGCCTGCCATGTATGCTTCAGGGATCACCTGTCAATGCCCCTAGTCAGCCTGCTTAAGGATATTCTCCAGACTGACATCTTTGAGAGATATCAGTTCATCTCTTTACCCTAAAATGAAAGCCAAACAAGATTCACCATTCCCAGGTAGTCAGAAGATTTTTTCCCACTCCCTTTTTCACCCTCTTCTTATTGATCTGCTCTTTCCTCTGTTCCATAAAAATAGTTTAAAGGCATTCTCTTACATATGTACATAAATTTTATGCAATCCATGCTGAAAACATTTCCATTTCTTCCCTGACATTGCTCAGAAAAAGGAATTACTATGAGTACCCTAAACCACTTAGCTAAGTATTTAATAATCTTGCTTAAAATAATTATTCACTTTTTCCTAAGAAACTGTGATGTCTTGTATTTATATAATTGTGTCTCAGTCACTTAGTGGAGTTCAATCCCTCTAAGCTAATACCAGGCAAAATTGCACACTTATACTATTCTTCCCAGGCTATATTCAAGTTTGATTCAAGCAGCCAACCTATCTGACTTCTGTGCCATGATTGTTATAAACTCCTTTACTATGCTCATTTGAACTCTCTTAGGAGTTCTTTTTCTTTGTTTTTTCTTTATCTCTATTTTCTCCTGGAAGTCTGGTAGCCTACCAAATGCGCCATCTTCCTTACAGCCCTCTCAAGTGGAAGGGGCTTTCTTACCCCATCTCAAATGTACAAAAGATGAATTGTGGCAAGTACCCCAGCTCCTGCTTATCATTGAAGCTCCACAATCATTTAGTTTTCTAATTTTTTAGAACCAAAACAATACAGAAATTAAAAAAAAAAATACAAAACCAGCTTCTTTGAATATCATGCCATCCAGTGTCACTTCATTAAAGAGCTAATACCTCCAGGATTTCCAATCATTCCCACTCATTAGTTGAAGAGTTAAACTTTTGGATAACAGAATTCTGGGTGACTATTCTGGATTTTTTTTTTTCAGTGAATTTAATGAATTTAGAATACTTCACATATTTATATTCATTACCTATCTAATGCATTGTATCCTTAATATCTCAGCTATCTTTCTTTACCACCCACTCCTCATTCACCCCAGGCCATCACATTACAGAATGCTCATCTTTCAAAATTTTAGCGACAGATCATGACTGCCAATTCTTCCAGCTCACTTTTTCTTGTATTCAAACTATGATACTTCTCTGACTTTTAAGAGTTCTTAAGTATTTATTAACTTTTCAATTTTTGTTCTTTTCCCTTTTGTTTTATTATGTTAATAGCAGGGTACCATTCTCTCATTTCGTCTCCCCCCACCCCCAACCCATTTTTTATTGTATGGACTATTTTTATCATTATCCTCAAGATCCTATGTTCTTGTCTTTCTCTCACACTTTACATGAACTCTATTAAGATATGCTTCTAATTTTATTTTCAACATGTATTTAAAATAGTAGTATGCATCACTGCTTTATCTTTTACCATTCTATTGCAAGATTGTATCATCTTAAACCTGGGTTATTTCAATGGCCTCTAAAATGACATTTCTGTTTCTACTCTTGTGTTCTGCTCTTTCCATATCCTTCTGAACACAGCCACTCTGTGTGTGTGTGTATGTGTTTCAATTTGAAAAAAAAAAAATAGTCTAATGGTTTTCTTTTTATCACAGTGAAATTCAGTCTTATCTATATCCTGCAAACCTTTACATGATCTGATCTGTGGCTTCCTCTTGGTTTTCATCCTGTAATATTCTTCCCTTACTTTTCTACTCTGTCCACACTGGTTTTCTCTTCATTCTTCAATTTTTTTCAGATATATCTGTTCCTTGGTGCTTTTGCACTTTCTGTTCTCTCTATCAGGAATGTTCTTTTTCCAGATAGCCTCAAATTTGACTTACATGCTTCTTTTCCTATTATATCTTTTCTTCTGTTTATTGGTATTTAATTTTCTCTTATTTTTCTATTTTCCTAAGGTGGAAACAGATTATTGATTTTAGATCTTTCTTCTTTTTCTAATATATACATATATTCAGTGTGATAACTTTCCTCCAAGCACTGTATTTGCTACATTTCACAAATTTTGATAAATTGTGTTTTTGTTTTAATTAAAAATATATTTTTTAAATCCTCCTGAGATTTCTTATTTGGCCCGTGTGTTATTTAGAAGTGTTTTTTTTTTTTTTTTTTTTGTATTTGATTTTAAGAAGTGTGTTGTTTTTTTATCTCCATGTATTTTGGATTTTCCATTTATCTATTATTGATTTCTCTTTTTCTTCATTTTTTTCAAAATTTATTTTTTTTCCAGTGTTCCAAAATTCATTGCTTATGCACCACACCCAGTGCTCCATGCAATATGTGCCCTCCACAAGGGTCACCCCAGCTCCCCCTCCAAAACCCTCAGTTGTCTCTCAGAGTCCACAGTCTCTCATGGTTTGTCTCCCCCTCCGATTTCCCCCAACTCACTTTTCCTCTCCATCTCCCAATGTCCTCTTTGTTATTCCTTATGCTCCACAAGTAAGTGAAACCATATGATAATTGACTCACTCTGATTGACTTATTTCACTCAGCATAATCTCTTCCAGTCCTGTTCATGTTGATATCAACATGGACAGGACTGGAAGAGATTATGCTGAGTGAAATAAGTGAATTATTGATTTCTAATTCAGTTTGTGTTCTGAAAGCAGGCATCATATGATTTATATTCTTTTAAATTTGTGCAGGTTTGTTTTATAGCCCAGCATGTAATCTATCTTGATGAATGTTTCTGTTGTACTTGAGATGACTGTGTATTCTGCTGTTGTCAAATGAAGTAGTCTATAGGTACCCTTTATATGCAGTTGATTCATAGTGTTTTTGAGTTCAACTGTCCTTACTGATTTTCTGGCTACTGGATCCATCCATTTCTGATGGAGGAATGCTAAATTCTCCAACAATGATAGTGGATTCACCCATTCCCCTTTGCAGTTCCAGGAGTTTATGCCTTATTAGCTTGATGTTCTGTTGTTAGGTTCATACACACTAAGAATTTTTATGTATGCTTGGAAAATAAATTTCTTTATCATTATGTAATGCCCTTTTTTATTCCCAGTAACTTTTCTTGCTTTCAGTTCTGCTCTGTCTGAACTTAATGTAGGTACTCTACTCTCTTTTGATAAGTGATAAGTGATTGCATGGTAAATATGTCTGCATCCTTTTAATTCTAATCTATATGTGCCTTTATATTTTTAGTGGTTTTCTTGTAGGTAACATATGGTTGGGCCTTTTTTTAACCTGTTCTGGCACTCTGTCTTTTAATTAGTGCAGATCACTGACATTCAAAGTAATTGCTGAATTATTGATATAATTGGACTGATATCAACCATATTTGTTACTATTTCTTACTTGTTGCCCTGTTCTTTGTTGCAGTTTCTTGGTCTTCCACTTATTTTACTTTTGTGGTTTTAATTTAGTATCCTATGATTCCATGTTCCTGCCTTTCTTAGCATATCATTTATATGCTTTTAAACTCTTTTTTGTGGTTACATTAGAGTTTGCAATATATATTTGCAACTAATCCAAGTCTAGTTTCAAATAAACTACACCGCCTCTGGAGTAATGTGAGTATAATAGCAACATAATCTTCATTCCTCCCTCTCATGCCTTGTATTATCACTATCATCCATTTTGCTTATATATAAGAATCCATAATAGTTATGTGATATTCATAAGCACACATCATTGAATACACTATTGCTATTATTATTTAGAACAAACTATAATTTGTTAGATCAATTAAGAATAATAAAAATGAAGATTTTATTTAATCTTCACATATTCCTTCTTCAATGCTTTCCTTTCTTTACGTAGCTCCAAGTTTCTGGCCTATATATTTTCTTCTGTCTAACTAACTTCTTAAAATTTTTCTTACAATTCCAATCTATTGGCAATGGGTTTCCTTAATTTTTGTGCCTGAGAAAGTCTATTTCTTCTTGACCTTTGAAGGATAATTTCACAGAATACAGCATTTTAGATTGGTGTGTCTTCTCTTTTTTCCAATACTTTAAATACTTCACTCATTCTCTTCTTGTTTGGATGCTTTCTGACAAGTCATATCTGATTTTTATTATTTTCCCCACATGTAAAGTAGTTTCAATCTCTAGTTTCTTCCAGGATTTTTTTTTTTAATCTTTGATTTTCTGTACTGTGACAGTGATATACCTATTTGTTGTGTTTTGTTTTGCTTTGGCATTTATCTTGCTTGGTGTTTTAGTGTTTGAGATTAATTCAGGAAATTCTCTGTCATTATTTTCAATATGTCTTCTGTCACTTCCTCTCTTCTTCTGATTTCCAATATGCATATATTACACTTTTGGTATTTGTCCCACAGTCCTTGAATATTTTGTTGTTATTGTTTTCATTTTTTTTGTTCATTTATATTTGTTTTGAGGGTTTCTATCAAGATATCCCCAAGCTCAAAGATCATTTTCCTCAGACCTGTCCTATCTACTAATAAGCCCACCAAAAGCATTTTTCATATCTGTTATAGTCTTTTTGATCTCTAGCATTTCTTTTTGGTTCTTTCTTAATTTTTCCATCTCTCTGCTATTGGCCCATCTATTCTTGCATGCTGCAGTCTCCTTTATATGTTAGAGCCCTTAGAATACTAATCATAGTTGTTTTAAATTCCTGGTCAGATAATTCCAACATCCTTTCTGTGTCTAGTTCTGATACTTACTCTGCCTCTTGAAATCATATTTTTTTTGCCTTCGGGTATGTCTTATAATTTTTTTTTTATTCATAGCTGGACATGTTGTACTATGTAAAAGGAACTGTTGTAAATGGCCTTTAGTAACGTGGTAGTAGGGTGTGTGTAAGGTGGGGAGAAGGAAGGATGCATCCAATAATCCTATTATTAAGTCCAGGTTTTTCAGTGATCTTGTGCATTTAGACTGAACTTCATTAAGTGTTTCTCAGTTTATTTTTCTTCCCCCTTAGATGAGACAAGTTGGCTAGAGTGAGCAGAAAATAGGTATTTCCCTTCTACCATGTGGAACGTTACATCTGTCTATATTTGGGCTTTTCTCTGTCCCCAGGTCAGTTAGACCCTGCTAATATTCTAGCAGATTAGGTTCTGGTTAACTAGTTTCTCCTGAGGAAAGACTTTGTTAAGAAAAAAATAGCCTGCTCTGGTATATTTAAATATAGGCCTTTTTCTTCTACCTCTGTCAGAAACATGAGGGAATTTTTTTCTGATATTTACTGTGGGTACCTAGTCAAGCTCCTGGAAGAAAAACTCACAGTATTGCAGGGGACCCCCCTTGGATCTTTTCACCATTAGAGTTGTCTACCCTGAGCTCTAGCAATTTGTCAATTATCGTTCAATTTTTCTATCCAGCACCTATTCTCAGAATGATTTCCTTTCTTGCATCTCTGCTCAGGTAAGCCACAATTTCCCATACCTTCCTGTCTGTCGCTCCAATCTTGGGGTCAGTGGTTTTCCCTGTATCCTCAACTCTTCTGCAGATGCAAGAAGAGTTGTTGATTTTTTCAATCTGTTTGACTTTTGCTTGTTGTTAGGATAGAGTGGTGACTTCAAACATTTTACATATGGAACTGGAAATCAGAAATATTTACTTATGTTAATTTTTCTGATCTGTGTAATAGAGCTATTAACGATATCTACGTCATGAGGGTGGACTGACTCAAAAATGTTTACTAACTTAATATTTTCCCAGCTCTTCTAGGACTTGGTATAAGGAAATGTCAAGGTTGAATGTAAAATGTTCTCATTACTAGTCTTTTATAACTATGAGTATTATTTTAATTTTAACCCCCCCAAATAGATGTAGTAACCATTAATTGACAGATTTATATTTACATTGTAATTTATGATTCCTTTCATTATCATATATTTTCAGAAAACTTATGTTTGGTCCTTGGCCATTTTAAAAATTCTTTCATTTTTTATATTTATGTAGCCCTTGATCATTTTAAAATTTAAGTAAATTGATGATCTCTAGTTATACACTTAAAATTTATAGTACCCACAGTGAAAAAGGATTCTGAGTGATTGATAAGAAAAAATAGCCAAGCTACAGGTGCTTGTTCTATATTTGTTTAACACCTCAGGATGATGAAAGTATAAGGACCAGCTTAATTTGAGAAAAAAAATGAAAGTACTTTAAATATTATAGATGGTGTCTTAGAAAAGCCCAATTGTTTTGTTTTGCCTCCAAATGCATGTTCAGAGCATAATGTCAACATTCAGGCAAAAGTAGTTGAGTTCATCTTACTTTTCATTACTAAGTAAGCCTGATTAGAGCAAAGTTATCACAGCACCGTGTTATGTTTTCATTTTTTGAGACCTTCACTGAGGCACACTGAAGAAAATGAATTAAGATCAGAAGATCATTTGAGATGGATAGAGCCTCATCTAGCAAAAGATCTAATCAATGCTTCCTGCCTCACAGGATGGAATTCATTGTTCATTACCCATTGCTAACAAATGGCTGTTCATGGTCCTTATGTAGGGAACAGGGGTCTTCAGTCCATTCCCCTGAGGCCATTATGTTCCCAGGCAAACCTACCGTCCTATTTAGGATCATTCCATCTTAGTACTGGAGAAATTGTGTTATTAAAGACAGAACTCTATGAGTCAGAGTTCAGTTACGTTGTCAGTTGGTCCAAAGAAAATACATGTTTGGGAATCCAGAAGATGTGGCTGTAATTCTCCCTATTTATAAAACCGGAAGCCAGAAATCAAATTACCTATGGTAAAGCAAATCACTATAATTAGAACAATTTTTTAGGAATATTGTCTCTGAGGTAATTTGGTTACTGTCAGATACTGCAAGAGTGTACTTAGGAATAAGATACTTCCAAAAGTTAGAATTCATGTGAGAGCATACAATATTATTAATTTTAATGAATGAGCTTTTCTCTGAAATATTCCTACAGATTATTCAACAATTGGAATAGATAATCCTGTTAAGGTAGGCTGTGTGTATACATATAGACTTACAAATGTAAAATGGAAGAAAATATCTGGATTGACCCCATGTTATTAATCATAGCAAAGGAATGAGAATAACAATGATGTACATTTACAGTACATTTTCCAGGATCTTTTGTGTTGATCATTTCATTTAATTCTCAGGACATTCATTGAATTAGCTACTTTAATTCTCAGTTTTTCAGATGAGAGAATATGTAACAAAGAAGAAACAGCATAGAAATTCATGAAGACCCAGGGACACTTTCTTATGGTAAAAGAAATGTTCACAAATTCTTCACATTGGAGAGAAGTCATCTAAGTCTGTAGAAAAGGAAAATAAGCAGAGCCATGAATAGCTTTTCCACAGGTACTCACTGTTTTAATTAATCCCTGTACTTCCACTGTTCCTTCTTTTCACCTATTTGTGACTTTCTTGCTGTTTGAGGGAGGAAAAAAAAAACCAACTGATTTCTTAGGACTCTAAGAACAGATAGTGATCTAACAAATTAGTGATCTAATTATTGTGATCCACACAACTATTAGTGCTCAAACAAATTATCTATTATTTTTAACATTTGTAAAGAGAAAAATAAAACAATATAAAACATATATGAAGAAAGAAAATGAAACAGATGAACTAAAATCCATGCAGTTGGGGCATGGGGAGAGTCTCAAATATGAAGAGAACAGAATATCCTATTATCATTTGGAAGTTTGGCAACTTGGTGATTTAAAAGTTAATTATTTTATTTTTCTACATTATTTAAGTCTGTTTTCTGCATATAGAAAAAACTAAAAGTCTCACTCAAATAGCTAAGTAGAAAGGAAAAAAACGTAATTCTTCTCTCTATCCCTAAGACATCATAGACAGGATGCCCCCCAAAATACATATGTATATATAGTCCCTTCTGAAATGACAACATCTAGAAATCAAAAGGCAAATGTGAGAAGATTGTATTTTTAATTTAAGAGATATGCCTACTTGAAAATTGTCAAGAGGCACCTACTTTTAATCATTTCCTCTTTCCTGAGCACAGAACAAAAGATATTTTTAAAAATTATAATATCTTCCTACATAGAACATAAGGCTGATATTTTTTAAAAAGTGAAGGAAGGCATTCAACTTTTGGAGGGGTTCTTCCCCCTAACCAATACAAAAGATGTTTTAAAAATACAGAGTGATTATACAGATAAGATTCAATGAGAATAGTAATTTAGGAAATGTGCTCAAAGAGAATCAAATCAATATTACTGAATCTCCTGTGAACACAGTTTTAAATATTACCCTCTATTTCTTCTAGGGTTAGGTTATTGATTACAAAAATTGCTCCCAAGCCTCCATTCTGAATAATTACATTCTATTTGCCTGTCTTTTCCTCCCAGTGCCATGAAAATTACAACATTCTGATCAATAAAGATATAAAATCAGAGGAACAGAAACAGTGATTTCCACCTTTCCCACATTTCACATTTTTGTAAACACCAATACTTGTCTGCAATTACTTTCCTCTGAGGGTTCTGTTTTATGAAGCTTTTCAAATGGGAAATACTGGATAAGTTTTTGTTTTCTTTTGTTCATTTTCCTTATCACATCCCATTGGATTGTCAGCTAAACATACCAGTATACATCCCTCAAATGTCTTTATGCCTAGTTCCATTTGGTTACATCATGTCCAAAACTATAATAGTGTGAAATATGAAGGCACGTTTTGGCTGTAGTTAGTAAATTCAACAAAAACTCATTTTGGTTATTTTAATCATTAATTAACATTTCCACTTAAAATCAAGACAAGCACTTAAGTCAGCAAGCATTCATACTATTGACTCAAATCACTTGAGCTTAGTTTTATTTTCTTATTGCTAATGTTCCAGGCTGATCTTAATTGGTTTGGGTATTAGAAAGCCCAGGATAAACTGAGCCAGATTTCCTTTTAGCTAAATATAAAGCTAAGATTTCTTTTGTGATTTCTAAAAAATAATGTGGAAGAAACCCAGCCACTACTCCTTGACAATAGGTAGAAGCATATCAGAAAAGATAAAAGTTGACATTCTGCTTCTCTTTGAGGCTTTCTAAATTGTTAAAAGAACCAAGAGGCATTAACCTGGCCCAGAATAGGCCCTTTAAAAGCAAAACCATCTACCAGAACTTTATTAAGAATGTGAATTTTAGAACTAGCTACAGATGGGTTTGAATCCTATCCCCACTCATTGCTGGTTGTGTGATTATGGCCAAAATGCTGAAACCTCTTCAAGATTTAGTATCATTCTTTGTACAATATGGTAACACTCATGCTTAGTGAAGAAGTTGTTAAGAGAATTAAATAATTTTCTCCTAGTTACTGAGATTAGCAGAATGTAGTGGCACATAGTAAGTATTCAGTAAATATTAACTACTAATGTTATAACTTTTTTTTTTTTTTTTTTTTTTTTTTACTATTACATAGTCCATGGTAGTTGTTAGCTACTACAATCAAGGACTACTTTTTCTATCTGTTGAACTTACCCATAGGACTTGATAGAGACTAAACATTTTTAGAATAAATGAACAGTGATGAATAGATTAAGCTTTTAAGTACTGATTGTCAATATTGATTTTGTTGCAGCCTAGAGATTACTGTCTTAAGACAAATCATTGCTAACTCATAACCTCTCACAAAACTGCCATGCCCCTGAGGACCTTCCCCATCCTTTTTTGATTCCATGGACTATATTCAGCTAGGTAATGAGATGGAGTTAACTGGCTTCATGACTTCCCAAGGTTTCCTGAGAAAGAGAACTATATGCTTCTCTTCAATGTGTGTGAGGTCAGAAGAAGGAGAGGAAAAAGGCTATGCACTAGGCTCCCGGAAATTCAACTTCTTTCCAAATTGGTTTTCCTAGAATGCCCTTTCTACTGTCCAACTTTGTTTTCTGTCACACTGGTCTAGTAAACTTTGGGTTAGAAGTGGACTCTCTGGTGTCAAAATTCTATTAGTTAACAATAGTAGCATAGATGCCATATGATAGCATTTCAGTCTCAACCCTACCCTTTCAGAAGAGAGGAAGTCACCTTCACAGGAACTTTTGTAAGTTGCTGATATTATCCAATGATTTCTCAGTTATTTTATTTTGAATAACAAAGAGGAACATGTATTAATGGGAAATGGCCTCAATCAATGGCTTGTTTAGGATGCTTATAAATGCTGCTTGACTCAGTCAATGTAACAGGGAAAAATATGGAGTGGAATAAGTTTGTAAGAGTTAGTGTTTATTCCTGGGACTTGATCTCACAATTATAAGAATAGATAGTGATTGTAAATGAGTCTTTAAAGAAATTTAATTATAAATTTGGGTATTTATCCAGAGAAAATTAAAACATTTATTCAAAAGGAAAATGAATAAATTAATTAATTTTTAAAAATCTTCGTTATAAATGGCTACAAAGTAGTTATATCATAGACCTCACAAGTATAAGTTTGTATGATAGGTAAAAGATGTGATCTGAATGGGTCCCTGTGTCTCAGTGTAAAATTTCAGTGATGGAAACAGGCTCCATGCAATAATTTTATACAACTTTGAAGAAAGTAAAAATTGTATGTTTTAATAACTCAGGTGATTCAAAAAGTTTTCCCAGTAAGGACTCAGACATTGATGTAGAAGAGGGACAAGGAGAGTTTTTGAAAAAAGTTTTTATGAACTGTCAGTACAAAAATAGCAATATTTCTAAATTGCTACACCTATATGAAATTATATGTTATATAATTTCATGTATTGTTATAACGAAATTAATAAATTATCTTAAATAAATGCTTTTATTTTCTTACACTTCTCAAAAAGTGTTGTACAACATGTCAACCAATAAAACAATAAACAAATATTCTTCCTATGTATTTGGAGTTTGTCTTATATTCTGGTTTATATTACATGCAGGAATGTAGGATGATTATTTTTATCATTACATGTATCTCTGAGTTTTTTGCAAAGTGATCCAGTTGATTTACTTTTAGTGTGTATGCATGTGTGTGTATATGTAACAAGGGAGGTCTAGAGTTAGAGAGGACAATTTAAAATGCCCATGCCAGAGAAAGTGACTTTATGTTACCAGATAAATTTTAGATTCTTTTGTATGTTTTTTTTTCCCTATTCCTTTCCTTGACATTTCTATTTAATTTCCCCATATGAAGCACCACCCATGGATTTATAAGCTCAGGTATGTGTGTCTTTGTGTGTGTGTGTGTGTGCATGCGTGCACAGGTACATGGACAAATCTGCATGCATGTGAGTTTGGGGTTGGAAAAGGGTGATAAACATCTAATCACCAGCATTTTCTAACCTTCAAAAATTGCAGGAAGCCAAATAAGTGTTCTGAAATGAAATAAACATAGGAATTTCATAAACATCAAAAAAGGAATAAATTCAGTTTTTAACCAATTATCTTGATGTTTAAGACTAAAACAGAACTTTATTTTTTTTAATTAACATATAATGTATTATTTGCCCCAGGGGTACAGGCCTGTGAATCATCAGGTTTACACACTTCATAGCACTCACCATAGCACATACCCTACCCTCCCCAGTGTCCATCATCCAGCCGCTTTATTTCTCCCCCCCACCAGCAACCCTCAGTTTGTCTTGTGAGATTAAGAGTCTCTTATGGTTTGTCTCCCTCTGATCCCACCTTGTTTCATTTTTACCTCCCTACCCCCCACGGACAGAGAGGTCATATGATAATTGTCTTTCTCTGACTGACTTATTTCATAAAGCACAACTTTTGATAGAGCTGTAAAGTAGTGCTTACTGTGGTGAAGGCCATGGTGGATTTAGATATTTAATATAGTCTTCAGCATGTCTTGTATGGTACAAGATCTTTCATCAAGTTTTGAAAGAATATTTTTGCTAATTTGGAAAATCTTGTGTCAGGTTGATTCACATACTGCAAATCTGAAACATTATTTTTTAATAACTGGACAGTTTTGAGCATTAAAAACAAAGTATATTCAAATTGAAGTAGATTATATAGAACACTTTGACAAACAAGGGTCCTATTAAACCCACACTACTTTAAGTAGGCTTTAAATGGCTTATCCAACATAGATGCATACTTGAATGGTGATGCCATTTTAAGTCTTTGATGTCTCTTCTTGATCAAATCTTTATTGTGTGATGAGACATGTTGTACAATCACCAAAAGAGAAAAGGATAGGCACTTCTATCATTAGTAGACTAGGCACTTTGACAATAAAATTGGGAATGTTATTCTTTTGCCAGATATGTCTGATTGTCTTTTATGGCCATTAGGCTAAACCACTGGAGTCCAATAGTTACGTTAGTTTGATGCTAGACAACTCGACGAATTGATGGTTATTTTATGATGGTTATTTTATGTAAATTCCATGTTACTCATTAACTCTTGGCACTGTTACATTTTCTATCACTTAGCTATGTGACTTCTTACATTTTAATGGGTCAAAGAAATGGCTACCTTGAATTGCAAGCTCTCTAAATAAGAATGTAAACTATTAAAACACTATCTTCCAAATAACTGGTAATCTTCCAGGAGCACACTTGGGTCCCATCCTCCCCTCAATATACCTGGACCATCGTGGCGACTTTGCACTGATTCTGGACAGATATGTGAATGAATAGCTATTTATGTTGGATGTTACAATACAAAATTATTTCCATGGAAACCTCCTAATGATTATTTTACAAATATAAACACTGTCTTCCAAACCCCTTTTTAATTACATTTCTGATGTAATGAACTTTTATCTTATGATTCAATTGGTATATGTGTGAAATGAAAAGTGTGACTTCTTTCTTTGTTCTTAGAAAACTCATTAAATTGTGTGATTCCATGAGTAGAGGTATATATTTTTGGTAAAAATCAGTTTTTAATTTAAAATGAAGTTGGCATTTTCAGTATCTACCTGACTGACTCAAGGAACAATGACTCAATTAGAATGCCAAATAAGTGAGATTTTTTTATAGAGTTCTGGTTTTAGAAATAAAATATATGGTATTTTTTACAGGAGGTTGTGTAAGAGATATTATAGATTGAATATTTCCATTTGGGGGGAAAACATGCACTTTCACTTCCTGCATTTGGTAGCAAAAGAAAACGTTGACTCACATGTGATTCTAACATCACCTTTGATTATGTGATTCTGTGTGCAGAAACTGTGATGTGGTCATCACATACAGGAATAAATATAACACTTTGGGAAATGAGTCAGAATTTTTGAAAAAAAAATTAAGTAAAGACAGTAGACATGAAGTTAGGAAGTTTTCATTGTTTGGAGTGAATGAATACTTTAAAAGTTAATTTTTAAAACAATTTAAATTGATCTATTTTCTTCTTTGTATTTCTCTTAATACTTTTATTCTATTAATCACTCCATTGACCATTCCTTTGCCCTTCTTCTTCTTCAAACATGAATGTACCATTTCTGTGATTAGATAAACTTTGTTGGACAAATTCTGTGTTGTTCATGACTTTCCATGAAAAACGAATAAGTGGTAACTTTCTAGTGAGGGGACATATGAAATAAGGTAGATGAGTAAAATTTATAACAGGTAAGAGAGTGACAAGAGCTAAGAAGAGGATTCAGGGTAGTAAAAGAGAATAGGGTATATGTGCATGTATGCTTAACTTTTTTTTTTTTTTTTAAGATTTTATTTATTTATTTTACAGACAGAGATCACAAGTAGGCAGAGAGGCAGACAGAGAGAGAGGAAGGTAAGCAGGCTCCCTGCTGAGCAGAGAGCCCAATGCTGGTCTTGATCCCAGGACCCTGGGATCATGACCTGGGCCTAAGGCAGAGGCTTTAACCCACTGAGCCACCCAGGTGCCCCTGTATGTTTCCCTTTTTAAGAGAATATTCAGGGAAGGCACCAGTGAGAAGACATGTAAACTGGTGACAGAGAGGGGAGGGTGTCCATATCTGCAGAAACACTCCTCAAGAAAAAAGAAATGCAGATGTGCTAAGGAATGTTTCTGTGCACAGGTAGAGCAGGCCTGAAAGGTATGAAGTCCATCAAAGAGATTAGAAAGAACAAAGGGAACAAGGAGAGGAGATGAGGTCAGAAATGTCATAGCAGCCCTGCTATCTAGGCCCTTGTGAATGGATTAAGGATTTTGGTATTTCTCCTATATGAAATGGAAGTTTTAGAGAAATATTTAAGCAGAGAAGTGGCATGTTTTAATGTCTGGTTTCTGTATTCAGAATAATCTGCACAAGGTTTAGGAGGGAGACCAGTAAGAAAGAAATCTTGCCCAGGTAACCATGGCTTGGATGAATGGGATAACAGTAGAAGAGGTAAGAAGAAATCAGATTTTAGGTATTTTTTGACGGTGGAACAGATAGAATTTGCTGGTGAATCTCATGTGAGGTATGACAGAAACATAAAAAGTTAACTCAAGTATTCCTTTATTGTTTTTGCCTAAGAAATGGGAAGAATTGAGTTGCTGTTAATTGAGGAAGGGAAGACAAAGGAGCAGGATTAAGAGGTGGGTTGGGCATTTTAATTAGAAGTTCAGTTTTGGAAAACTTGAGGTTGGGAGACTATTAGACATCCAGTTGGAGAGGTTAAATAGGCAGCTGGATTTTTGAGTCTGCAGTAAGGATCCTCAGTAAATAGATGATATTTCCATATGTCATTTTTCTTTTATCTGTTTTGCCTTGATGTTGGTAAAGTACTGAAGATCAAGATGGGGTTAGGGTCTGAGCTTAAATGTAGCAAGATGCAAACTTAGTCATGAAAGTTAGGCCTATTTAATCTGTAGACATTGCTTACTTATACACTCTCAACCAATGTTTAAGAATTTATCTTTATTTCTTATTTTATTGAAAGACTACAATATTGGTTATTTTTAAATAAATATAACACAATAATATATCTTTCTGCTATTTCTTTCATAGTTTCAATGCCAAGTACCTATGGGTATGGGGCTTAGAAAAAAATGAAGACCAAGGAAGCTACCTGATCTTGATTTTATTATGGAACCTTGGCCAAAATATGCAATAGTACATATTCATTATTGGCAAATTCACCATAAAATTATCCTGAACTTTGGGTCACAATCTGGTTAATATTATTTTCTCCTGAACATCTATCTATCTATCTTTCTTTCTTTCTTTCTTTCTTTCTTTCTTTCTTTCTTTCTTTCTTTCTTTCTTTCTTTCTTTCTTCTTTCTTTCTTTTCTCTCTCTTTTTTTTTTTAAAGATTTTATTTATTTATTTGACAGACAGAGATCACAAGTAGGCAGAGAGTCAGGCAGAGAGAGAGCAGGCTCCCCGATATGCAGAGAGCCCGATGCAGGGCTCGATCCCACGACCCTGAGACCATGACCCTGAGACCATGACCCTGAGACTATGACCAGAGCCGAAGGCAGAGGCTTTAACCCACTGAGCCACCCAGGTGCCCCATCTGTCTCTCTTTCTTAAGGGCAACTGTAGCAGGAACAGGATTTAGATTTGTAATCCTGCTCATGTTCTGATGCCATTAACTGGGGACACTGTGGTTAGTAGGATTATGTCCTCAAAAAACTTCTCCCCTCTCTTTTTCCCTGCAGTGTCCTAAGGCAGCGCATTTTAGGAGAGTCACAAAGCAAGATCCATGAGGCAATTACCCAGATCCTTCATGTCTAGGAATGATTCTTTACTAAGAGTTCCCTGCATTTGGCACCAGAAGGGTCACTATTTTCTCCTAGATGAAATTTTCTTATTAATTGATATAAGTAATCTCCATGGGGATAAAAAATTGTTGGGTTAGCATTATTTTGAATAATTATTTTATTCCAATCTCTAAGCTGTCAGTTTTATAAAAATTACAAAACAAATAAATATTATGCAAATAAATACTCTAGGGGGATATTTAGATGACATACACTTTAATTTCTTATTGGAAGGATTGGAAAGTGGACAAGGTATTACCTACAGTTGAATATATGGAGGCACATGCACACAAAAATACATTTTTTTCCACTCTGGGTTACGTGACAGGCTTTGCAATGAGTATCTGTCATTTGTTGTGGCTGGGTTTCAAAGATTTAATCTCAGTAGTTTAAAACCTAGTGAGAAATGCTGCAGGAATGACCTTTTCAAGGTGTAGTTTGTTAATTGAGAATACTGGCAGTTTTCAATTCTTCAATTCTGTATGGATATTTGTTCTCGTGCAAGGATATTCTGCTGACAATATTCCTATTTGTGAGTGCAAGGACAATAGACCCTTGACATTGAGGAGAAAGTCTGAGCAGTTATTGAAATGCAAAACTAGGAGGTCCCCTGATTCACTGCCTAGCTAACTGATTTTACCTGTGTAGGGGGAAGGAGAACAGCATATGCAATTCAAAATCACACTTTACATATATTATCTTCTTTAATCTCAACTACTCTGACGATGTAGAAGATATGTTTTCATTACAAATAACTACTTGTCATGGGTATTCTGTCCCTTACTAAAATGCAAAACCTCAGCCATTAAGAATATAAGTGGTTTACCATCTGTATAATGTATATACAGTTTACTATGTTCAAGGCAGACACCTGGATTATTGGGTTTTACTTGCATATTTTTCATAATTTTCTTTTCTTTGAGGCATGCTGTCTTCAGTCACTTTTTAAGAAGAGCCAATGTTGCTTTGGAATCCTCCTATTCCTTTAGGTTGCTGACCTGTTTGTTGGAAATGACACATTTTGTCAATGATTTCTATAGTGAGGTTTGAGTTCTGGAATCTTTTTGTTCTCATTGTTGAATTTTCCGCAAGTCCTATCATAATATAAAGCAGGATGAAGGTGGCATTCTTAAGTCACATTTGTTTTCTGTAACTATTCAGGAAATAAGAGTTGGTCTTTGACTGTTCAATAAACTATACATAGTTGCCTGAGATACATCTCACTGAGCTTTTTAATTCTGTAATTTAAAAATTCCAATTTCTGAAGACTGCTAATTAAGATATACTGATGTTCTTTTTTCAGAAATTATACAAAGTTATTTTTTAATTTGGTGCTATTTGAGGTGGGTTATACCAGCCCTCCAGTTTCTCTACTGCCAGAGAACATTTTGGCTTGTCACTGATAGCTGAAATTACTGAATGGCAACTGCAGATCAGGTTGAAAAAATACACTCTGTTAGCCAATGTCAAAAATAAATAAAACACAAGTAAACCTGAAATAGATATTATAATTACATCACCTTTTTTGCCTGTCACCTAGTAGTTTCATTCATTCTGCCATCATGGATTTCTTACGCCACTCACACCAGAACATTTCTGCAAATTATTTTATGAAAATACTTTAAGGGTACCTGGGTAATCCATTCAGTTGACTGCCTGACTCTTGGTTTCAACTCGGGTAATGATTTCATGGGTCCTGGGATCAAGCTCCACATGCAACTCCACACTCAGTGTGGAGTCTGCTTGAGGTTCTCTCTTTCTACCCCTCCCCCACTAGGTTGCTTGCTCTTTCTCTCTCTCAAATAAATAAATAAATCTTAAAAAAAAAAAAAAAAGGAAAATACTTTCTAGGAAGTTTGCAACTTCATGTAAATAGCAAAGAATTTGACATTGAGTAATGCCCAACTACTTTATTAATGTTTCTGATGTTTTAAATGTTCAATATGACAAAATAAAGAATTGCCTATCTTTCTAAATGTTTTTCTTGGTACTCCTGCATTAGGATGCCTGACGTAGTATAGGAGTATCAGAAAAGTCTATACCAATGTATTGTTAGGAATGTTGGGATGAATCAGGGCCAAGATGCACCATGCTCCAATGGCACCATTGCTTGACACATTAGGTATCACCTAATGATATGGAAGACCACATCATAGGACATAAAAAGCTAGCACAATATTTTTCATTATAACTTGAAGAATACACAAAATTGCTAGTATGACTTACTATATGTATACTTTGAACATGATAATAATACAAAGTAAGATGTTTTTATTTGAGATTCATTGCTTACACAATTATTTCTGAACTCTATAAAACTATTGAGAATTTTGTTATCAACAAGTAAGTTTTGTATAAAAGTATGTTCTGATGGTGCAGCTGCAATGGTAGGACAACATTCTGAGTAATTACCCAGATTAAGGATCTTCCTCCAGAATGCAAATCAACTTACTGCTTTCTTCACAGAGAAAGTTTTATGATGGAAAAGTCAATTGATATAACTGCTGTACTTAGCGCTGTAGTAAAATTTGTGAATTATATAAAGACCATTGTGCTAGAGTCTATTCTCTTTAGTATGTGATAATATGAATGATGCTTATTAAAAATTTTTAAGCATGATGGTTTTGAGTGGAAATTTCATGTCAATCATGTTTAAACTATGTAACAAACTCTTAGTGTTTTTATAAGATAAGAAAGCAGTTTGGCCCCAGCTTTTAATATGAATTAACAGCAGACATACTTATTTTTTAATTAAATTTTGTTTTCATTTCTAATAACCTTAAAGCTTTCTGGGAGAAAGTCGTGTCATATCGTTTACATATCATTGTAATTTTGTGCATTTACTTCTTCAGAGACAACAGTGCCTGGTCTTCTGCTATCCATTGCTTAGCCTCATAGAGGAACAAAAGTAACAATGATGTTTTTGTAGTGAGGTGTGTTTAGACATTTTAATAGTAGTGTCTTGTCCTACCATTGAGTGTCTTGTTGGATGTCACAGGCATTCTGTGAACACTACTATTTTTCATTCTAGCATCTTTTACAAATGTCTTGACTGCTTAAAGTAGCTGGAGTGTATTCTATCATTTATTGACTAAGAACCCTGACTTTGGTAACCATGAAGCAAGTTTCCTCTCCTGTTCCTTTTCCGTCTTCCCTTCCTCTTATAGATCCTATGTGGGGTAATAATATCATCTTCTTAAGTTTCATAATGCTCCTCTCTATGTGCTACAATTTTGTCCCGGTTACCAATGGGCTTTCTTCTCTTAGCACAAAATAGTATCTGCAATAACATATGTTACTCCTTCAATAATTGCCACACCATCAGGACTGGACAACAAGCGTCTTTGCGTATATCATACGACCATTTCTTTTTGCTACACTACTCATATTATGAAACTTCTTTTGGCTATGTTTACATAGATTTTTAGTTCTACAAGGCAGTGCTTTTCAAATACCTCTTTGAGAGATTATTTAAGTTTATTTTTTCTTGCCTGTTGTGGCATTTTGGAAAATGTAATAATAAATTATTAAAAAATTAAAAGCACGGACATAACAGAAGCTCATGTATTTTATTACTAGATGCGACAAGAATATAATTACATTTCAATAAATATAATTAAAACAAATAAGGTCTAAAACATAATTAAAAACTTTACACATTGTTTTTGAAAGCATACATATAAATGAGTAATCTAGATTTCTCTTATTATATTTGCATTATTCTGTATTACAGAATATTAGCTAACTAATAGGTTATGAGTAAAATAAAGATTCTGCATATCAAGTGCCCATTCACACACTGAATAAACACCACATATATTGTTATTTAAACTTGATTGTGACAAATGAGCTTGCTTCTTGCTTATGAACTTACATATTTCCAGGTAGGTCTGGATAATGATTGAAATTTTTCTTCTGATAACCTATGGCATAAATTTATTAATCTGATACTATAAATGAATACATCATTAGAAAAGGTGAAATTTAAGTTATAGATTTTTTTTTTCCTTTTCAACAGAACATCTGTTCAATAGAATATCTGTTCTAAAGATATTCTAAAGAACAGATATTCTATAGTTCTACTGATCTAGGCTGGAATCAGTTAGTCTTGATACCAGACTGATTTAGTTTTAGGTCTTCCCCACATGCTTTCATGTTCTTCTTGGACTGGCAGCTCTCTGGGCATACTCTTCTTATAGTTTGTCATAGGAGCACAACAGTGCAATGTAAATGATGCACAGTCTAAGCCTCTACTCAGATAATACTGATAATACTGACATCCTATTGTTCAAAGCAAGTTCCAACTTCAATAAAGCATGGGAGTATATTTCACTTACTCTAGAGAAATAATTGCAAAGCCACATTTAAAAAATATAATGCCAGGAGTGACTGAGAACAATTCTTTAAGCTACTACACCTATTTTCATTAATACCATTTACTTCAGGGTTACTGCTGAGACATGATTATTGCTTAAGCCAGTACAAATCAGAAGAAAAAGGTAATGATACTTAGTCAAAGTCATAGTTATTATGGCAGGACTTCATACTGTAATCTTCCTTTCTCTGGCATTCATGGTGAAATTTAATAGAAAGTTCCCACGTTAGAGTTCTATTTTAATATATTCCATATAATGGGAGGATAATATACACAAAGCCATAAGAAGGCACTTAAGAATAGAATACAGAAATCAAGGTGATGTCAAGTAACATGTGTGATAAAACCTTGGAGAAATGTGACCATTCTTTTCTAAGACTACATAGCCATCATTAGTTTTAGAAGGAATTACCCTGATCTTCTTTAAAGATCTCACAGAGAAAAGGAACATATAATATCACATTATATTAAAAGACCACCTTATTTTAACCCACTGAGCCACCCAGGCGCCCCAAGACCACCTTATTTTAATCCATTTAGAAAAATGCCTAATCAGGGCACCTGGGTGGCTCAGTGGGTTAAGCCTCTGCTTTTGGCTTGGGTCATGATCTCAGGGTCCTGGGATCTAGCCCCGCATCGGGCTCTCTGCTCAGCAGGAAGCCTGCTTCCCCCTCTCTCTCTGTCTGCCTCTCTGCCTACTTGTGATCTTTCTCTCTGTCAAATAAATAAATAAAATCTTTAAAAAAAAATGCTTACACTTTAATGCCACTAATATCAAGGGTTGTAGTAGAACTACTACATTTTAATTTATAGAACCTAAATCTTTAATAATAATATAGCAATATAAATTTCCCGAACTTGATGATTTTGATGGTAATATAGTTATATAGGATAATGTCCTTATTTGTGGAAAATACACAATAATGTATTTGGATATGCAGTCATCATGTTACTAATTTATTCTCAGAGATTCAGGGGGAAAAATAGTTTTTTGAACAATTCTTTCAACCTTTCCATAAGGTTGATAATTGTGTCAAAAAATTTAAAAAGCTGCACCAGTAACAAAAATGTAATATATTTATGAATAAATATAGCAAAAGGCATTAAGGCTTTTATGTAGAAATGGTAAACATTTACTAGAAGTCATTTAAAAACTAAATAGATATACCATGTTCATGGAGAGGACCTTGCAATATTTTAAGCTAACAATTATCTTGAAATTAATAAACATATCAAATAGACTGCAATATAATTAGTAACAGTTTTTCATGGAACTTGGCAAGGTGATCCAAAACTTCACACAGAAGAGCAGAGGGCTGAGAATAGCAAAAATTCTTTATATGAAAAAAAATAATCCGGGTAATTTTCTTATGATATAAAAGACTTATTATAATGCTTTGAATAGAGATTTCAGAAATAGACTTTGCACATATGGAAACTTGGTTTAAAGCAGATTTGTCACGCAGATCAGTGGGGAAAGGATACATTTTTCAAAATAGTAAGATGATAACTGGTTATACAATTAGATTCATTTTTCTCACTGGAAATTTTTAGTGTCTTTTCAATTCCCTCATTGCTCTGAAAATCATGAGGATGTCCTTTAGTGTAGATTATTTTTATTCATTGTGCAGGAAATGTGGCAAGCCATTTAAATATGAAACTAATGCAATTCATTCAGTCTATCTAGACAATTTTCTTGAATTAAGTCTGGTAATTTCCTACACTATTTTTTTTTCTGATTTTCTTCAGGCCTATTATGCAGATATTGGTCCTTTTGTACTGATCACCTAATTTTGTTTTATTATCATCTATTTTAAACCCATTTTTCTTTTTATTATACTTGCCAGGAGATTACCACAATATTTCCCAACCATGTATAGAATTTTAATTTCTTCTATAGTTTTAAATTCTGAGGGATGATTTTATTCTTTGAATATTCCTTTTCATAGCATGCAGTTCTTTCCTATGTGTGATTTTTTTCTTCTCTCTGCAGAGATTAATTATACTCCTTTTTGAATGTTGCTCTCCCTGCATTGTTTTCACTTATTTTAAAATCCTCTTGGAAATTTGTTTGTTTTCTATATGTTCTGATAGAAAATGTCTTCTATTGATACTCGGGTGCTCCATATAATTAAGGGGAGCTCTCAAAAGCTGATTGGAAGTTCAATGAATTGATGAGATTATTTCCCTGGTGGATTTCACTCTAGATGACCTAATCAAAGGACTTCATTTGGGGACCCAAACTGTCAGAAACCATATATGTATGTTTGTAAATGTGTATGTTTATGTGCATATGTATGTTTATATATACAGATATACATATTTTTCCCTCTGAGAAGGACCTTCCATCTTGGGCTATAAGTTGTAAATTCCTCTGTCATTATCCTGGACCCCAAGTAGGGGAATAATAAAAGTAGCTAACAAAAGGGTGCCTGAGTGGTACAGTTAGTTAAGCATCTAACTCTTGGTTTCTGTTTTGGTTGTGATCTCAGGGTCATAAGATTGAGCCTGATGTCAGGCTCTGCCCTCAGTGCAGAGTCTGCTGGAGATTCTCTGTCCCTCCCCCTTGCCCCTCCCACCTGTTTTCTCTCTCTCTAAAATGAATAAATATATTTTATAAATGTAGTTAGCACATATATAGTGCTTATTTTTTGTCAAGCACTGGAAAACATATGCTTCACAAACATTCACTCATTTAATCTTTATATCAGTCTAATAACTATGATGATACCCATTTTTCAGAAGAAGTTGAGGTGCAAGGAAGAAAACTAATTTACCTAAGGTCATAAAACTTATTTAGATAGAAAGCTGGGATTTGAACCCAAGACAGTAGGTTCCTAAATGGAATATACTTGGTTTCTTATCTAGCTGTGCTTTCTTTTTGTTGGAATTACCCTCTTCTGTGTCTGTGTTCTTCTAGTTGAAAGTACTATATTTTTAATTCTACAGGTGATATACCTTCAGTGATTTTCTAATGCAAGAAATGGTCATTGTCAATCTGAGTCAGGTGGATGAAGATCAACGTGTCCAAACACTTAGCAGATTTTCACATTTCCCTCCTGTTTTTAGCTCCATCTAACCACATTTATAGAGGTCTGTAGTTCAGTAAATTCTTGCACATTTCTAGGATAATGCAATGCAAAGCAGGTGGTTCTCTGTCTTCCTCTGTGGTTATTTAAATTTCAGCTTTCTCTGGTCTTCTAAATTTGTTACCACTATCCATCTGTTTTACATTCTCATGTTTTTTTTTTTCTTTTTGACTTTAATTGTCCTTATATGATATTTCTTTAAAAAAAACTCACTTTATACTTGTTTTCATGAGAATTGAAGAGTAAACTGGGGTGAATATGTATGTTTATTCTCTCATGTTTAATAAGAACCCACTTTTATCTGTTTTTCTTGATGCAAATTACTTGCAACTCACTTCTTATTTGTAGATGGTGGATTCCAAACTGAGACTTATGTGCTGGATCAAGAAAGTTCCTTTTCATCATCAAAAATTTCCTGATCTGTTTGTTGAGGAACACAACAAATCAGAAGCCAGATCTTAGAGATTGGCTGGAAATATTGAATCTGCCACATCAGTCAGGGCTTTCTTTCATGCAGGATATGCAAGTCCTGAATGTAAGTTGAAAGAGGAAATAAAGATGACTCTTCCAGGATCTACTAAAAAAATCTAGAAGTTTTAGGCAGAAAAGCATTTGTGTAGTTTCTATATGAAGTCCCTCCATCTTTAAGCTCCTATAGGCTTAAAGCTACATATATTAAATCTGTTTGAAAACCAGACAAAATAACAGCTACAAAGAGGAAACAAGCTGGAAATTCAACTGTGTAGTGGTTCTTAGCTTCTGCTTTATGTGAAAATGATCTGTGGAGTTTTTTTAAAACCCCATTTCAAAGGCTTCCCACAAACCCAATTAGATCTGAAACTCTAGGGTTGGAGTCCAAGTAACAAAATTTTTTAATCCTCCTTATGGGATTTCAATATGAAGTCTTGTTTATTGGTCTTATGCATGGTTTGAGCAAACCTGGATCTAACAATAAATCTGTTAAAGATACTTAGTTGTTGGTTTCTCTGTGGCCATCCTTGGATCTTTTTGTATGAGATTAATTCAATAATAGAACAAAGCTGAGGATAATTGATCTGCAGTTTAGCGTTTGGCTATTCCCTATTCCCCCTTGTTGATATTCCTTTCAGAGCTCACTCCAAGCATTCCTTCTTTGCTGACAAGTTATTTTTCTAAGACCTCTTAAACTCCTAATGTAGGCTTATGAAAAAAAAAAAAAATATATATATATATATATATATATAATTTTCTTTCTGGCAAACTTTATAGCGATGGAGACAACTCTCACAGCAAGGTGACTTGGAAGGCTGAATATAAATAACTAGATCCCGAGTTGCATTAATTGGTAGAGATGGAAAGTGGGAAAGTGAATTTCGTCCTGTTAGATTTTGTTATAAAGCAACCTCTCTCCCCAACAGCCATCTTAATTTAATTACCACTTTATTCATTACAGGCTGAATTTGTGACAATGGCAGCTTTATGTGTCTCTCTTAATAGGAACTGAGCCGAGCTTCCACTTGAAGTGTCAGGGTCAGAGGAGCAGTGGTTGAAGTGCCTCAGTACATCACTTGAGTGGAAGAGCTTTCCAGTTAATATACTTAGGGGAAGTATGAACTGCTCCACTCCCTCCCCTCACCTCATCCAAAACAGCATCCTGCTGGCTCTTAACTGTGCTGGGAAATACTAAGGATCATTTAAGGAAACAGTTGGTAGGACATATAAGGAGAGAAGAAGGGCGTGGAGTTTTAAAGATTTTGAAAAGGAGAACAAATGTTAAGTTTCTTGCAGTACTTGAGACATCAATTCAGTCAAGAAGTGGAAATAGTTGTTAAGGGAATAAGCACAATAGAAAAGATAATGCCTCCTCTGAAATAAATGGAAACACCACAGTGCAAGCACGTGTTTGTCTATGTTCTCTTTAGGTTGGGGGAAGAGGACTGAGTGAGGAATACGAATGCCAAGTGCTTTTCCTCTTTTGTATCCCCTATTACTACGTAAGATTTACATGAGTTTGATCTCTGGCCAGTAGGGAATGTGAGAGCAGTTTCAACAGAGAAGATCCAACAGATAAAAGCCATGTAGGGTCTTATTTATAACTCATTTCTATCCCAACTTGTGATCCTAAAATTCTTCCATAAGATAGTTAGTAATAATTATAATAACTTTGTAATGCTTTGGTCTTTTTAATTAAAATGAGGATTTTTTGATTTCTGCTTTAAATAAATTTCCTGAAATTAATTAACCATAAATATATACACCGTATGAACAAATCACAGAACCTTAAGAGATTCCCATTGGCCAGCTCAGGATAGAAATGGAGTGAGTAGTCAGGGGTTGGGAGGGGATAAATGATGATGGAAACTCAAGTTCAGGAAGCAAAAAGCAAAAATAATATGCTTGCAGAAACTTTGCCAACTGCATTCCCAAACCACTTTATTAAATAGCTGATGTCATTATGAAATAATTTTGACTATGACAGTCAAAAAGAATGGACAAATTAAAAATGTGTATAAGAGGTACCTGAGTTGCTCAGTTGGTTGAACATCTGACCGTTGATCTCAGTTCAGGTCTTGATCTCAGGGTCATGAATTCAAACCGCATGTTGGGCTCCATGTTGGGTGTGGAGCCTACTTAAAAAAACAAACAAACAAAAACAGTGTGTATGAAATATGTATCAAAATATATACGCAATTTGTTTTAGAGTAGTAGATGATTCCATTTTCCAAACCCACATATAAGTAGCTTTGGAAATTAATATGTAAAAAGGGAAGCAGGAAAATTAGCATGATATATGCCACAACATAGGCATTTTTATTGATCAGAATTTTGAGGGCAATTGACAGAAAGCTCAAAAATGTTAGGGGAAAAAAAGAAACAAGAATGTGTTCTGTCATATAATTTAAAACATTTTGGGGTATCTGGCTAGCTCAGTTAGTTAAGCATCTGCCTTCAGTTCAGGTAATGATCCCAGAATCCTGGGATCCAGCCCCACACTGGGCTTTCTGTTCAGCAGGGAACCTGCTTCTCCCTTTCCCTCTGCCTATTGCTCCCCCGGCTCATGTTCTCTCTCTCTGTCAAATAAATAAAAAAATCTTTAAAATAAATGAAACTTTTTTGTTGATCCATAGGCAATTTGAAATTAAACACTTTGACCAAGATAAGTGGAATATGAGGTAGGATCATGTGCTTACCACTGGAAGAAGGAGGTAGGGTCCAGGCCTTTTGGATCACTGTGTTAAAGTAAGAAAAGGGGTGATTTTCCTGAAGGAAAATCAAGACGTTATCGCCCAAGTAGGAGGGTATAGATAATGGGCAAAGAAAAACAGCTGATGTTACCACTAGTAATTAAGTCATGCTCATTGAATGAGTGGCCATGTTGTGAATGGAATAAAAAGAAAATGAGGAGAACAAGTATGTGAACAAATGTAAAGGATTGAGGCAAAATATTCTGCAATGCACCAGAAATGTACTGCAGTGTCCCTTTATTTTTGTCTTTTGGTTAAAAGGTTTTCTTCCATTGAGGTATATGCCACGTTACACTAGAGGAAGAAATGCATAGTCATTTCTGATGTTTTTATATATGAAAACACCCCATTCCCTGTGAACCACTACTGTTTAAGATGGGAACTATCAAAATCAAATAGTTTCTGAATCCAGTCAGGGCCTTGTTTGTTTGTTTGTTTGTTCTGGCTTATCCTCTTTTTCTCCTTTTCTTCCTCCTTTCTCCCTGAAAAGGAGATCCTCAGATCCATACCCGTACAGTTTTTTTCTTTTTCTTTTTCTATCTTCTTCTTCCTCCTCCTCCTCCTCTTCCTCCTTCTCCTCCTCCTCCTCCTCCTTCCTCCTCCTCCTCCTCCTCCTCCTCCTCCTCCTCCTCCTCCTCCTCCTTCTTCTTCTTCTTCTTCTTCTTTCTTCTTCTTCTTTCTTCTTCTTCCTTTTTCTTCTTTTAGTGGAGTAGGGCTTAGGGGAAAGGGAATAGACAAGGACCTAACTCTTCAGCAAGAACACAAAACTGTTACGATGTTCTCTGCAGGTCCCTGGATGATTAGATGAACAGCAAATCATCCAGGTCAAACTAACCTGGGTTGTCATTCTTGATTACATCTCAGGATAACCAGTTAGCACTTTACTTGGCACTTGATGATTACCATAGCAAGGATAGTTTCCCTTCCTTTCTAGATTACACAATTATCAATCAATCAATCTTAGACTTCTAGTTTATCAACTAAGCAAACTTTCTGGCTGAATAATTATTATAGAAAATAATGAGGTAAACAGTATTTCCTGTTTAATGTTTTGAGAAAACATGTGATTCAGTTTAACACTTTCTTTGTTGTAAATGCACTTTTAAAAATAAAAGCACCTATTCAGTTGAAGAAATGTTAATTCCGGAAGGATCAACATTTTATCTAGAACTTGCTTCAAAAAGACCTAAGCTGTTCTTAATTTCTCCATGCTATTTTGACTAGAAATTGAGCTGGAAATTCCATAAGATGTGATCTGAACCTTACTCTGACAAAATTCAGGTTTCTTTAGCAACACAAAGTATTTGCATACTTGAGAGAAATGTTAATTTTAAGGCAATAATGCAAAGAACAAAGGACTGTTTCAAAGCTTTCAGTGTTCTCAGCGTAAAAACAGAACAATTTAAAAAATAATAGCCACATCACAGATGTAAATTATACTCTTTTAGTCTGTCAATAATTGTGACAGTCTCAAAAGTAATTACTGATGAAAAGACTTTGTCACCTTTCTGTTAAAATTCATTTAATGACATGCATCTTAGCTTGGATCTGAGTCATAGCAACTTTTTTTTTTTTTTGAGACTTTACGGTAAATTATATGGGATGTGGTGGCAGGATAGTTCAAAAAAATGTGCATATTCTCTACATAAGAGTGGCAATATCTTACCTTATTCATTATTAGTTTATTTGTAGAATATTTGCTTCTAGTGTTTTTTTTTCTATTTACTATTGTCGATTTTAGATCTTGGAATAATAATTTTAGATTTCATTATCATTGTAACTTCTAATATAGTGTTACCTACAATAAACTAAAAAATTCCTTTAATTTTTATCCATGAAACACTATTAAATTGAAGTACAAAAACTTATATTAACCATGCAAGATATTTTTGGTGGGGGAAAAGAAAATTCTTCAGTGGGTTTTTTTTGCTTGTCCAAGAGAACACAATTCTGATGCATTAAGATATATACTTCCTTACAATCAGCTTCTAGAGTTCAACTCCAAAGCAGCAACTGACGTAAATGAAAAATAACCATTACCGGATGACTCATTCACACTTTGCCCTTCTAATCAGAAACATCAGGAAAGATGCTAATTCATGTCAAAATATGACATTTTTTAGATATGCCAGGCTTTTCTTGGCTCCTCCAATAATTGGGCTCTTTGTGGCCGCAGTCAGTCAACACTGCTCATTGTGTACCTTGTTTGTACAAGCTATTTTGTTAAATAAACACAGTGAAATCTTATACAACACATAAAAATGATTGGTTTTTAGGGAGCTGTTTAGCTGAAAAAATAATTGACATACACAGAGAAGAAGATACTAGCTATCTAGATTACATTTTTAATTATCAATGTAAATAATAAAAATAATAGGAAGAACTTGCACTGATGTACCAGTTTTATAATTTCTCTGCCTAGATTTCCTCATCTACAAATGGGTATCTTAATAAAACCTAAGGTTGTTGTGGGTATAAATTATACTGTATGTCATATGAAATTATTCATATCTATTTCTCTCTTTCCCTTTCTTTCACTCTACTTGAGAATACCACCTAGAACTTAACTGTAATGAGGGAGCAGCAGGCAAGCTGAAGACAAGGCTCCAGCTGACACCCCACAACCTCCCCAACCCCCTTAGGATATGCATGACATTCCTCAAGCACTTCTGGCTGCCCAAAGCTAAGGAAAAGCAAAACAAATGGTTAACTTACAGAGATCACACTCCAGCAAGACATGAGTCACCCTCAGTTTACAAATAAATTTGATTTACAAGAAAAAGCATTCTTATCAATAGCTTAACTTCCAAAGCATTCTTATCAATAACTTAACTTCCAGAGACCCAGAGACTCAATTTTCTGGAGCTCTAACATCAGGCACCCACCCATAGTGATGTGTGTAGAAGGCAGAAGAGAATTTAAGTGAAATAAAATTTCTATGTAACCTGCAGCCCATAGACAAGCACTTGAGATAGGCAGAGTATAACATTCCTCAAGGAAGCTCCCAACTGTCTTAATGTTAATGCTTTACTAGAGGGAAGAAGTCTTAACTTGACAATGGCAAGACCTCCAGTATCTTGTGGGTCCTCTTTAGCATACAAAAATTATTTTGAGAACCTCTTTTTTTTCTAACTGGCAACTCCCAAATACATAATCAATCACCCCTCACTCTGTAATGCAGCTCTTTCTGCCTACAGGTCCTATCCTCAAGCTTTAATAAAAACACTATTTTGCACCAAAGACATCTCAAGAATTCTTTCTTGAGCATTGGCTCTAGACCTCACCTGTATTCCAAAATTATATCAATAATTTCTATATAAATGTCTTTTATTTCTCTAAAAACACATCTTATTTTAAATTTTCTTGTTGTTGCTTATAATTAGGAATGTTTCCACCCCCGGACCTTAAACTGTCTGAATATACTTCATTGGATCACAGTCAAATTTGTGTCACTACAACTTTCCTAAATACAAATGCTGAAGCTATAAGCTAAATGAATATTGACTCGGACTGCTAGATTCAGATCTGGACTGAGCCTAGTCAGAAACAATTAGACACTGAAGATGAAGTAGAGGATGAAAAACTGGCAGCTGTAGATGATCTTCCACTGGATATTAATTTACATCAGAATTACCCGATGTTTAGTGCCTTGATAACCAATGTTTCATATACTTTGTCGAATTTTTTTGCTAGGTCAGATGGTAAATTCTTTGCCTGTTCTTTTCTCTTCAGTGGGGAGATCCTTGTTTCTTAAGAGAAGGCTTGTCATATATTATTAAATGAGATTTATTCTGAAATATGACACTGCATGTATAATGTTGGGTACACAATCAAGTCAGATTATGAGTCAATTTGTCCAATTATATAAAGGAGGATAGATTTTATTTTTTTTATGATTTATATATTTATTTTAGACAGAGCCCGTGTGCACAGTGGGGAGGGGCAGAGGGAGAGAGAAAAAGAAAATCCTTCAGCAGACTCCCTGCTGAGCAGGAGCCCAATGGGGCTCCATACCAGGATCCTGAGATCATGACCTGAGCCAAAATTAAGGGTCAGATGCTTAACTGATTGAGTCACCCAGGTGCCCAAAGGAGGATAGGTTTTTATCAAACCTATGTAAATACCCATAGTACCAGGAAAATGTAAGAAGATTCCAAAAAGCATTTTTCTCTCAATTCTGAGGAATTATTGAGAACAGATTTTATTTAAAATGATTAATTTCTGTTTGGAAAAGCATATCCTATTATACTAAGAGTTAAAAGTGCTTCTTTGTTGTCTTAGTCTATTCAGGCTGCTATAACAAAATAGCATAGACTGGGTGGCTTACAAACAATAGAAATTTATTTCTCACAATGTAGCCTGGGAAATCCAAAATAAGGGCACTCTATATTTGGTATCCAGGGAGGACCTGTCACAGACAGCTCTCTACTCCTTCTCTCCTCACTTGGAGGAAGGGACAAAGAAGGGCATTAATCCCATTCATGAGGACTCCATACCATGAGCTAGTTACTTCCTAAGGACCACCTCTAAATACTATGACATTAGGCATTGGGATTTATCATATGAATTTGGAAGAGAGCACAAACATTCATTCTATAATACTTATATATACATAAAACTAGAACATTAGAGTTATACCAATAATATTTTAGGTAAATATTGTATGAATATTGTCTAATCATTGTCAACTTGGAAGACCCTTCTAATCATCTATCACTGAAGGGCCAACAATTTAAAAATTTAAAGCATCAGATACAGACTCTTTCTTTCTTTCTTCTCTTTTTCTCCCTTCCTTCTTCCCTCCCTCCCTTTTTTTCTTCTTTCTTTCTTTCAAAAAGGAAGTAGAGTCTAAAGTAGAGTGAAAGAGAGGAAAAGAAAGAAATAGATATGAATAATTTTATATGACATACAGTATAATTATTTATGAATAATTTCGTATGACGTACAGTATAATTTATACCCACAACAACCTTAGGTTTTATTAAGATACCCATTTGTAGATGAGGAAATCTAGGCAGAGAAATTATAAAACTGGTACATCAGTGCAAGTTCTTCCTATTATTTTTATTATTTACATTGATAATTAAAAATGTAATCTAGATAGCTAGTATCTTCTTTTCTGTGTATGTCAATTATTTTTTCAGCTTTTTTGGGGGGATATAGTCTTTTCAACAGACATTTGACTATACTTTTTTGGTGATGACAGAAAGTCTAACTTAAAGTTTATAGCAAGTCTTCAGGCAAGCATCAGTGGGAAGCAGAAAGCTATTTGGTTTGTTGTTAAATGATTTAGAGTAAGTATGAATATCAGAAGAGAGAATCAATTTTCTATTGGGGTTCAGTGCATAGTATTTTAGGATTTTGATCAGTGTTTCTCCTGAGGATTTTGATCAGTGTTTCACGATTAAAAAAAAAATATCGTGGATATTGAAGAAACTGAAAAATCTCGAGGAACATAGACAGTGTAATTTCTGAAATCCTATTGTAATAATATTTTATTTGTGTAGTGTTTACTTAGGAAAGGCTGCCTGTTTCTTCTACTTTGATCATTATTCCCTTATAGACTTCATACTATCGTCAAGCTAATTATGAATATGGAGCACAGCAAACAACCTTCATTGTTCCTATCATATCTTTTTTTATAAGGTGAAGTAACAAATATTTATGTTTACGGTGTTTGAGTGCCTCAGTCTGTTAAGCTCTCTGCCTTCAGCTCAGGTTATGATCCTAGGGTTCTGGGATCAAGTCCCACATCTGGCTTCCTGATGAGTGGAGAGTCTGCTTCTCCCTTTCCCTCTAACCCTTCCACCTGCTCATGCTCACTCTCTCTTTTCTCCTCTCTCTCTCCCTCTCACAGTCATGTTTGCACATACTTTCTCTCAAATAAAATCTTTAAAAAAGCCCACAAATATATATGTTTGTCTAGAAGACCTATAGGAGCCTTTCTTAATATATTATTTTTTTTCCCTAAATTTGGGATGTGATATTTGAGGCAAACCAAAAAATTAAAACATATTTGATGACTCAAGATAGGACCATGGATGCTGAGAGACTATATCTGGTTATCTATTTAATCAAACTGATAACATGTTTAAAATAAACATAAAAGATAAAAACAGTTGTTTTGTTTTGTTTTGTTTTAACTAATTATATAATAAAACAACTCTATGAAGATAAGATTCTTCTGATAAGGTATGGAATCTTTGCTATGTGGGAAGTTTGCAATGATAAAAAATGATATTTTGTTACTCCTTAAGAGTTTCTAAGACTTATTTATCCACTTTATAGGAAAGAATGAAATTTTTGTTTTGCATGGATATATACCTGACAGGGAAGTTTTCATGAATCTTCTTCACCTCCTCAAATTATCTGGAGAATAAGCTCATCAAAACTGATTTCACTTTGCCAAAATTTAAACTATTCATAGTTTCCTTTCAGTGTCAGGTATTATAAACCAAAGCAAATAAAATTAATTTCCCTCATGCCTTCTACTACTTGTATACATACTAATGTTCTCTTATTTTCTATATTTATTTCTTATTTGGGATCAAATTTATACTTCAAGAAAAAACTTTATTTTTTCCCTTGAAAACCCAAACACCAATTTTATATAACTGCTTTTTTTCAATCATTATTACTCATAGTGTAGTCCCAATAATCCATATTAGTTGTAACTTTTAACCAGAAGACTATCTTGTATTGAACAGAGAAAACTAGGAGATTGTACTAAGATATATCTGTTATATATAGGCACAATTTGAGCAGATTATCACAGCTCATAAATACACACAACATACTCCTAGCTTCATATATCCCTTTTCTGTTTTATTGAAGTGGCAAAATGACCAGGTTCATTACTGTAACCCAAAGATATAGTGACTCCATATCACATGCAAATAAGGAGCAAACTACATAAAATTAAAATTATGCCCTGTAATGATTGGCTCACTAATCTCGCTTTAAAATTATCTATGAATTCAGATTGTCCATTAACCAATTTCAGTATTAATTGAAGGATTTTAGTTATCTAAAGATCTAAGAAGTTTTATTCAGTACGATGTACTATAAACCATATTTATACTTTACATAAAAAGTGTGTCAGAATTATTAAATTTAATTAAATCAATAGTTAACATTTTTATGATCTCTAACATCATATAGGTTTAAACCAGTATGAGAAGTTTGGAATTTCACATTAGCTTATCTCTTTGTGAAACAACAAATCCAAATTTTATTAAATATAAAAATCTTTTAAATCTTACAAAAAGAAATAATTTATAATCTCATAAAATGTTTATATCTTTGTATTGAAACTCAATACACATATGGCTATCATTTTTTTAATTTTATTTATTTTTTTAATTTTATTTTTTATAAACATATATTTTTTTCCCCAGGGGTACAGGTCTGTGAATCGCCAGGTTTACACACTTCACAGCACTCACCATAGCACATATCCTCCCCAATGTCCATAACCCCACCCCCCCAACCCCCCTCCTCCCAGCAACCCTCAGTTTGTTTTGTGAGATTAAGAGTCACTTATGGTTTATCTCCCTCCCAATCCCATCTTGCTTCATTTACTCTTCTCCTACCCCCTTAACCCCCCATGTTGCATTTCCTCTCCCTCATATCAGGGAGATCATGCGATCATTTATTTTCTAAATACAAAATATAGAAGTAGTATAATTTGCAAAATTCACCTCATTTATGTGTTTTGAATTCTTTAAATGGTTTTAACATAGCAATGTACATAATGAAGATTTCTCTTAGTACTTTTGAAGTATGGATTCTTTTCTTCTGTGAAATTTAGAAATATATTATAAATATTTATGTTATATAAATATATAATATACAAAATAATCAGAAGACAATTTAATTTAAGAAATAGTAAAATCTAATTTGTATCCTCTGAATTAGGAAAATATTTCATACTTAAAATGCCAAATAAAAACTTTATTTACAAAGAGAGAGACCCACAGTCAAATTATACCTTCAGTTCTACAACCTAAACCACAAGTCAAAAGTAGACACAAAATTTTAAAAATAATATATTATCTGTTTAGATTTCAAAGAACTGTTCTCTTTCTTAGTAGGTATCCAATTCTCAATTAAGATAAACTCACAAGTAGGCCAAATTAAAAAATAATTTAAAAAACTAACAAATGAATAGAATAACACATATATTATTTTTTCTCACAATCAACAAGGAATATATCTTTATAATCTGTTTGATAGAGATTATCAGAAAATTTAGATCATATACCAAATTCTCAATTTTTATTACAACCAAAGAAGAATAACTTTTGTCTGTGCACAAACTAAGAATAAAAACAAATTCATAAAATCAGTGGAAAGTAAAGAAAAATAAACAGAGTCATAAGTGTCAGTTCCAAAGTCATTTGGAGTTCAGTTACTGAAACCAAGAAAAGATGTATTGTATTTAAGCATTCAATGGGAATGTATTTCTGGGTCATCACTACTTACTTGGTTCTAACCGAGGTGTCAATTTGACATCTCAGAGGATGATACATTTTTTTTTTTCGCTGACATAAGTTTTTTATTTCTCTGTGCCACCGTAATATCAAGATTTTACACCCAACTTTTCCTTATTTTGAAAGCACATCAAAAAATAATGGAATATAAATAAATGTGAACTACTTCTGGTTTATAAGTCATTAAGAAAATTGAAATGAGCATCTGGTGGCTCAGTCAGTTAAGTGTCTGTCTTCAGCTCAGACTATGATCCTAAGGTCCTGGGATCAAGACCTGCATTGGACTTCTTCTCCCTCTCCCCCTTACTCATATTTGCTCTCTCTCTCTCAAACAAATAAATAAAATCTTAAAAAAAAAAAAAGAAAAGAAACAGATGATATCCTCATTTAGGGAAAGTCAAGGGGAAATGAATGAGTAGGCCCTATGTGTTATGCCATTTAATTCATAAATTAGTCTAATGAGGTAAGATTCCTATTTAATAATGAGGACCCTGAGACCAAAGTTTTCTTAGACAGAGATGGTATATCAATTGTGGTTTGTCTAATCTAGAGCCAAGGTATAATTTTCATTGACTAGACTGCTCACCAATCCTTCCATGGACTTTACCGAAAAAAGTCTTAAAGTAATACAGTGAAGAGTTATCCTTATTTTAGATTCCCAAAACATCAATCTTTGGTTTTTGCAAAGGCCCAAGATTACTTTTGTGCACTCATTTGAGTTTCAACTTTTGTTCTAACCATATATCACTTGAATTGTTATTTACTCCAAGGTTTTCTTTATGTGAGTTTCCTTTTAATTTTAAATTTATTTAAAGAGGAAACTGAATATCACATTGCATGTGTAAACCCACTGTGTTTACCAGAAACAGCAAAAAAGAGAAGTAAGTATGCGAGGATGGGAGTTAACCCCTAAAAAGCTCTCAGGCACTATCAACTGTGCATCCTGAAGGGTGGGAGTGGTTGTGGTAATACAGGACTGGGAAGTCTAGAGGGTTTTTGGGTTTAGAAGAGGGGTATTGAGCAATTTTCGGAGGTGTCACATTCATACTTTGATGTTATTGTATCATTTACTTTTCTACCATCGGTCACAGAGAATTTTGACATTGTAGAAGAGATTCAGACCATTATATAATTTTTTTCTCATTTTAAGCATAAAAAAAATACAGAAACAAGGATCCATATGTTACTGGAGCTAGAGCTTTAGAATTCCAAGTGTAAATATCAGAAGAAATTAGTTTCTAGTGTTTACTTATTTTTGGTTTTCCAGGTGTAACAACTTGAACTGAATGCTGATATACATAACACCCAGTGACAGCGTAATCTATTATATTAAATTGAAATTTTCGATATGCTGTACCTCCACTACAAATCTGGTCTAGTGGCTGCTTCTTGTGTTTCTTAGCTCCAAACTTATAATTCCATAAAGTAATTTCTATTAATTTGGGGAACTTCAGTCCATCAGATCAATAAGCTTTTCTCTTAAAATATTTTGAGCTGCACAAAACTAACTGTATCCCAAAGGCATGTTTAGGTCCTTACTGTAAAAATACATGACCTTCATAGAATTCAGAATTATCTTTTATATGTTCATGATATTTTCAATCAGTGGTTATTTTCTAGTTGTACATCTTCCTCTTTTATCTGATAAAGAGACACATTTGGTGGGACCAGGATCTTGGAAGTAAGTGCAGTGAATGGAAATTTGTAAGGTCCATTAAATGTAGAATCTTCCATTTCAAAAATACTACTAGAAATCAGAATGGCAGAATCAAGAGAAGTCACACAAGGATGAACTAGAATATCCTGAAGTGGATATACTTCAGTGGTAGCTGAAGGTTTGAGTAAAATTTTCTAAAAGTTAAAATCATGACTTACAAGTACACTAAAAAATAACTGATGTCATAGATTTTATTTAACTCATAAATTAATGAGAGTAGTGGGGAGATGTTAAAACTTATCCACACAGCACTTGAGTAGGGTATTTATAGTGAATTTTTTTTAAAAAGTAATATTAAAACATCATTGGTTTATATATAAAAGCCATCAATATCTCACAACAATAAGAGGTAATCTTGTGGTTATCTGCTTTACTGAAGAAAAATAATTGGCATTTCTTCTAGATAAAAAGAAACCTTAAGTTAACCTGCAACTCCACTATCTGAGACTTTTAATTAATTAGAAATAAACTAAGGACATTTCCCTTGGTTTTCCTCTGGTGGACTTCAGATCATCCTGCCTACCTCTTGGATTTATTTATATACTTTGGTTATATTTTCACAAGAGCATAACAATGGAACAGTGACCTTTGTTATAACGTAAAGCTTTCCTGCCCATTACCCCTAAAGTTTAAATAGAGGTTGGGATGATCAAAGATGAAAGAGAAAATCTCTTTATTAACAGGGATCCAAATAAATATGGTAGGTGCTCCCCACCACCAAGAGACAAGGACAGAAACCCAAAATATATTGATATTAGAACATATACCACTGTGTTGTGGGCAAAGTAAGAGAGAAATCATCATACTACCTGGGGAGGGAAAAAGTGACCCCTAGATAACTGGAGTCAGGAAGTCACCAAGATACAAATACTTGTTTGACGAGGAGTATATACCTTGAAATACATGGTTGGTAGATTCAGTATCACCAACAAGGTGCCTAAGGACTTGCAGCTGACACTCAGCCGAAGTTCAGGTGATGATCTTGAGGAAAAAGAGATAAGAATTTAGATGATGATCAGAAATGGCATGAACCTGCAATTCCAATGCTGTTGACCAGTACAACTATGAAGGATGGTGAAGAGCACTTGGTAGAATGTTGGGACAGCAAAGAAACAAGTACTTTGACAAAGTATCTGTCTTGGAAATCTCCAAGGGATGACCAGAAGGAGAAGACACTTGGCTCTTATTGTTTGAAAGATGCAGAATTGGCCCAGTGGACTCCAAGAATAACTAGGAAAATAAATTTCTGTGGAAAGTACAAGTTGGTGATAACTATGGGATGATAAGATTATAAATAATACCATGTAAGGGGGTGAAGTCAAAAATTCTAAAATCTAAGACTTCTAGGTACAAGGACAATTTATACCATTTTCATTACCCAATCAAGGTAGAATAGATATTTCCCTGTACTATTCAGAATGTAATTAATATAATTTTCTCTCAAATGGAAAGCTTTGATTATCCTTCTGAAGCTCTTCTGACACACCCATAGTGGGTTAATCTCAATTGGTGAAAAGAGAAGAAATATGGAGCTTGTCATGAGACACATTTTTCAGGGTATAGAGGTTAGTAAAATAGCAGAGGTTAGATCAATTTTTGAAGAGAGAAAAAGATCTGAATTCAAGAAATTAGGATAAAAATATTCTTTCTCTATAAAATGGCCTTCTCCCTCACCTGTCTCCTTAAAGCTTAACCTCTTGAATATGTACCCTTGTTCTCTAAGAAAATCATTACATGGCACACATCTCTAAGTGTTCTCCTCCTACACTATAATTACATTTCCTTTTCTCAAGCCTTTAGTTAAGTCTTACATACCTGGATGTTTTATATAATAGTGTCATGGAAAATAAAGATATAGGACAATAAATTAGTGTGCCTCGACCTATTGTAAATCTTCCAGTGGCACCGGTCAGAAGAGTTCTGTGTCCTGTTGAGGAAACAGTGACCAAGAGTTCCAGATAAGACCTTGATTGTAAGGAAATTCTTCCTCAATACTTTGGTAGCAGTGAGTAATAAGCAGAACACCAGAAGAAACATGGATTTACAGCTCAAGGAGAAATTAAAGTAAAATTTACTTTTTCTCTCTATGCTAGAAAACTGACCATTGAAGGTAGTGGGGTAGAAGTTTCCACAGAAGTGAAGAAACTAAACATCAACATGTAGGACCATGGGCAAGCTGCTAGTCAGCAGAATGCTAGATAGAGCCTGAAATCTTTCAAATCTAAGTGAAATATATTTTTCCACTGCACTGGTTTTCCTGAAAGGTGCTTGATGAGGATATAGCCCTGAAAGGCTCCATGTAAGCAATAGAGAAGACACAATCCCTGCCACAAAGGAGAACAAAAGAAGCTACCAGAAGCTTGTTTCAAGTTCCCACTCTATCCATAATAGTTATGGCAATTTAGGCAAGACACTTCACTTTGAGCTTTACTTATTTATGAAATGATTAATGTCATTACCTTCTTGGAGCATTGTGAGGTAAGATAATGACCTGTAATTCTAAAGTATTGATGATTTAAATGTTCTACAAATCTAAAGTTCTGATAATATGCATACAATGAAAAAGATTGTTTCCAAATCTTTTTGTGAATCTTATTTTCTTCCTCTTCTTTAGATGAATTTACCAAGGTTGGTGTATTCATTCATACAGTGAAAACTGTTCTCTTCACCAGAATATATATTTTTTATCTTTATGTTCTCTCTCCTCCCCCACATGTAAAAGATCTGCTATAGTAGAAATATAATATTTGTTAAATGAATAAATGATTAAAGTAATGACTGAATTATTTAGTGCCACATTTTTCCTGATCTTTGCTTGACGCTTAGAATGAGATGAATAAGAAATGTCCCTTATCCCCACAGACTTCATCATTTTCGGTCTTGAATATATGAACTTTTAATCACTGCATTACAACTTCCCAGTTAACCACCAAATGAGATTCTTTTAAGTAAGGAAATGCACATATATAAGGCACTTCACGTTTTATGCATATTTAATGAGCCCAGTGAATCATAATCTGTGTTCATGTCTTGCCACATTGTGGTGCCATTTTAAATGGTAAATACAAGCCTAGTCTGCTTATAAAGCCTTCAGTTTTAAATAATTCATGTTTCCAGTCATGTGTTCTCTATAAACACTTCCTTGTTTTAAACATGGTCACAAAAAAGAAATCTTAGTAAAAAGAAGTCCGCATTTCCCTGTTTTGGTTCTCATAATACACAATGCTATAAAATTTTGTAATGGTTCTTCAATAATCCTTCTGTATCTGCCCACAAATGATAGATACATGGCTGCTAGAAACCTTGCATGGTACCATCCTACTCCAGCTAATACATGTGTGAGAGTGGTGAGATGTGAAGGTAAAATAAGTAACAAGGAATAAAATGTCCTTCTCCCCTCCAGATGATGTCTTAAACTTCAATGGGTTTCTAAAGGCCACTAGTCAAAGAGTAAAAGGCCACTGTCAAGAGGAAGTCTGCACTTTAAAATGGTCTCTCTGTGGCTGGTTACTCTATGATTAATTTTGTATTCTCACATCATTTCTCATATCCTCTCATTTTTCTTTTATCTTATTACACACTTCCACCCATGCGGTGCTGGTTCTTCACTCTTTTATGCTTCCATTTCAAATGAAGACCCATATTAAACAGACAGCAGTTGATTATGTTGAAATTTTAATTTTGGGATAAATTTATTTTTATTTTTCATCCAAAAATAAAATACTAACCTTTCTATATGAGGCCAAAACTAAGTAATAACTTAGACAATCCTTTCCTTTGTGTTGTAACTTTCTTGATATGTCCAAATTCAACTTAAGGAATTTTATTGCTTCATCCCATATGGATCAGTTTGCTATTTGTTTAGTCACAGTTGTTTCTAATTTTCAATGTAGACAGATTTCCCCTCAATGAGACAATACATTTCTGAAAATCTGTCATCCACTTTTTTTTTTTTCCCCTTCTGGTTTTTGTGTTCATTCACTTATCCTTTCATCCAATTTTATTAAGTACTCTGTGCTAGGAACAGTGCTTGTAATATAATAAATACAAATATAAATAGAATAATAAGATAACTTCTCTTCCCTTAAGGGTGTAATAGTCTAATATGGAAGTTTCTAACACATAGTCTCTATAGAGAGCTTTCTCTGTTTTCATAATTATCTGCAAGACATACAAATTTTGGGTGAGTATGCATACGCTCATTTTTTTGATAGAAAAAACATTTTCTAAAGAGAGTGATTTTGAGATCTCCATCTGTTAAAAAATAATTTATAGCCATTCTTTGCTCTGTTTTATTCCTGTCCTCTTCAAACTCCTTCTCATTCCCTTCCCTTTTATGAGGCCTATCATTACTCATCTTGCTTAAAATGAGGCCTTATACACTTACTTTTTGCTTAAAAAAGAGACTATAGGCCTGAAATGGAGTCACTTGTGCTAAGCTCGTGTCACCAAACTGAGACTTAATACCTAATCTAAATTCAGTATCAGTCTCTCCCAGGATCATAATCTTAATTTCCTGGTCAGCACTAAGGAGGTAATTGTCCCAATGGACCTCTGCTGTCCCCCAAAGAACGGTGACCTTGTTTGTAACACTCTGCTGTCCCCCAAAGAACGGTGACCTTGTTTGTAACAATCTACTCTCTTCAAATAACTTCCTTATTCTTCCTCCTTCTGCCTATGAAAGTCATCCATTTTGTACAGCTCTTTGGAACTTTCTATTTGCTAGATGAGATGATGCCTAATTTATGATTAATTGAATTAAGCCAATCACATTTTTTGAATTTACACAGTTGATTTTTTTTTGACAATTCTTTTGAGAATTTTATTTTAAAGATATTAAGTCATTCACAAAAATCACTTCTAGACTGGTGGCATGAGGGCCTCTGAAGACCCACTCCCCTATAAGTGAAATAACCATAACTGAAAAAAAATTATATAAACAAACAACTATTTAAAGTCTGTGAAAAGTGTCCTAAGCTATCACAGCAAATAAAGAATTATTTTTTCAGGAAATTCTGCTAAATTTCAGTAATAATAATAGTGAGAATCTGTGGCATTTGTGCTGTAAACTCGTGCCTGTCTACTTCATCCCTGGTAGGTGGGATGAAGCCCCATGGCAGCAGGTGTGGCCAAGAAGATATGGCTCCCACTCCTTCTCCAGCCTGTAGTCAAGTCTATGGTATTTTCCAGAAAGAGGCAAGACAGCAGCATTTCTCAATCCTCTCACCCATTCTGCCTCACTTCCACATTCGAGAGGTCAAATTCAAAATAACTAGGGCCAGAATGGTCAGGTCTTTTTCCCTACCCAGCCCCCACTCATAATCTGAAGTCTCTATAGTGGTGTAGCATGCTGTAAACATTATGGCCTTGAATGCCCTTACCCCAGATTGTTTATAGGATAAAGTGTTTACACTTGGATAGCAAGTGAGGAGACTGGAGGCTACTGCCATCAACCAGTGTTTTACTCAAAAAGGAGGTGTTATATTCTGGGAGAAGTGAGTCACTGCCCTTGCCTCAAGCCCCTAAACCATCCCTCAGAAATTTTGCCCACAGGGAGAGTTAGACCTTAAGAAGAAAGAGCTCTGAAGATCTTCCCAAAGGAATGGCTTTTTTTTTTTTTTAAGATTTTATTTATTTATTTGACAGAGAGATCACAAGTAGACAGAGAGGCAGGCGGAGAGAGAGGAGGGAGCAGGCTCCCTGCTGAGCAGAGAGCCTGACGCGGGACTTGATCCCAGGGCCCTGAGATCATGACCCCAGCCAAAGGCAGCGGCTTAACCCACTGAGCCACCCAGGCGCCCGAAGGAATGGCTTTTATTTGAAACAGGGTATGGACAAATTTTGAGTCTAATGATAATCTTGAGAATAATGGAGATTTTGTTGTAAGCAACTAAGAGGAGATTGGTAGCTCTTTGAGAGCAAAACTGTATAGACCACCTAGTTTATCAGAGATAATAAAGAAAAGAAGTAGTTTAGAAGTAGCTTAGAAAAGGCTTCTAGGGGCTCTGAATGAATGAATTAATAAAGAAAACAAACAACCAAACAAACTGACCTCAATAACTACACTTGCAAAGGGGGCCCCTGGAGCCTCTGGAGTGAGTACAGCCCTGTTGACACCTTGATTTTTTGATGTCTGCCCTCCAGAACAATGAGAGAATAAATTTGTTTTGTTTTAAGACACAAAGTTTATCTGTTAATCTGTTATAATAACTCTAGGAAACTAATGTAAACTATAAGCTGACAAATTAGATAATTTCAGTGAAATGGACAGAGGCCATTAAATAATATGTAATAAGTAATTATAGCAAGTAAATAAAAAGTAGCTGTTTAACAAGTCAAAGTGTTGGAAAAGTAATCAAAACACTACACACGCACATACACAGGAAGGCCACATCCAGTTGGCTTTATGAATGAATTCTACCAAACATCTAAACAAAAATTAATACCATTTTTTCCCCCACAAACTCCTATAAGAGAAGGGAACACTTTTCAAGTCATTTTATAAGGTCAGTATTATTCTCTTGCCAGAACCAAAGATATCACATGAATAGAAAATGAGAGACCAATATTTTTATGATTAAAGATGCAAAAATACTCAACAGAGTCCTAGCAAACTAGATCCAGGAATATATAGAAGGATTCTATACCATGGTCAAGTAGGATTAACTCCAGGAACTCAAGATTAGTACAATGTATGGTAATTAAGGCACTACCTCATATTGAGAGAATAAAAGACATATGCCACATGGTAAATCTTAGTAGATGAAGGAAAAAGACAAAAGTCAGTACCCCTTCATGAGAAAAACACTTGACAATTTGGGAATAGAAGGAAATTTCCTCAGCCTGATCAAAAACATCTATAAAAAACAGAAACAACATCATCTGTAATGGTAAAAAATGAAAGCATTCCCCTACAATTGGGACTGGATTAAGAATGTACCTTCTCACGAAATCTATTCAGTATTATCCTGGAAGTTCGATGCAGGGCAATTAGGAAAGAGGGAAAAAAAAAAAAAAACAAACCCAGATAGGAAAGGAAGAGTGAAGCTATACTTGTAGATGGCACAATTTATACATAGAAATGTCTAAGGAATCCAGTAAAAAATGTATTAGAATAGCAAGAATTTCAAATGTAGACTATCCAAAGGATTCCTCTTAATTCCTGCTCCTTGACCTTCCTTCAAGAAATCTCCATCTTTTCCCCACTCTTCTTTAACTTAATCAAATGCAATGTCCCAACCTATTGATCTAGATAGGTCTCAATATCATTCTCCTTTCTTCTTTTCCTCATTTAACACATCTAATCCATTATCAAATGTTATACATTCTACTTCCCAAATACATCCTGTTATTGTCCCATTATGTCTATTTCCCTCCTTGACACCCTAATCCAGATTAGTGGGATCTGCTCCCTGTACCAATACTGTAACATCCCATCTGGTCTCTAACCTGGTCTGTTAAAAGTCACCAGAATTATCTCTTAACATGTAAAAAAGATCATAAAATATTCTCTTGTTTAAAAATCCCTGATGACTCCCCATTGTATTTTAACACTCTGTCTGTTTTTAAATCTTACAAAATCATAGGTGATCTGGGGTCTTTCCCTGACTTCATCATATCATATCATATATCATATGTCATATCATATATCATCATCACATGATCTATCTCTCATTTTAATTTTCTCCTTTGTTAACTATGTTAGCTCTCTTTTGATTCCTTGATTAGGCATGTTAATATCTTGTGTTTTTCTATTAGTTGTTTCTTCTGCCTGGGATGCTCTCTTTAGGGATCTTCTCAGGCTATTTCTTCCTTAGCATTAAAATATTAACTTAATATCATCTCTTTAGAGAGAGGCCTTTTCTGATCAACCATACTTAATTACTATATACTCTCTACTATGTCATTAATTTGCATTTATGTGCAGCACATTATCACTAGATGGATAGTTTAAATTTAATTAAATTCCTCCACCAAAATATAAATTCTATGAGAGTAGATACCTTATCTTCTTTGTTCATCATGGTACTATCTAGATAGCATGGAAACTTTAACATGTGAATTGTACTCATACATATTTGTAAATGAATGAAATAACCAATGAATGATTTTAATTATATGATACAGTCATATAATTACTAAATTGGAATTTGGGTACAAATAAGATGATTGGGGCTTTGCACCAAAGATACCCATTATTTAATAATGAAGTTTCAGAAATCAGGTATGTAATTGAATTAAAAAGAGATACAGTGCTTAGCTCAGAGGAAAAGGTGTGTATCTGAATACAGAAGGGTGGCTTGTGGGGTATGTTTTGGAAACTGATCACAAAGCAGAAAGGAAAAAGATCATTTTTGACAGAGAAGACACTGTGGACACAGGTCATATAGATGGATTATGACAATTCAGAGATGGGAGTCCTGCTTAGTATTACTGTAAAGCTGACAGATGTCCTTCTGAGTTCACTTGCAAAAAGAAATCTAGTTGTTTGGAAAGTTCTCTAATAAGTATACAAAGTATACAGATTCTGACAATTATCTATGTGAGGGAACAGTTTCCAGGTGACCCTTGATTTGAAGATCTAAGCAGATTCTGGAGATATTTTTGTCTGTTTCTTTTTTTAGTGTTATTTACAGAAAGGAAACATTGGCAGAAATACTCCATCCTGGTGTGCATCCAATTTCTTTCTATTTTGATTGGCTAGGCTTCAGTAAATGATTTTCACATAAACAAAGGGACATTTGAAATACTGATCTGGAATCCGGTATTTCTTTCTGATGCTGATGTTGATGAGTCTAGATACTGAAGTTCATGAAGGCAATGAACATAGCCTATTGACTTATGACAAAAATAAGGTATTTATTTTATATTTCTAGCTATATTAGTTTTAGGTGTAAAACAGACTTGAATTTTGACTTGGAAGGAGGAAAGGAAAGGTAATCAGATGCCACTTAAAACAAGGTTCTAGACTGGAAATCTATTAAAAAGTTTCAATATCTACTATAATTTTGACAAGTTACATTTAGTTACTAAGAACTATTTAAACTTAATTTGTTCACCTTTGATTAATTCTTCCAGCTACTTTGGGGAAGATGCAAATCCATATGGTTAAGTGTAATTCAATTCTGTTAGGTTTTATGAAGACCTTGGCAACAGAAATCTGCAGAGAAACTATATCCTTTGAGAAAATGATTTATCAGTTGCAGACAGACTTGGAAAGAGTAAAGCTGAAATTTTATAAATTTAAATACATAATTGTTTGTGGAATGTAATAAGGAATAGCCCAATATGATCTAGAGAGTGAATAACAAAACAATTTCCTTTCATACATATTGGGCTTATCAGTGCTTTAGTTCCTGGCTACTTTGTACAAAGGTACACAAAGACAGATAAAATAAGATAGAAAGGCCAAAGTGAAAAATTTCAAGTTATAAGGCCATTTATTTCCATTATAATAACATAACATTTTATTCCAACTTGAAAAGGATTGAGTGCTCCCTAAGAAATTCTGGAAAATAAAAGAATACAAAAAGGAAGACAAAATCATTGATAATTTCAACATCCAGATATTTACATCTTGTTACACTAAAAACTTTTTTATTAGACTGGTAGATAATAGATGGATAGAGAATAATAGTTATCATATAGGTGGTTTATATAGTTGGCATTAACCTGTCATCCTGCAAATACATTGCTGTTCTTTCACTTTTTAATTCATTACTTGTTTGAACATTAGGCTATATTAAATATTCTTCAAAATTATAGCATATTTGACGAATAACATTCTATAGCATTGGGAAACAAAAGTTACTGAGCAATCATTCCTATTGTTTTGTAGGTTTATCCTTTTCTCGACTGTAAACAGTTTTATACTGCATATCCTCTTACCTATGTTGCTATACTTACGAATTTTCTTCAGAATGGAGTTTTGAGTTTAGTTCTGGTGCAGAGGGTAGAAAATATTTTTGTTCTCTCTATAGATTCCCCCAATTATTTCTAGACCTGTAGCACAATTTTGTCTTTCATTAGCAGTGATAATTTCTGATCACACTATACCCATTCCTGCAATGAGTTTTAGTCCTAAAAATCTGTCTTAGCAGAAAACAGAACTTAGTTATTTCAAATTAAATAATTGTATCAGTGTTAAAGTAAAACATTCCTATAAAAATGCTCATTATCTTACATCTATTTCTGTTGTTTATTGCTGTATATTGTAATAAGTTTAGTAATAAGTTTGCATATTATTACATTAATATGTAATAAGTTTATATATTAAAGAAATTAACTATGATCATAATCACTTCAAAATTTTTGTTTTTTTAATCTTTTAATGTTCTTTGTAAGTATTCCAGAGTTTAAAATTTTATAAAATGTTTACTTAAGTATGTCACCCTATTCATCTCTCATTATTTTTCTATAGAACATCATCCTTTAACATGTGTCTATATTATTTTTGCTATCTTAAGATAATTACTTTTTACATATATCTTTTAAATTTATTGGATGACATGGAGTTTAATGGGTCTATGATATAAAGATCCAACCTCAATTTTTCCAGACACTTTTCTAAGAACTATATTTTAAAATAATATTTTCCATTAGTTTGTAATGTTCTCTTTAAAATAAGTTTAATTCTCATCTCCCAAACACATTCTATGACATTTGAAGGTTTCTCCTGGCCGGGAGGGCATAGGTATTCCATGGGATCCTCTTCATCTGTGATCAGGTGAGGAATGCTGTAATGTGAAGGTAGTTGTTTTATGAGCGCATATCTGGGGCATAGTGAGGGTTACATTGCCTAGTTATTTCCATCTTGAGTAAGTGAAAAACTAAAAACTCTTTAACTTCTTTAACTTAGCTGGTTTCTTGTATAATCTGAATAATCAGAAGTAAATGGATTTTGGGGGGAGAAATTTCAATAATGGGACACTTTATTATGGACAATTATGTCCATGGGTATAGTTTGAGGAAACAAGATATAGCTATAATGAAGGTTAAAATTGCTTTGCATAATATAAGAGTATCTTCATTTCAGACGTGTAATATCTCTATAGATTATTGCTTTAGGAAAATGGTAATTCTTTATTAATATGGACTTAAACATCACTGAGTCTGAAAATAATTTTATATCCTTAGAAGATGGGTGTGACTGTGGTGTCTGTGATGTGTATGCATTTGTATGCACGAGTCTATGTGTGTGTTGTCTGGCAATTAACCAAAGAAACACTTAAGTTTTATTTTTTTTAGGTTTTTATTTTAATTCCAGTTAGTTAACATACAGTGTTATATTAGTTTTAGGTGTACAGTATAGTGATTCAACACTTCCATATATCACTCGGTACTCATCATGATTAAATGTACTCCTTAATCACTGTCACTTCTTTCACCCATCCCCCCACTCACTTCCCCTCTGGTAACCATCCGTTTGTTCACTATAGTTAAGAGTCTATCTCTTGGTTTCTCTATCTCTCTCTCTCTACTTGTTTCTTAAATTCCATATGTAAGTGACGTCATATGGTATTTGTCTTTCTCTGACTAACTTCTTTTGCTTAGCATTATACTCTTTAGCTCCACCCATATTGTTGTAAATGGCAATATTTCATTCTTATTTATGGCTGAACAATATTCCAGTATGTGTTTTGTGTGTGTATGTGTGTGTGTGTGTGTGTGTGTGTGTGTATGTACACATTCCATATATATCCAGTGGGCTGCTTCCATATTTGGGCTATTGTAAATAACCCTGCTATAAACATAAAGGGACATGTATCCCTTTGAATTATTGTTTTTGTATTCTTTGGGTAAATATCTGGTAGTGTGATTGCTGAATCTTAAGATAGTTCTATATTTATTTTTTTAAAGATTTTATTTATTTATTTGAGAGAGAGACCACGTGGGTAGATGGAGGGGCAGAGAGAGAAGGGGAAGCCAACTTCCTACTGAGCAGGGAGCCTGACACCCGACTCCATTCCAGGACCCTGAGATCATGACCTAAGCTAAAGGCAGACACTTAATTGACTGAGCCACCAAGGCACCCCTACTTTTAACTTTTTGAGGAACCTCCATAGTGTTTTCCACAGTGACTGCACCCATTTGAATTTTCCCCAACAGTGAAGCAAGGTTCCCCTTTCTCTACATTCTCACCAACACCTGTTTCTTGTGTTATTGATTTTAGCCATTCAGACAGGTGTTAGGTGATATTGCATTGCAGTTTTGATTTTCATTTCCCTGATGGTGAGTGATGTTGAGCATCTTTTCTTGGGTCTGCTTGTCATCTGGATGTCTTCTTTGGAGAAATCTCTGTTCACATCTTGTGCCCACTTTTTAATTGGATTATTTGGGTGGGTGTTGAGTTTTATAAGTTCTTTATATGTTTTGGATACTAACCCTTTATCAGATAATGTCATTTGCAAATATCTTCTCCCATTCCATAGATTGCCTTTTAGTTTAGCTGTTTCCTTTACTGTGCAGAAATTTTTTATCTTAAAGTATTCACAGTGTATTTTTGCTTTTGTTTCTCTTGCCTCGGGGGACTTATGTAGGAAAAAAGTTCCAACAGCTAATGTCAGAGAAATTACTGCCTGTACTCAATTTTTTTTTTTCTCTCTTTTTTTTTTTTTTTTTTTTTTCTGTGTATGGTATAAGAAAGACATCCAGTTTCATTCTTTTGCTTGTTGTCCACTTCTCCCAACACTGTTTGTTGAAGAGAATTTTTCCTCATTGGATATTCTTTCTCTGCTTTGTTGATGATTAATTGACCAATAATTGAGGATTTATTTCTGGATTTCCTATTATTTTTAAATTTTATTTTATTTAAGATAATACTCATTTATCTGACAGAGAGAATGAGCACAAGGAGGGGGAGTGGCAGGCAAGGGAGAGGGAGAAACGGGCTCACCGCTAAACAGGGAGCCCAACGGGCCTCAATCCCAGGACCCTGGGACTGTGACCTGAGCTGAAGGCAGACACTCTACCAACAGAGCCACCCAGGCACCCCAGTTTCCTATTTTTTTCCAGTCATACGTCTATTTTGGTGCCAGCACCATAATGTCTTGATTACTGTAGCTTTGCAAAATAACTTGAAGTCCAGAATTTTGATGGCTTTCACATTGCCTTTCTCTTTCAAGATTGCTTTAGCTATTTTGGGTCTTTTGTGGTTCCATACAAATTTTAGGATTATTTGTTCTAGTTCTGTGAAAAATGCTGTTGGTGTTTTGATAGGGATTACATTAAATGTGTAGATTGCTTTGGGTAGTATAGACATTTTTAAAAATGTTTTTTCTTCCAATACATGAGCATGGAATGTGCTTCCATTTTTTTTTATGTCCTCTTCAATTTCTTTCATCAGTGTTGCATAGTTTTAGAGACAGGTATTTCATCTTTTTGGTTAGGTTTACTTTTAGGTTCCTTATTTCTGGTGCAATTATAAATGGTGCAATTATAAATTTATCTTTCTGCTGCTTCATTAGTATCATTTAGAAAAACAACAGATTTCTTTCTGTACATTGATTTTGTGTTTTGTGACTTTCCTGAATTTGTGTATCAGTTCTAATAGTTTTTGGTGGTGTATTTCAGGTTTTCTATATAGAGTATCATGTCATCTGTAAATAGTAGAAGTTTTACTGCTTTCTTACTGATTTGGATGCAGTTTATTTCTTTTTGTTGTCTGACTGCTGAGGCTAGGACTACCAGTACTATGTTGAATAAAAGTGGTGAGAGTGGACATACTTGTCTTTTTCCTGACCTTAGGGGGAAAAGGTCTAAGTTTTTCCCCACTAAGAATAAGGTTAGCTGTGGGTTTTTCATAGAAGGCCTTTTTTATGTTGAGAATTGTTCCTTCTAACCCTACTTTGTTGAGGGTTTTTATCATGAATGAATGTTGTACTTTTGTCAGATGCTTTTTCTTCATCTATTGAAATGATCAGATGGTTCTGATCTTTTCTCTTATCGATGTCATGGATCGCACTGATTGATTTGTGAATATCAAACTACCCTGGAATAAATCCCACTTGATCATCATGAATGCTTTTTAAAAATATATTTTTGGATTAAGTTTACTAGCGTTTTGTTGAGGATTTTTACATCAGGGAAATTGGCTTATAGTTCTCTTTTTTGAGATATTTTTTACATCAGGGAAATTGGCTTATAGTTCTCTTTTTTGTGATATTTTTCTGGTTTTTCTATTAGGGTACTGCTGGCCTCATAGGAAGAATTTGGAAGTTTTCTTCCCTTTTTTGTTTTTTGGGAATAGTTTGAGAAGAATAGGTATTAACCCTTCTTTAAATATTTGGTAAAATTTGCTTGTGACATTATCTGTCCCTTGACTTTTATTTGCTGGAAATTTTTTGATTATTGATTCAGTTTCTTTGCTGCTGATTGGTCCCTTCAATTTTCTCTTTCTTCCTGCTTTTGTTTTGGCAGGTTATATATTTCTAGGGATTTAGCCATTTTTTTCTAGTACATCCATTTGTTGGCACATAGTTTTTCATAGAATTCTATTATGATTATTTGCATTTCTGTGGTATTCTTGTTATTTCTCCTCTCTCATTTGTGATTTTATTTGAATCATTTCTTTTTTGTTGTTGTTGTTGATAAGTCTCTCTAGAGGTTTGGTTGATTTTTTTCAAAGAACCAGTTCCTGGTTTCATTGATCTGTTCTAGTGTACTTTTTCATTTCTATATAATTTATTTCTGCTCTAATCTTTATTATTTCCTTACTTCTGCTGGTTTTAGGTTTTATTTTTCTTTTTTTAGATCTTTTAGGTTGAGGTTAGGTTGTTTGAGACTTTTCTTTCTTCTTGAGTAAGCCTGTACTGCTATAAACTTTCCCCTTAGAACTACTTTTACTGTCTTCTAAAGGTTTGGAGCTATGTGTTTTCATTTCATTTGTTTCCATGTACTTTTTAGTTTTTTTTTTTTTTTCTTTTAATTTCCTGGTTGACCCATTCACTGAATAGGAGTACGTTATTTAATTTCCACATATTTGTGGTCTTCCCAGATTTTTTCTTGTGGTTGACTTCTAGCTTCACAAAGTTGTGGCCAGAAAAGATGCATGTTATGACCTGAATTTTGAATTTGTCACGGTTTGTTTTGTGGACTAATATGTGACCTATTCTGGAGAGTGTCCATTTGCACTTGAAAAGAATGTGTATTCTGCTGTTTTTGGATAGAATCTTCTGACTATATCTGTTAAATCCATCTGTTCTAGTACGTCATTCAAAGCCATTGTTTCCTTGTTAATTTTCTATTTAAATGATTTATTGTTGTAAGTGGGTGTTAAAGTCCCCTACTATTATTGTATTATTATCAATTAGTTCCTTTATGTATATTATTAACTGTTTTATGCATTTGAGTGCTATCATGTTGGGTGAATAAATATTTATAATTGTTCTATCTTCCTGCTGGATTGTCCCCCTTATTATTATATGTGTTCTTCTTTGTCTCTTGTTACAGTCTTTGTTTTAAAGCCTATTTTGTTTTAAATAAGTATTGCTACTCCAGCTATCTTTTGACATCCATTTGCATGATAAATATTTTTCCATCCCCTTGCTTTCCATCTGTAGGTGTCTTTAGGTCTAAAATGAGTCTCTTGTAAGTAGCATATAGAATGGTCCTTTTTTTTTTTTTTATCCATTCTTTCACCCTATGTCTTTTGGTTGGAGCACTTAAAGAGTAAGGTGATATAGTTTCACCTCCGATAAGAACAACGGGGTAGAACCTGGAGGTCAGAGCCCAATCTGAATCAATTCTTTTGTAGAAATTACTTTTCCCCCTTGACATACCATATTGAAAATGAGGTTATTCCTAGACTGAATATTGCAATTTTGGGAAATGTATTGGTGGATGATTTTGGGAAACTGTTGGAGACTTTTTTCTGCCTTTTTGACATTTTTGTTGAAGTATAACCTACATATAGAAATGTACACAAACCCTAAGTGGAAGAATGGATTTGTAACTGCATATACCTGTAAGTAGCACTGGGATTGAGGAACAGAACATTACTAAGCATCCCAGAAAACTTCAATATGCAATCATCTATTTATTTTTCCCCTAGGTTAATCACTATTCTCATAGATGAGCTTTAGATGTTTTTAAACTGCACATCAACATAACCATATACTTTTTATATTTGGCTCCTTTTGCTCAAAATAATAAATCTGAGATTCATTCATGTTGCAAATAGTTATAAATTATTCATTTTAATTTCTGTAGAATATTCCATTGTTTGACTGTATTTTTATTTATTCAACTCTTGCTGGGATTTGTGTTGTTTCAGTTTTCGGGTCTCTTATGAATAATGCCACTATAAACACATGTCTTTTGGTGTGCACCTTTCTGTTAATAATATACCTAGAAGTGGAACTGGTAGATGATAGATTATGTTCAGTTTAGGTTTGTATTACCAAGTAATTTTCCAAAAAAGTTTAACAATTTATATACACACTGCTGATGTGTAATGAGAGCCCCTATTCCTCCAATTTCCTGATACCACTTTCTATGATGCCTTTTAAATTTTAGAATTTTCTTTGGGTGTTTAGTAGAATTTCATTGTAGTTTGAGCTTGTAGTTCCCTGATAACAAGTGAAGTGGGAGATATATAGATATATATATATATATATATATATATATATATACTACTTACACATCCTTTTTTGTAAAGTGCCTGTTCAAGTCTTTTTTCCATACTGATTTTTAACCAATTTTTAAAAGGGGTGTGTGTGTGTGTTGCTATCTCCTAAGAACTCGATCCTTGTCAAATATATGTGTGTGCTGCAAATATCTTACTTAGCCCACTCTGTAAGTTGTCTTTTCACTCCTTTGATCTTTTGATGGAAAGATGTTTATAATATTCAAAACAGGTGGCATTTATTTTTTTTGCCTTTTATTAAGTACTTACGTACTTTAAAAATTCTTAATGATATTATTATGCCTAACCCAGGTTCAGAAGACAGTCTTTATGTTTTCTTGTAAAGTCTGTTTATTTCTCACAGTGACATCAGGAAAATTTTTGAAATTGAGTTATTTTTGTCATATGAAGAAAGACCAAGCTTTCTTTTTCTTTAAAAAAGAAGATTTTATTTATTTACTTGAGAAAGGGAGGGAGAGAATGTACAACTGGTGGGGAAGGGGAGAGGGAGAAGCAGACTCCCCACTGAGCAGGGAGCCCAATGCCCAATCCCAGGACCTTGAGATTATGACCTGAACTGAAGGCAGATGCTGGAATGACTGAGTCACCCAGCCACCCCAAGATTGAGGTTTCTATATATCTTAAGTACCAACTTACCTCACACCATTTATCTAAAGTACTGTCCTTTATCCATTGTACTATGGTATTACCTCAGTCATAAACCAGTTGACCACATACACGTGTTTCATTGTGCATTCTTGTTAAATCACCACACTCTCCTGATAATTATTACTTACAATAGAACTCACTCTCTCATAGTGTCTAGCTTTATTCTTAAGAGTTTCTTGTCTATTTTTGACCATGCTAATTTCTGTAAGAATTTTAGAATCTACTTTCCAATTTACACACACATTATACCACCTCCCCACCCTCCAGCTCCCAATTCACAGACATATCCTTCCAGGAATTTGAGATTGAATTCAAGCTCTAGATCTATTAAGGGAGAGTTGATTTTTTTTTTTTAACTTGAGTCTTTCAGTCTATAAAACTAGTCTTTGAGATCCTTTTATAGAGGATTAAAAAATCAAGAAAGATATGAGTAATAGGGACATAATATATGATATTATTGATCAAGAGGGACATTCATCTTAGAAGGAGAAGATTGGTTAAATTAAATAATCAGGGGTGCGTGGGTGGCTCAGTCAGTTAAGTGTTTGCCTTTAGCTCAGGTCATGATCCCAGGGTTCTGGGATCAAGTCCTGCATCAGGCTCATTGCTCAGCAGGGAACCTGCTTTTCCCTCTGCTTACCACACCCCTTGCTTGTGTTCCCTATCTCTCTCCCTTTCACTCTCTGACAAATAAATAAAATCTTTTCTTTTAAAGAGTAGATTAAATAATCAGTGCTCTTTATGTTAATAGAAATTAGCCAGTAAATTCAAGAAAAAATAGGAAGATGACAAAGAAACTGCAAAAACATTGGATTCTTGTGACCATTGAAATAAAATGAGCCAAAGCATAGTACAGTTTAGCTGAAGGGAGTGGATCTAGCTGTGAATTTATTATTGCTATTTTTAAATGAATTAATAAATAAATATTAAAAATTATCATCTAAAATGCCTAATATAGTAAACATGGAGAAATAAAATCTCCAAAAACAATTTGGTATCTTCAGAAACTTTTAGGAGTTGTAAAATTTCAAAAATTTTGAAAGCAAAATTTGAGAACTACTACTGTCTTAGTCTCTTCAGAAGGAGAGATAGTGAGAGAAATTCCCAGGAACTGCTAGCCCAGAAGCTATAGAGGATTGCAAGTTTGTATTACTAAGAAGAATCCTTGGACAAATCAGACTAGTTTGATAATTTTAGTTGAAAACAGAAGGATGAAATTCACTGAAGTCAGAAAGAATTATAGAAGAAGTCTAGTGGAGAGACTTTCTTTGCTTTGTTAGCCTCAAGATGAAAAAAATAATAACAGAGGGTTTTATATTACCCAATCTGAGATTTCTTAATGAAAATTTGAGAAAAAAAGTTAATTTTCTTGCTGTAGAACATGCTCAGTACTCTATAGGCAAGGAGAATGACCACTTCTCATAGCCCTATATAAATAATTAAGCCATTGAGACTCTCATTTTTGTGATCAAGAATAATCATTGTAGATTATATATAATCAAATTGGTGTGGTCACTAAGAAAAAAAAATATTTACAGCTTGGAAGTAAAGCAAAAGTGTGGACAGTGTATCCTTTCAAATTTATATTGGAACTTCCACAACAAATTATTTAATGATCTAGAATTATGTACCTATGGTTGATGATGCTACTAAATAAAGGCTCACACAATCATAAATTACATGTTAATTTGTAGGTTTTATCCAATAGAATTGCAAATATTTCTGTCTAGTAGAAAAATATCCCCAAAGGTTATATATTGTCCTTTAGGTCATTAATCATTTCCCCACCCCCCCGGATAAAGTATTTCAGAATGCCTTTCATGGCAAATCATTCTTCTAATTTTCATTTGACCCATGTCTGCTATCTGAACCCATGTTCTCTCCTTCATTAGTGAGGTAAGTAAAATCCTTGCCCTGTGTTCATTCTATATGTGTATAAAATCTTTTTAAAATTTTTTGAAAAGGTTTAAGACCTAAAAAAATTATGTTTACTTTATCACCTATAAATGCAGTGGTATACGGGAGCATTGGCTCTAAATGGTATATCGGAGCATTGGCTCTAAAGAGCTGATTGCATTTTTTTCCAATTTCTCACTCATATCTGCAAGGTCACTTGCAAGAAAATCAGCCATGGTCGGAAGATTTACACCAAAATAATTGGTATAAACCAAAAATTGTGACTTCTTATTATTCTTGAAGAGTCAATATACCTATATGCTATGCACGTAACTGAAAACCACATTATTTAATTTGATTGTTTTAAATTTTTAAAATGTTATTCTTGGATGTGTTTTGTTTTTCTTTTTTTCACCAAAAAAATTTCTTAGAGTTATCTGTATTGTTACATCTAGTTGTAGTTCACACTCTTACATTGATGTATTATATCTATATATGAATATTCCATTTATCCATTCCCTTGCTAATGACCTTTTGTATTGCTTCCAGTTTATGTCATTACAAACATTATTGTTTTCATAGCTATAATCACAAATGTACATTTTTATGAAATGCCAGTTTGAATCTTATCCATTTATTTACTAGGTTTTCTTTATTTTAAACTGATTTATGTGATACATACACACATAAATTAGAAACATAGAATATACACTCGTGCATGCACGCATGTGCGCGCTCATGCGCGCGCGCGCGCACACACACACACACACACACACACACAGTCTATGAGCTCTATTTGTTTCAAAGAATTTCTTCTACTCTGTGGCTTGCATTTTCATTTTCTTAGCAGGGACTGTGGAAGAATTCCAATTCTTAATTTTAATATAGTCCAGCTTATAATTTTTCCCATTAAGTTTCAAAATTCTCTTTGTGTCTTTGTCTATCCTGAAGTCAAAAATATATTTAGATTTTACTAAATCTCATAAAATTCATATTTTTTTTTGCTTCAAAATTATTTTAGACATATTTAGAAAACTCACTATAATTTAATGTTTTTTCAAAAATCTGCAGTAGGATTAAGTTTCATTTTGTTCCCACATTGGTAACTTTTCAGTAACCTTTATTCAGAACACTATTACTTTCCTATCACACTGCAGTAATACATTCAAGGGTCCACAGATAAGTGAGTTTGTATCTGAGCTCTTTATTTTGCACCATTTGTCTAGCTCTCTGTTCTTATGCCAATGCCATATTGTCATGTTTGTTGTAGTTTTATAATTAGTCTTGACATTCAGTAAAGCAAGTCTTCTCATCTTATCCTTTTTCTCAAAGACTATTTTGGCTCTTCTTGGTCACTTATATTTCAAAATAAATTTAAGGTTTGTCTTGTCAAGTTCCCCAATTTACCTTCTGGATTTTGATTAAAATTGAGCTAAATCTAAATTTGGGGGAAAGTATCAAATTCAAAATATTGTTTTTTAACTAAGTAATCTGATAAATCTCACATTTTATAGAACTGACAGCTTTATGGATTTCTATATAGAACTCTTTCACATCATTTGTTACTTTTATTCCCAGGTTTGTGCTATTTTTGTCTCACTACAAATGGTATCTATTTTTACATTTTATTTTGTATTTGTTGTTAGTTTCCAGAATAAAACTGTATCTTTTCAGAAGTTTTCTTCATATTATCTTCAACAAAAATAAAGGTATACAATATTGTGGCTCCTGTGTTTTCCTAGAGAGAAATTTAGAGGTAAAAAAAAAAAATGTTTTAAATAATTTTTTTAAATTACTGCAGGTTGTTTTTCACAAAACAATCAAATTCTAGCATTATTATTTAAATAAATAGTGTGATAAGAAAAATAAACAGCATATGCTCCACAAGATAAATGGCTTAGGTAGTCTTCATTTATGTGCAATAAAGCTGAAAGAATTTCAAGAAAATAACTTTCATTGTTGTTGTTTTGCTATTTAAAAATCTACCATTTTTTCCTTTTTGAGGATAATTTACAAATACAACATACTCAAACTACAAATAATGTATCCTGACTAAAATATCCTTTAGCAGTGCTGTTCTAATGTTGGTTTATTGTTTTTTTTTTTAAACTTTACTTTCTAACTTAAGATCTTTTTAGAAAGTATATAATTGTTGTGTCCTTGAAACTGAAGTTGAAAAACAAATACTTCATATATTCCTTTTTTCCATTTTATTTTATTTTATTTCTTTTCATTGTTCCAAAATTTATTGTTTATGCACCACACCCAGGGCTCCATGCAATACGTGCCCTCCATAATACCCACCACCAGGCTCATCCAAACTCCAACCCCCTCACCTCTGAAACCCTCAGTTTGTTTCTCAGAGTCCACCGTCTTTCATGGTTCATCTCCCCCATACTTTATATATGCTGTATAGTTGTGATGTTCAACAACAATTTCTTTAAAATATCATTGTATAGTGAATCAAATACAATGGCTCATAATAGAGTCCTTTGGTTCAACCAGCACATATATATATATATAAAACTGACTTATTAAGAGCAGACTAGATTTCAATCTCTTAATTCAAAGAGGAGGCAACTGAGGCCCAGAAGAATGAGTTTACCAAGATGATAAAGTTCAGTCTATTTAGGAGGCAGTGGAATGTTTTTGAAGGTTGATAACATCAACAAGAGGGCTAAAGAGGGAAGGGCATTCCAGGAAAAGAGACCAGTAATAACAAATGTCTGCACATAGAACAGCACAGGAGAACAGCTGGGAGAATATGAAATAGTTTAGCTTGAATAGAATACAGGTAACATACGGGAAGTGGAAAGAAATAGTGTAGGTTGAACAGAGATCATAAAAAAGCTTTGAATACAGAGCTAAAGAATCTAACTTTATTTTAACTCATGACTGAAAATTTATACAAAGAGGAATGTAACATTCAATTACCTTTTGTAGCTTTTGGATTTAGGTGACCATTTTTTTTTTTCAAGTTTAAATTAAGAGTTAGAAAATGGAAGTTGGGGTGTCTAGCTTGCTCAGTAGGTAAAGCTTGTGACTCTTGATCTCAGGATTATGAGTTTGAGCTCCACATTGGGCATAGAGCCTACTTAAAAAAAAAAATAGAAGAAGTAGAACTTTTGAAATAATTATATTTTATAAATTAGAAAAAGATTTATTGTCTCTGTTATAGATAATGAGTATACTAAGGAGGAAAGTTTTTTGCTTTTCTTTTTATTAAGTCCTTGATGATGTAGAATAATGGAGCTCATTTTTCTATTGCTGGTAGGGAAGGACTGGGTGCCGAGAAATGAATGATTAAAAAGCAGTTAAATATCAGGTAAAGATGAGTGTAATCACAGAGTGATATGAAGAGAATGGCTTAGGAAGCACTATTTATTGAATATTTATGGGAGATCTCCCTATCCTTAGAGATACAGTTAAGCTAAGATTTTAAAAACATGAAGGGCCAGCCAGGAAATGATTTGAAAGCAGAACCTTCCAGGAATGGGAAGGAACTAGAACAAAGGCCACAGCTTAGAAATGGGCTTGTTGTCTTTGAGGCCCAGAAGGAAGGACAATGGGCTAAAGATAAGGAACAAGAGATGTAGTGGCATAACAGAAGGCTAGATCTTACAATGCCTCATAGGCTACTGTTGAAGATTGAGGCTTTATTTGAAATCTGTTATAATGCATTGGAGATTATGATTTAGTACCACCTAATCATGTTTTATAAGGATCACCCTGGAATGCTCTTGCAGGACTGACTGTAGGATAGCAAGGGTAAAAGGAGGGAGTCTATTTATTCCATTAATTTCAGGATATCCTTTCGAGGTTAAATCAATAGCACTTGACTGAATGTTAGAAGCCATAGAAAAATAGAAATCAAGGAAGATTCACAGGATTTTCAGTCAAGTCATTAAGTTGATAGGTATTTGCTTTTTTTTTTTTTGAGATAAGAAAAACTAGAGATGAATACTTTCTGAAAGAAATATTCAAATGTTATTACTTGTACATAAAACTTGAGATGCTTACAAGACATTAAAGAGATTTCAAGTAGCTGGAAGCTCAGAAAAGTCTTGGCAAGGGATATGAATTTGGGAGTTATTGGCATATGTGTGGTATTTAAATCCATGGCTATGGCTGAGATTACTGAAAGTAAACATTATTTTCATGTCTATTTACATATTTCCTTACCTCATTGTCAGTATTCCACACAGTTAAAACACCTTTCTTTCACTAGTGCTCATCCCAGTTCATTTAGGTGCCTAATTGTTGATTACCACTGAATATAACAAAATTGCTAGGGGACAGCTACAAAACAAGTTTAGTTAAAAGGTATTTGTTGAAATCTCTGAGCTCTAATAAACATTGCATGCTTACTGGTGTACTAATAAAGGTCTAGTTTTACTAAAATAATTTTCTTTCCCCAGGAAGAGTTTAATAAATATTTGAATTAAATTGGTAGCTTAAAATACTCAGTATAATCAGGGCAGCAATAGGAAATGTAATTGTGACTCACAGAAGTAAAAGTGAACAGTGATCAGTGATCAGGAATAAGAAAATTTATAGAGAAGATGAGAGATCTCTGGTGCTGAATAAATGATCCCCATGAGGTCAGGAGTCAGAATTCTAAAATCAAGATTTACAGCACATTAAGGTTGATGGCATTTTCTTCTCTTACTTGTCTAGATTCAGAGACGAAATGAATGGAAGGTGAGTAAATGATGCTGGGTGGATTTCCTTCCATTCCTTTGGGAAGGAAAAAAAAAAATCTGTAAATAAAACCTTCCAGATTCAACTCTCTGTTGAACTAGATTTTAGTTGCTACTACATAGAAGTTTATAGACAATTGTTGTATTGATAGGTGAGTTATCACATGCCCAACACTAAAGATTTAGCATAATAAAGACATCCTAATTTGGATTCAGGAAAATTTGGAACGTGGAAATTTTGAATGAGTTTGGCAAGGCATAAATGCTGTTTTATTACAAGTGACACAGGCTGTGAACAGATGCGGAGGCCTGCAGTAGACTTTCTGTCATTCTTGGAAAGTTCCAGAGGTGTATACTCCATAGAAATACTTCAGGAATTTTAGGACTAAGGACATTTAAGATAGGAACATTTAAGACTTTAGGGAAGAAACAAGTAAACAATAGGGCTGGAATGGAATATACTAGGGGTAGTTGCTGAATAAATGTTATCTATGTTGGCAAGACATTACAATGTGTGAGAATCATTTCTTGAGTGCTTCCTATACATCAGTTACTGTATTAACTACCATGCTTTACGTCAGGCAATCAATTCAAAATCCCATTGAATAGGGAATATAATAATGTTTATTTTAGCGACAAAGAAAACTGAGGCTCAGAAATCATAGTTATTAAATAATTAAGATTGAACTTGAACCCAGGCCTTAATTCCAAAGCCTGTGTTCTTAACCTTTGTATATTCTGATAAAATGGATATTTGAGTATGTCTAGGGTAAAAGGCATGCAGAAAATTTGGTTAAGTAATACCTGACTAATGCTTTTTATTTTTCTAATCTATCATCCCTTGAGTACCCTTTACTTATAAGACAAGAGGGAGATTATCCAAGTAGATCTAATCTAATCACACTAGCCCTTAAATGTGGAGGCAGAAGGGGAAGTCAGGGAGATGTGAAATGTTAAAAGAGCTTGACCATGCTGGCTTTCAAGACAAAAAGAACAGTATTAGAATAAATGCAATTGGCATTAAGGAGCAGAGGAAAGCCCCACCCTGGTAACCCTGTGCACCCAACTGACAAAGAGTGAGGTAGTGAGGACTTTAGTCTAACCCATACAAGGAGCTGCCCTCTGCCTACAACATACGTTAGCATGAAAGCAAATTTTTGTGCAGATGCTCTAGAAAGACTAGGTCTACAGTCATGTAATTTTGGCCTGGTAAGACCCCGAGCAGAAGACCCTGTTGACCTTGCCTGGAGTTTGGGCCTACAGAAATTGTGAGATAATAAATGGATGTTGTTCTAAGTTGTGATAATGGATATGCAGTGTAAGAAATGAATACAGTGAGACAGAGTCAATATGCAGAACCCTAGTTTGCTTCTTTCTTTTGAGCCAATGAGGAAATTAAGTGGCTTTCTCTAGAGAATCAGGAATCAGATGGGCTCTTAAGAGATTTCCAACTCCATACAGTAAAGTTGGCAAAATAAAGTTTTATTTCCAGTGCTTTTATTTATTTTTTAAAGATTTTTATTTATTTGAGAACGTGAGTTAGCAAGAGAGAGAGAGAGAGAGAGAGCAAGAGAGAGCATGAGCAGGGGGTAGAGAGAAAAGCAGGCTCCCTACTGAGCAGGGAGCCTGACATGGAGCTTGATCCCAGGACTCTGAGATAATGACCTGAGCTAGGTCATTAATCAACTGAGCTACCCAAGCACCCCTATTTTCAGTGCTATTAATGGTCCTTGGTACCTATATCAAATTTGAAATATTGTCTCCAACATCTAAATGCTAGCAAACCTTAGTTGAATATTATGACATTTCTATTGAATGAGGATAGTGTTGTCAGGTGGGACCCAAAGATGGCATTTTCAACTCTTGGTTTTAACATCAGTTGACAAAACATGGACTTGCCTGATAAAACCACAAGAAATCTCTCCCTTCAGAACTGGGCATTGTGTACTAAGTAAGACTGAGTATGAAGAAATATTAACATGAAAAGAATAAACTGGGCAATTGTCCTTTGGGGACAAACCACACTGAATATCTGCTTTTAAAATTAAATTATTTTTGTCCATGTCTCCATAATTTAATATAAATCCAGCACACACACACATGCACACACACACACACATGCACACACACACACACACACAGCTTGAAATGTTTTAAGCTAATTATCCTTTTTACAAATATGTATATGCTATTTAATCTTGATATGTTCTTAATGAAATGCTAATGTAAAAAGAAAGAAAGATTTGCCTGAGTGGCTTACTTTAATAAAAATTAAATGAATTTCATAAGAATGTTAATATAGCCCAGCCATCCAGTCTCCAACATCATTTTCACTGCACCACGGATGCTTCAGAAACAGATCCTGACAAGGGACTTCCAATTAGGTGAGCAAGAAATAAGCTCAAGTGAAAATGTTGGTTTTAACATGAATGAGCCCTGAGAAATTATGACTCTAAAAACTTCAGTTTTAATGACACCACTTTGTCACTTGTAGGCATGCATTAACAATGAATCCCCTCTTCATCTTTCTTGCTTCATAAACTTTTATACCCTATGTAGCCTAGTGGCTTCACTGGGGAGGATGACTCCAATAATTGAAAACTAAAGTCCAGACCATTCAAGTCAGAGCCCAGGAACATCCATTTCTCTCATATTCATAAAAAACACACCCAGTTCAAGAAAGTATTAGTTTACTCTGCCCACTTCCCAAGAGGATTCTGCTTTAGGACTAGAGAAGGGGAAAGAGGGAGATAGCCTGTTTCTCAGTTTTGTTTAAAAAGGTGTGGATTTAAAGCAAACTCAGACTTCTCAACAAATTAATCTGAAAATATTTCACACTCATATAGCCCTTGCTCCACTGTAGCCACTAGATGTAAGATCAACTCAGTCATCTGTATGTCTTCAACACAAATAATACTAATAATACTTATGATCATGATAACTAATGACATTTTTCATTGTTGGTATGTTGGGGGCATATATAGAATGTGCTTTATTCCATTTAATCTTGATGACAACTCCCTGTAATAGATACTAGTCTTAAACTTAGATCTTGAATTTTATAAATGTTTCACCTAAGAAAATCAGCACATTTAAGAACTCAGATGTTTGATAAATTTGGTGAATAAATGACTGTTGATCTCCTCTCTAAAGGATTCCTCTACTAAACTCCATTGTGATTGAACTATCATTGGGATCTGTGGAATATGTATTTCTTCTAAAGCAGAAAAACAATGTCAGTAATGAAATTTTTATTATATTTTTTTCTAGGCTAATCCTATTACTAGGGCCCATGAGATTAATTTTATGTACTTTTATATAGGCTTTCCAATTATCTCTCCTTTCTTTTATCTACTCAATTTTTGCTAGCTTGGTTCCTAACTCCATTAATGATTAAATAGATTCTCTTTCACTACTTCACCTATATTACCATCCTGCTTATGTATCTTCATGACTCCTCATTTCTTTGTGTGTTATGCTGAAATCTCAGCAGATTTCTTTAAATTCTTCACTCATCAAATGGGAATCAAATATAATCGTCAAAACCACTTGTGTCATGTTATCATAAATACAATAAAACATAAAATCCCTAAAATGAGACACTATTTATTTTCCTATTTTATATCCCCAATTTTCTTATTTTTATGTATGGGTTAGTAATTTGACAAACATTAATATAATAGAATATTAAATCTTGAAAATGTAATATGTAAATTATATGATTTAGCTTAATATTAGCTTGAGGCATTTACTCATGTAAAATATTGGTAGAATGACAATTTTCACCATAGATTATCCTAAATTTATAGTATTAGCAGTTTGTGTCTAAGGTTTCCCTGGCAGCATTTAATTTAAAAAAATTTTTATAAATAAAATTATCAAAAATATTAAAAAGATAAAAATAATACTATAATGAAATGTATATTTCATTCAGCTTCAATAAGTATGAACTGATGTCTGTCTGTTTCATGTGTCCCTCTCTCCCAAATCTTTTTTTATTTTTTATTTTTTTTTTAATGCTGGAGGATTTTCACACACTCCCAGACACTATGTTATTTCATATTTTCATACATTTCATTCTTTCATGAAGACATATATACTGATATGGACTTCTGTTTTTTTGGTTAACCAACGTGACATTATCAATCTTTAAAAGTATCAACATTGATTACCTAACACCATCTAGCTTCAAGCTCATATATAAATTGTCTTAGATGACTCATAGAGTTTATTTTAGACTTGCTTGGTTCAAATCAATTTCCAAATAAGTTCCAAATATTCATATGCTTATTATGTTTTTCAAGTCTCTTTTAATGTATCTATATTAGTGCTCCTCCCTTTAGCTTTTAAATTTTTATTTGTTGGGGAAATAAATGTTTTATGGAATCTTCCATATTTTGTATTTGATTGCTTCTTTTTTTTTTTTTAAGATTTTATTTATTTATTTGACAGACGGAGATCACAAGTAGGGAGAGAGGCAGGCAGAGAGAGAGGGGGAAGCAAGCTCCCCACTGAGCAGAGAGCCCGATGTGGGGCTCAATCCCAGGATCCTGGGATCATAACCTGAGCCGAAGGCAGAGGATTTAACCCACTGAGCCACCCAGGTGCGCTGACTGTTTGTTTCTTGATTGGATTTTTAAACTCTATCCCCTTGATTTATGATAGATTCGTAGTTAGAGCCAGAGGCTCTGTTAGATTCAGGTTCTGATTTTTAGGCTAGGATAATTCACATAGGGCCATGTACACCTCCTTGTATCACTTCATGAAGCACTTCACATGGTCCTGTTGTCCCCTTTTGTGATGCTGAGACTGAACTGGGTTCAGGAGGTGTGATCCTGCCTTGCTATTCAGGCAGTGTTACATGGAAAGTATAAGTGTTCATGTTTCTTTTTATTGTTATTGCATGCGTCCAGTGCTAAGTCATTTTCAAGAGGTGCCACATTTTAATATGCATAACATTTCTGTTCTCCAACTCATCACTTCCAGCTCTGTTATTAAACACAACTTGAGTAAAACCTGTCAAAATATACTTTAGAAGGCTTGGAACTTAGGAAGAGATAGGATTTATTTATTGATTTATTATGCTTCCTTTTTTTAAAATTTAATTTTAGTTTTTCAGTGTTCCAAAATTTTTATGCACCACACCCAGTGCTCCATGCAATATGTGCCCTCCTTAATACCTACCACCAGACTCACCTATCCCTCCCACCCCTCGTCCCCTCCAAAACCCTCAGTTTGTTTCTTAGAGTCCATAGTCTCTCATGGTTCCTCTCCCCCTCCAATCTCCCCCAATTCACTTTTCCTTTCCTTCTCCTAAAGGAGATAGGATTCAGATTAGTGTCCTAGGATACAGAAATGGTTCAAGACACATGAAAAGCAAATAAAGAATGAAAATCAATAATTCAATAGAAGCAAGGAAAAAAGCCACAAGTATCAACCCCAATAGTCTCTAGAAGCACTGGGACTAATTACACTTCCCAAGATATATGAGATTAGAATTTGAATGGAATAATTAAATCTTAAATCTTAAAGGCAAAAATGAGATCAGCACAATGGAGAGGTCCAACAACTGATTCATTCATCAAAAAAATTATTTGAGGGGCTATTACCCAGTAAAACAGTTTAAGTCCTATTATGGACTGAATGTTTGTGTCTTCCCACCACCATGACCACCAAACTTATCTTAGAATCCAAAGATCCAGTGTGATGGTATTAAGAAGTGAGATCTTTGGGAGGTGGTTAAGTCTTAAGGAAAGACCCTCATGAATAGAATTAGTGCCTTTGTAAGTGATCGACAGAACTTTCCCACTCCTTCTGGTGTGTGAGTATGCAATGAGATCACTGTCTCTGTACCAGGAAGCTGGCCCCACCAGACAACACTTTCTTGCCATCTTGATCTTGGAGTTCCCAGCCTCCAGATCAGTGTTGTTTAAATCACCTATTCTATAGTATTTTTGTTAGAGTGGCTGAAAAGGACTAAGACAAAGTGCTCCCCACTTTTTTCTTTTCCTAAACTAGATATAATTTCTAAACTTAAAGTTATGCAGCATGTTTGATGAAAATAATTTTAGTTTACTGAAGACAAACCACAGTAGAAGTGAACATGCACACAAAGAAATTTACGTTCCCAGGAGGAAGAAAAAAGCATAGTTTTGTCTGCTTGGGGGATTCTTCTTGTTAAGGTGTGATCCGTGAGTTTATGAATGTTATTCTTCTTTTATTTAAACTTCAAAAGATTAGAGATAAGTAAAACTAGCAAAATATATATATTTGTCAACACACTGAAGTGTAAGTATGCCTTTATAAATGAAAATATCTGGGATTCTGTAAAGTTACATTCATCTTCAGGATGGTACTGTGAGTTTAATGGATGAGAAAACTGTGCTCAGTGTAGATAGAAGGTCTTGTCACCAATAGAATTGACTTGGAAGCAAAGATTCTTGACTCCATTTTCAGTGCTTTCATTATGCCACCAATAAACTAGAAAATAATGACAGGTAAATTATCAGAAGAAACAGAAGGTGTCCATAATGTAAATTAAGAAACTAGAAATTAAGATATAAAACATTAAAATAAGTAAATAAGTAATAAATAAAATATCAACTATTCTAAGTATAAAGTATATATAAAGTATTAAATATAAAGTTTTGAAGTATGTGTGAAAATAAAATTTTCTGTTTTTTAAAATTTTTTACCTAAAAATAACTATTAGCTATAATTTTTATGGCTGTAAAAAAATACAAGCCATGAACATCAAAAACTACATTATTCTTCTTTTGCAAATTGCAAAAGTGATATAAAATATTCCATAAAGTAGTTATACTTTAGTAAAAAGGAAAAATAATTTTAATTAGCAGACATATTTATTAAATATAATTTAAGTATATGACAACAGTTTTAGAAAACATTTGAATTTCATATTATATATTTAAAATTCATAAAACATATGAATGTTTTGATCGGCATCTGTTTGAACTATCTCATATTTTTTCCTATGTAAGATAGGACAATGTTCTCCAAGACCCATGTGCCTTTCTGTATTGACAGAAATTTTCATTCCTCTGTATGCACCTCATTCTCTGAGGGAACATCTGTCAATTGCAATCTGACTTGAAGAATTTGGAGTACATGCTTTCTTTTTGATTTGGTACATTATAAGAAGGCAGACTGAATTGCACTTGAGTAATAATTTGGAATGAGGCCCTAAATAAGACTTTTTTTGAGTTAGTTTATGGCTGTTCCAAGATTCAGATAAAACTGTCCAGTAGAGTGGGTGATAAATTCTCTGGTTTTCTAATCTCAGATAGAATTAGTAAGAGGACTCTTAAGCAATTTATCAACAATTTCTCTACATGCAATATGATATCCTTGGTATTGTGGGAAAAGAAAAGCACCATAATACAGAATTCCTGTCCTAAAGAAGTTTATACTTTATGGGAGAAGACAGGTGTTTAAGTATAAACAGCAATGTGAATTAAACCCCAGCTCGCTACAATTCCTGTCATGACAATTTGCCCAGTGATAAAAAGAGATAATAAAATCTAGGAACAGAGAAATTTCTAAGGCATAAAACAACTTTTATTAAACACTGCCTCCACACCAAAACATAAAATAAGATATTTTTTATTTATCCAGGTGAAATCAGAAAAGCCACTTCCTAGCATGGTGACATACACTTAGAAGTTTGCTAGGCTTATGTCATATCATCAAGTCTTCACAACATCTCTGAAATTAGTGGTATTAACTCTATTTCATTGATGGGGCAATTAGAGGTGCCAAAGCCTTGCTGTTCCCTCTGAGGGCGAACCAAAGTAAGAACCTGGGTAATTTAGACTTGAACATTTATATTCATTCTACTGAGCCATTCAATATTATTACTAAACGTTTTAATTTAAATGGGTAGATCTCATTCAGGTACATTTTAGAAGTTCTGCTCATACCCATCCTGGATGTCTCTTTAAAGCCTATCCGCATAGCCTCTTTAGGAAATTCTAAGAGAAAGTATTCAAGATTATCCTCCAATTTTTAAAAAGTAAAAAGAGGAGCTATGGAACTTAGAAAGATATTCCCCTTCGGGACCAATCTTTTTTCTACGTCATCCTGGAAAAAATCACTTTCTGAGGAAGTAAGATGTAACCTCAATGGAGGTAGTGTTTTGCTGGATGATACATGCAATCATCATATGATGTTATGGGTTAATATTAATGAAGGGATGAAACATACACAGAAACTTTGTGGCCTAATGCCTATCTCCTGCCTCATGGCACACTCTAAGGTCTCAATGTTGGCTTAAGCCTGGCTTCCTCCCACCCTTCCTGCCCGCTTGCCCATCTGGAATCTCCCCTTCATTCTCCTCCTTCTTTCTTTTTCTCTCACTCTCTTTTTTGTACTTCCTCATTCATTTCTCTTATTCTTTATTTTCCTCATCCCTTCCATCTCTTTTCTCTCTCCTTTCTCCCTTTCTCCACTCTGTCTCTTGCTCTCTTTGTCCCTTTCTCTGTCTCCTCACTTTATTCCCCTTTTTAAATTTTTAAAAATTATTTTTATTAACATATAATGTATTATTTGTCCCAGGGGTACAGGTCTGTGAATTATCAGGCTTATGCATTTCACAGCACTCACCATAGCACATACCTTCCCCAATGTCCACAACCCAACTACCCTATCCTTACCCCCCCCACCCCTCCAGCAACCCTGTTTGTTTGTGAGATTGAGAGTCTCTTATGGTTTGTCTCCCTCCAGACCCCAACTTTATTCCCCTTTTAAGTGCAAGTATCTCTCTCTCTCTCTCTCTTTTAATGCTACACAGTAAAAAATAATTGTATCTCCCAAAGTATTTATTCCTCTGCTATTCCTATTTCTTGCCTGGACCACTTTTTAAATGTATTTATTTATTTGTTTGTCTATTCACAGTCATGAGCTTAATATATGACAAAGCAAGCATTGTAAATCAATAATGAAGAGATAGCATATCAATACTTGTTGGAAATAATCAAGTTAGGTCTTCATCTCTATAATGACCACTTGTTTCCTGCTGATCTCCCCAGCCCAAAATATTTCCCCTTCCTCATAACTACTCCTCCCTGGATTCTTTGATATGAAAAAAAATCAGATCCTCAGAGAATGGCTTGCTTGGGCCACTTTTAAATGTTCCTGTGGGGGAACATTGGATAGAAACAGCTGCATTCAAAAGAAAAGTTTCTGACAAGGCACATACGAAAAAAAAATTACAGCAATCACTTTCACAACTCTGGTTAAGCCAAAATTTGTTTGTGTTGCTGATTGTTCTATAGTAAAAACTGCCATCAATGAACAATGCTTTCCATTCTTAGCACATTTAGAAATTATGTAAATTAAAAGAGGAGACAAGAATATTCTGATGCACTTGAGTATATCTCTGTGTAATGACCACAGTTGTCCCATTTATCTCTTCAAACTGTCAGTATCAGAGGCTTCCAATGGAGAGACCAGATTAAAAAGGCAAATGAATCATAAATAAGCTTGCTCATCCTTTCTGCAGATGACTGTCTAGTTTTTGCTTTAGCTTTATTTGAAATATACATGTCTGGTGGAAGCTAATATGGGACTTGGAAGGGATAATGAATAGGGAATGCATCATTCATAATGGTAAGAGAGACTTTAAGTGTTGAGGCTTTTAAATTTCATTTGGGATCTGACGTATAGGATTATCTGTATTTGGATTTAGAGCTATCAAAATTTCCGTGAAAATGGCATGGGAAAAAGATAGTGGCTTGAAATGCAAATACATTCTTCAAGTCAAGAAGTAAAAATATTTCTTACATTGGCATCAAGTTTTATCCGCTGTAAATAAATGTGTATTTTTGTTACTAGTTTAATCTTGTCAAATTTATATCATTAAGTAGATCATTAAACAGAGAAATGTGGTGAGGTTTATTGTGTGGTGGCTAGTGTTGATTGCCTACCCGACAGCTATCATATTTCTCTGATATCCCTGTCCATAAATGTTTGCATGCAATTCCCAAGATGCTGAAGCTATATCAGAGCAGTCATCAAGCTCATGCTTATGTGACAGAATGAAAAAATAGAAGGTTTTAGGAACCTTGATGAGCTTCTGAATTAACTTTGGAATTGTTCAAACTCTGCGTTTTAGTTGGGCAAGATCAGAGACTGGTAGATGCCTGTTAGAGATGGTGGTTTTTCTACTTACTGTGAATCTATTCTTGTGGTTCCAGAGATGTTTTACTTTTGCAGCAGTAACAAGAAACAAATAGTTGCATTTTGACAGCTCGTGTAGCAGTGGTGTTTGAAGACACATATCACATTCACTTGGAATGATGTCTCAGGCCTTTGTTTTTTGAAGATTTTATTTATTAATTTGACAGAGAGAGAGAGAGAGAGAGAGTGCACAAACAGGGGGAGTAGCAGGCAGAGAGAGGAGAAGAAACAGGCTCCCCACCAAGCAGGGTGGGTGATGCTGGGGCTTGACTCCAGGGTCTCTGGGATCTTGACCTAAGCCAAAGGCAGATGCTAAATGGCTTAACTGCTTAACTGTCTGAAACACCCAGGTACCCCGGTTTTTGTTGTTATCCAGAAAACTATGTAACAATCCTAAATTCTTGGAGATACTGGCAGAATCAAGACCCTGTTTCCTATACCAATGTCCTTAATAACCCATTCTGATATGAACTTCTACTCATTCTCTGACCCACTTTCCAGAGCCTTCACTCCTGGTTTCTCAGAGAGCTTTGAAAATAAGCAATACCTGCACCAACGTCCTTGTATCAAGCTCTGCTTTTAAGTAGATCTCTTGCTAGTACATCAATTGTCAAATATATCTAGTGTCATAATTTTAGAAATTTAAAATGTATACTTTCCAAATGATCAGAAATAATCAAACTAAGAAAGTTTTGATTTTGCTTGGTTAAACCAACTGGTTGTAAATTGACTGCTGTTAAGGGCTATAAATCTTCTATCTGACTGGTGAAGGAGGGTGGTTATGGCTAAGGTGGAAACCAGTCCCCAGAATGCTGATGCTAAGGTGAAGCTCACAATTTGCAGTAAAATTAGATCTCAGAAATCTGAATCTCAAGCATCATTAATTGAAAACCTAGTTAGAGGTTTCCTGTGTGACTCAAAGATAAATTAATTTTAGTTTAGCCATGATTTTATGAGTTTGAAAGTGTTTCTTACATTCTACTCATTGTACTCCTACCGCCAACCTTCCCCCTTCATGATACCTCCCCACAATTTATGGAAAATCTTCTGTATGGAGTCATATCATCCTAGCTCAGTTTAATTGACTATCATCACATGGTATATGTAATTACTATGTATGGATATGAGAAAAGCCTTTTTAAAATAATGAGCTAAAATTTCAATAGGGGATGATTTAGTTGGTTTTATATTTTAAATGTTTTTTTGGGGGGGGAAGGGACCAATAAATGGATAAGCAAATAAGGTATATAATTTAAAAATGAGAAGGTATTAAAGTCCAAATATACATCTTTATCAACTGTATTTTATAAATATAATTTAGACGTTGAATATATAAGAGACATGTAAACAATTGCAGGAAAATACCTGTGGTCATAATGTACTCTTCTCCCTCCTGGTATCTTTTCATAGAATCATCAAAACTTTACTATATATGTACTCTCTACTAAAATCATATGTTTATTGGAGGCAGGTGCAATGTCTGATTTATCTTTACTGCACCCACTGTATATTACCATAGTGCTTTACATAAATACTTCATACTTCACCTCCCCCTCACATACACTCTCCTGAATTTCAGAATCATATTACCAACTGCCTACTTTACATCTGCACTTGGATGCCTCATGGCAACTCAAGCTAACCATGCCCATATCCAAACACTTGATTTCACCCTGAATGAAATGTATTCTTTCCATTGTCCTCTCATTTTAGTAAATGAAAATGCCATATGTTGGTTGCTCAGGCAGAAGTGATAGGTATTCATCTTTGGCAACTATCTTTCCATCACGACACACATCTATTCCACAAAACAACAACAACAACAACAAAACAAAACAAAACAAAAATACCTCTATTAGCTTTTCTTTCCCTATTGATCTACTTGACCACTCCTGACCATCTCTACCCTTAACATCCTTTTCCAAATCATCTTATGTCTCATTGAATTATTGAAGTTCCTTCGTTATTGACCTCCTTCCTACCACTTCCTTCCTCCCTTACTGTGTATTCCCCACTCAACTATCAGAGCTTCCTGGCTCACTGAGTCAAAATCTAGCTTGTCATCAGTGATCTGGACCTCTATTACTTCTCTTACCTTATCTCTTGATACTCTCTTTCTTGTCTACTCTGCTCTAGGACATTTCTTCTTTTCTGTTCTTTGGATCTGCCAAGGAACCTTTTGTCCCAGGACTGTTACACTTATCATTTATTCTGCCTGATAGGGTCTTACTTTAAATATCTGATGTCTTACTCCCTGTATTAGTTTTCTAGGGATGCTGTACCATACTACAGATTTATATAACAGAAATTCATTTTCTTATAGGTCATTGGCTAGAAATCCAAGATCAAAATATCAACATGGTTAGTTTCTCCTGAGGACTCTCTCCCCTTGTCTTGTAGATAGCTGCCTTCTGCCTTTTGTCCACACATGGCATATGTAGACCTGATTTTTTTTTTTATTCTTCATATAAGGGCCTCAGTCCTATTGGAATAGGGGCCCATCCTTATGACTTCATGTAACCTTACTTATCCCCTTAAGGGACTTCTCTCCAAATAGAGTCCCATTGTGGTTAGGGCTTCTACCTACAAATTTTGGGAGAACATATTTCAGTTTATAACATTTTCTTATTCTTTTCATGCCTCACTCTACCAGCAAGGGCTTTTCTGACCAGCCTCTGAAAATTGCATTCCATTCACCATCACCCTTTTATCAACCCCCATCCATTCTTCAGAGCCTAGGTTTCACTTTCTTACATTCCAGATAGTGTGGATGCATGTATTCATTTTCTTTTAGGAGTGATGGTAGGATGGGTGATAGTTCAAGATCTGGATTAGAAGGTTGATAGAAGAGTGGGCTCATGGAAGGGGAAAGGTGCATCCTTTAGGCAAGGGGAGAAGAGTAGACCATCTGGACACCTGAACCAGGCTATGGATATCACTGGTTTGTTTTTTAAAAGGTTTTATTTAATTATTTGATACATATAGAGAAAGTAAGAGAGAACATGAGAAGGGGTAGGAGCAGAGAGAGAAACAGACTCCCCACTGAGGACAGACCCCAATGTGGGGATCAATCCCAGGACCCTGAGATCATGACCTGAGCCGAAGGCAGAGGCTTGACTGACTGAGCCACCCAAGCGTCCCTGAATATCACTATTAGACTTGGACCAAGAGGGAGCAACAGTAGGAGTTAAAATGGATCCCAATCAGCCAGAAGTGCACCCTGGCCAACCTGAAACTGCATATCCCATCAGTTTAACTGACACCAATAGAGTGCCTAAGTATGGAACAGTCATACTTGAGGAGTCATCAGTCCGGAGAATAGCACAACACATTTAAGTCAGTTTTAGAACCCTGTTCATGTGATGGTATGTGCACAGTAAACCCCCTCATACTAGCAGACACTACCTTGAAGTATAGCAGGGGCAAAAGAGGAGAACTGAAACACTGACTATATATCTCAAAGAAACCAATCTCCTATAAGTATATCTCAAGTTATAAAATTAAACTGAGATGTCCAGAATTCACATTCCTCTCCCCCCCAAAAATAAACTTTGGTTCTTTTTTATCCTCCTTACCAGTGCTTGCATGGGATGCAAGAAGGATCCATGAGAATATGTCACTTTTAGAGAATAAATATTTTTCTGCAAATTTGAATGTACTATGCATAATTCCCCAAAAAACTAGAAATCCTATTCCAGGAAAACTAATGCTACAGATCACATATATATTTTGAAGTATATGCACGTTTAAGGTTGTTAAGACTCAACTTATGCCCGAAATTCACTCTTGGTTCTGTCAGATCATTGATTTGACATTGATCTGATTTGATTATATGTAGATAGATGATATCAGCTCTAATATTGAGGAAGTAGACAAAGCAAAGTAATTAGTCACAAAGCTCTTTTGTAAGCCTCCAATATAATGAACTCTGGGCAAATTAGCCCGTAAGCATAATATCTCCCATTTTAATTTGATTTCTGAGCTCCAGAATTAGGAGAGCCATCAGTAAGATCCGTTGTTATTTTGCCCAATATAATTAGAGGACCAGCAATTTGATCTTGCCTTGATGACAAAACAATTATCTATGGCATCCCCATTCCCATTTTGGAAAAATAAAAGCCTGTGCTTACTTAGGTTTCTTTTCTAATTAAGTAGAGCTCGTCCTGGTTTCACAGGGATGGAATGAGCAAGGCATAAATGTCAGAACTGAAGCTCAGCATGAGGATAAAGTATATCCCAGGCAGGAGGACTCACAACCATAGCAATCGTTGATTCTCTAGCATCCTCACCTTATTACCCTCCTGTCTCTGTCTGTATAAACTATTAGCCTTTTTCTTTCCCTCCTGTGAGTGTCATAGTCGCTCTCCCCTCCCACCTCGCCTACATCTGCATGTGAGCTCCCAGCTATTCAGCTCTATGTCTGGTCATTTCATAGTTCTCCATTCCCTGCTACTGGAATTGGGAGTTTTTCAATGGAATTACATTTCCTAGTTTCTCCAGGAAATTATAAGAAAATAGAAATCAATGTAAAATGCTATAACAATTAAAAAATCAACAGTTGTTTTGCTTCTTTCTTTCTTTCTTTCTTTCTTTCTTTCTTTCTTTCTTTCTTTCTTTCTTTCTTTTTTTTTTTTTCTTTCTTTCCTCTTTCTTTTCCTTTACCATAGCAGAAGTTTGAAATTCTGTCAACTCCCTTGGTAAACCATTCCAATTTCTTATACCCTTTGATGACAAATTTCTCTTAAAAGACCATTTTGGAATTTTTGACATTCTGTTAGACCCACTTCTTACCTTAGCAAACAGTATTCAATATTGTGGCCCATAAGGCAGATGATAGTTCTTAAACATGGCTTACATTTAACATGTTAAGTTTCTTTGGCTTTTTGCTCCCCACTTAACAATTTTTGTTTTTTCCTGACATAAAAATAGGAGTATGAACTATATATGAAATGGCTGAATTTCTACTTCTATCACTAAATAGACAATGTTCCAAATTTCTTTTTTCAAATGGTCTCTTTTAAAGTTGGGCAGTGATAGCAACCTAAATACACCAGAGAAAATGCGACCAAAACCCACAGTGAGCCTTATAGACTATAACAGAAGAAAAAAAAAGTGACATTTTTTAATGCAACTTTGCATAGCGAAATTTGCCAAGTACATGAATCTCCCCTTGTAATCTTAGTTTACTTGTCTTAGCTATAGGATAACTCCTTCTCTGAAGTAAAATCACCTGATACCTATTTTAGGGCTTGTGCATTTACCTACCATTTCTTACCAAAGCCAAGTTCCTAGACTCAGAGTTCTTATGTGTCAGAAAAGCATGTGTACACATATCTGCTGTGGCAAATTTAGCTGTGTCACATTGAGCAAATTGCTCAATCTTGCTGATTTTGTTTGTATCGGTATAACATGAACCATCATACCATCTTTGTAAAATAGTTCTGAGGATTAATGAATTAATAAAGAAGTTTAAGCACTTTGCATGGTGCCTAGCAAATAATAAAAGCTTAATAAATGATCATTGCTTTATTTCTTTAGTTTTATTATCATTTCCAATTTTCTTGTGGAGAAGAAATTCTCTCTGGGATTTTTGTTTTCTCTAAGGATTGTGTAAAACATATTGACAAGCTATAATTAAAAGGCAATTCTCCTCTTGTTGTGGGCAAATAAGCATTTCTAGGAAGCACTCTTGTAACCTTGCATTTTTTCTGGTCACTAGGTTACATAAAAAGACTTATTAGAGCATTGCTAAGTGAGTGGTACATCTCTTCTTCCCATATGACATCAGGTCTCCCACAAAGTGCCTGTTTTGAGCTTTCAGAAGAGAGTAGAAATGATTCATCTGTCCTATATCCATTGAGTTGTTGAAACCCTGAGATAATTGTAAAATGTAGTTGAAAATTCTTTAACACTCCTCCCATTGATAGATAGCATTTATATCTTTTCCTCTTCATTGTACAGACTTGTAACTGTTTTACCCAATAGAGTACAGCAGTCCTGACTCCAGGTGACTTCTAAGGCTAGCAGATATAAAGCCATGACACTTCTGCTCTTTTTCATGGATCCCTGAGCTACCTTATGAAAAGTTCAACTACAGTGAGGCAGCCATGCTGTGAGGAAGTCCAAAGAACATGGAACGGACATTTGTAGCTCCAGGGGATAGTTTCAGTTAAGCTCAGAACTGCAGTCATCCCCGCCCAGGTGCCAGGTATGTGAATGATAAGCCTCCAGCTGAGTGTAGCCACATCCCCACCCCAACCTTTCAGTCAAATTAAGGGAAGTCTTCCCAGAGAAGTCCCCAGACAGTGTGAAACAGAGTCAAACCATCAGTTCTGCCTTGTCCAAATTCCTGACCCACAGAATCTCTGAGCATAATAAAATGGCTTTTGTTTTATGCCACTTACTCATGGGGTAGCTTGTTATGCTATAATTTATAACTGGAACACTCTCAGAATTTTAGTAGATCTGCTGGGGCAGAGAAGTGATTATGGAATGATCAGTTAAGACTTTCCCAAAGAAATCTATTCAGATGAGGACAAGAAGAGCTGGGAGTACAGAGTGGGCTCAAACAAACAACTTCAAGGGAACCTGCCATATGGTAACATATAGGATTGAGAAATTAACTTCAAGAAAGTCTAGACCACCAGGTTTAGGGGACTAGTGTAACAGAATTCCAATCTCCTAAAGAAGAAGTTGTGGAGGAAAATATTAAATAGAAGAACACCACACAGATTTAAAAACAATCCATATAATCAATTGCTGAGGAACCAGCAAAAATATCAATTGGACTGTATCAGTTAAAACTGATCTGTGCATTTTACTGATTATTGCCAGATTTCTTAATTACAACCAAGGTGTTTTATCTGTAAGGCTGGGAGGTTTGAAATGCCCCAGGATATTTTAAAAATACTAGTGTATTCCAAGAAGATAATTGTTCTTTCATGTTAAACATATATCTCCATTAAAAATTTACTTTAGTACTAAAATTTAAAAACAAAATAAAAATTTTCTCTTCCATAAAATATTGACGTATACCTTCAGAAACAAGATCTATACATTATAGATTAGCAGTCAAAAACCTATAATGGTATTTGACACATGGCAAAGTAACTCCATTTAGGAACAGTGACAATCAAGAGATTTCAAAAAGAAACCAGGCATTCCAGTTGAAAAGCTAATCCAAATGTGAGAGTTTTAAAAAATGCTTTGCTTTTGGGGCACCTACATGGCTCAGTGGGTTAAGAGTCCCACTCTTGATCTTGGCTCAGGTCATGATTTCAGGGTCTTGAAATCAAGCCCTAAGAGGTTTCACACTCAGGAGGAAGCCTGCTTTGGATTCTCTCTCTCCATCTCCCTCTGCTCCTCCCTTCCAATTCCCCAACCTTGCACACATGCTCTCTCTCTCTCTCTCAAAAAACAAACAAAAAAATGCTTTGCTTTCTTTAATGTGATTTGAATGTTTCCTAAATGAATGCAGGTGTTTTTTCTAACATATCTATGTCAAATTGTTAAAAGATACATTGTGGCATGTATGCATAAAAGCAACATACAGACATTTGTCATGCCTTACGTTATCACCAGATTTGGAGCTATCTGCAGCACACAATAGTCAAGAATATGATAGTTCATGGTTCTTAGATAAGGAATTGTTTATTTTTCTTCAACTCTCTCCCATATATGCCTGTTTCTGCTTCTACATTTTGTTGGTTATCCTCTAGGCTATTACTGGGCAATTTTACCACTGGCTAAGATCTTTGTGGTGAAGATTAGCATCCAGATGCAGCACTCTTTCTTGTCCTCCTGCAGGAAGCACACACACGAAGATGGAAACTTTCAGGATGTTACCCATGTTCTTCAGCTGTAAACAGGGGTACAAATTGAGACTAGAATCTCTTCTGCAGATGATCCATTCTTTGGGTCAACTTGGGAATTGTGGGGGTTGTTAAACCTTTCTTACATATCCTGGCTTAAGCCATAGTCCTTAGTCAATTTTTTGGGCCATAATTATGCATAAAGGCTTATAAATTTGCAAACCATTTGATTTTTGATTGATTGCCTTTGTTCTATTGAGACATCTTTGGCATATAAAGTTAGAAGGTATTTAAAGTGTCCATCGGATTTTCACTTCATTTTTCTTTTTGCCTCAGTTGGAAAACAGAGGGTTGGAAGAAGCCTTGAGTACTAGGATTATTATTAATCCCTAAACAAAGGCCTGAAAGTATTTTATAAACTGCTTGGATAAGATTTGTCCTACATCTTCAGAATAAGAAGAGATGTAAACTAAAACTCATTTGATGGCCAGGCCTTGCAGCTTTCATGTTTCATGAAAGTGAGTGCCTTGGTTCCAACTCTAGCAGTTTCCCAGAAGAAAGTTCAGAGGTAACTTTGAAGTGTTGTTACAGATAACATCTGTATTTGATGTTTGCAGGAGACAGAGCTTTTGAGTATATATTTGACATATTATAGAAGTATATCCCAGTGATAATTTTTTGTTGTTGTTGTTGCCTAAACATATAATGGAAGGCATAACATTAATCTTCATAAGCTCCTATGTTGGTTTCCTAGAGTTAGCATTACAAGGTACCACAAACTGGGCATCTTAAAACAGTAAAAATTGACTATCTCATGGCTCTGGAGGCTAAAAGTCAAAGATCAAAGTGTTAGCAGGGCCATGTTCCCTCATGAAACCTGTGAGGAGAATCCTTCTTTGCTTCTTGTCAGCCTCTGGTGATCTTCTGTCTGTCTTTGGCATCCCATGGCTTGCAGCTGTCAATCTCTGCCTTTGTTGTGCCATGATATTCCCCCTCGGTGGGTGTGTGTATCTCTGTCTCTTCTGTTCTTATAAGGACACCAGTCATATTAGATTAGAAGCCTTTTGTACTCCAGTATGACCTCATCTTAATGGGTTATGCCTGCAATGATCCTATTTCGAACTAAGGTCATTCTGAAGTACTGGAGTTTAGGACTCCAACAGAACTTTTAAGAGTATGTAATTCCACCCATAATGGTCTCCTAAGAGTAATTCTTAGTTTTATTTTAGTATACAGTTTTAGATCACATTTTCTTCCCATTTCCTAAATTGCAACAGTTAGAGCAAATTATAGACAGGCACATTTATGTATAGTCTAGTATTTCCAAAATATATAATGATTTTAACATCTATCTCAGAAGCTCCTTTCCTGCATCCTTCCTTTTCATTTTTTGTCTTTCTTTGTCCTTTATAAAAGGGCAAACGATGCAAGAATACTTCCCCAAATGATTGAATTTATCAGCAAATTGCTTCCAGGTGCTCATATCACTTTCTCTCCATCTTCAACTGAAAGACCAAAAAAAAAAAAAAAAAAAAAAAAAATTCAATGTCGTTGAAGAGCAAAATCATGAGGAATTTAAATAGCTTTGTTTTTCACCTCATTTTCCTTTTGAAATATTTCTTGTTTACATTTCTCTGGTTTACATTTACTTATACTTACCATATTACACCACTAGTATCATTGTGAGATTTTTGTTCATTCTTGATTTTTCAGTTACCAACATAGCACGTGGTTCACAATAGGCACTAAGTAAGAGTTGATTGACTTCAATGTGGAGTTTTCAAGTGCTTTAATTCACTTGAAGATACCTAAAGTATGACAATCTCAAAAGGATTTATTGGTAAGAAAGCAGTCAGAACGGATTAGTTATAAATATACAAAAGAAAGAGTTGAAATTCAGAGGACATCTGTCTATATTCTGTTTTTTATTGCATATGTAAATGGTACTTTAAAGGTGTTTGAAATGACTATTACTCCGTTATAAACTCAATATATGATTTTAATTTAATTGGCATTCCTCCACCTCTGTTGCTTATAAGAAAAAAGTAAAAAAAAAAAAAGATACAGTTAACAACTGCATATATTTGCCTAGATTTCCCAAATATTGACATTTTTAAACTGTTGTTGACATCCTCCCTCTCCCCTCAATCTTTTGAAAATAAATTGAAGGGATCATGACACTTTATCCCAAAATACTTTAGCAAGCATCTCATAAGAATAAAGACATTTGCAGCAGCATCCACTGAAAAGTAAGATTAATTCAATAATACCATCTAATACATAGTCCATATTTAGTTTGCACCAAAATTTCATTTATCATTACTTTAAAGTCAAGGACCCAGTAAAAGTTGATGTATTTGATTTGTATGCTTCATTAGTTATGTTAAATCTAAGATAGCCCCTATACCTTCTTTTGTTTTTTCCCCACAGCATATACTTTTTCATGGAGTTTATGCCACCTGCCCTACTGAGCATCCTATATTCTACATGTCTCTATTCGTTTCCTCATTACTAGATTAAGATTCAGCACTTTGAGACAGAATACTGTAAAAGTGATGTTTGTATGTTTAGTGTATCAATCTTGGAGGTGTGTAATATTCTATTTCACAATATTGGTAGTGTTGAATTTGGTTTCTTGATTAGGGGGCTGGCCAATATAAATTATAAAAGGTGGTATTTTTGGAAGGTGACATGTGCATGCTCAGTTCCTCTGAAACCTTTTATCAAATGGTTTTAACATCTCTTGATGACCCTTACCTGGATAAAATGTTACATTGGGATTATGAAATGGTGTTTTTCTAATTCTGTCATTTCTTCAGAATTTTCCTATAAAGAGGAGACCCCCCCTTCATCTCTATTATTATCATTGCCATCATTGCCATTATTTTTAGTATCACTATGCTCAATTCCATGTGTTATAATCTGTTTATCTTATTATCCAATATTCAACTTAATTGAATATTGTTTCATCTTTGATTCATGGAATTCCCAGCCCACTAGCTCCTGCATCCTTGTTTTCAGGCACAGTGTTCTAAATTTTCTGTCTAAATTCATAACCATTCAATTCTCCTGGTTTCTTTTTTACTAGGGAATGGTATTTTGAAACTGGTATCTGGGGCTTAGACATCCTTAGTATACTGAGATGTCATTATTTCTAAGCCCTTTGAGTGAATACAGTTAGAAAAAAGTTTTACTGGAATACAAACCTTTATTAATATGTCCAATTCTCAACAAAACCCACGGCATTTATTCTTACCCTCCCTACTTCACATTTCTTTGCTTTTAGCTTCTTAGTCAGTGAAAATTAGGGTTTTCAAAAATAGTTAGTATATATACTCACTTGCCTTATTCCAGAACATATTAAAAACAATTTTGAATCATACGACTAATGTTTTTACCAACAACAGACCTATAAATCAATCTCAAGACTTTTTTTTTTAAACTTTCACTCTTAGAATTTGCTTCTTGAGAAGAGTGTTAAAAAGTTATGTGAAATAATTATTTGGTCTGGTTTGCATACTTTCAATTTGATATAAAGTTAAATTTTATAATTTCTATTTTTAGTCAATTTGAAAATTTTTTCCATACTTTGTTCTGTATTTTAAATCTGCAAAAATGGATGTGTATTAAAATTCAAACTACTTAAAAAAGATACTTGGAAAATTCAGACTCCCATTCCTAGTCCCTCATTTATACCATCCACCCTGCAAAAGTAATATTTTTCATTAATATCTGGTTTATCTTTCCTATGTTTCTTTTCTTTTTGCAAAAATAAACATGAACCTCTCTCTCTCTCTCTCTCACACACACACACATAAACACACACAATACACATATTCCTATTTCTCCTTCTCTCTCACACAGAATTAGCCTGCCATATACATTCTTTCATACCTGTCCTTTTTCATTTGACAGTTCATACTGAAAAATACTGTCAGTCTGTAGAGGTCTTCTTCGTTGTGCTTAAGCGTCATGGTGCTACATTATGTGAATGCACCAAAAGCTTTTCAGGCCAGTTTCTTATGAATGTCATGTATATGGTTTCCATTGTTTTACTTTGTCACATCATTCCAGAATGAATAAGTGATAAGCATGTGCATGTATTGTTTCATGTTGGTGGGAGTGTAGCTTAATGACAATTTCTCATTAAGTGCAGCACATTATTCTTCAAAATTCTCATAAGTGCAATTCTCATGAGATAGCCATGTTCGTAATTTTGAAGAAAATTCATCAAATTCCCGTCAATAGTAGTTGCATCATTTTGCTGTCTTACAAGCAAAGTCAGATAGTGACTATTTTTCTGGGACTTATCTAAGAAGTTTATTGTTATCATATAAAATTTCCATTAAGCATTGTCACAGTGAAAAAGATCTTACTGAAGTTTTGTTTTCCATTTCTTTTACTATGAGTAATTTAATGATCTTTTCACATGTTTAAGGGACCTTTGTCTACATTTTTCTGTAAGATGCTTTCCTTGACAGATGAACTAATTTCATATTATAGAAAGTTACAAAAATAATAGAGTACCCCAAACTTCATCCAGTTCCCCCTAATGTTACTATCTTACATACCATAGCACAGCTATCAAAAAGTCAATTAAATTTTTCTAACTATACACCATATTCAAATTCCATCAGTTTTTCTACTCATGTCTTTTCCTGTTCTAGTATCCTAGATACATCTATTTGATTTTGAGAACTATTTATATATTCATGGTAGTGGTTCTTTTCCTGTGATTGAAATTGCCAGTATATTTTCCCAATTTTTCATTTGTCTGTTCCCTCTCTCTAGAACATCCTTCTTTCTTTCACTTGACTCCACTTATATATGCCTGACTATTTGTAAGCTGGTTAAATTCTTGTAATTCTCTCTCATAGCTCTCTCAGAGTTTTCTCCACAGCATTTATCAACTGTCAGACTTTTATGTTTGTTTACTTACCTGTTTTGTGTCTCTCCTCATTCAACTCTAAAAGCATGAATGCAGGAGCTGTGTGTAGTCACCACCATACAAACAACTGCCTGCCATGTAGTAACTTTTTACCATTATCATTTGAGTTTCTTAAGTAAATCATGGAGAAAGTGTACTATAGAAAAAGCCATTGAAATAAGTGAGACTATTTAGTTTAAAACAAAGAAGGTTAAATAGGAATATGATAAAGATTTTCAAGTATTTAAAGAGTGATCACATACAGTAATATATTATTTCTTGTATGTAACTCCAGAGGCCTGTCAGAACAGCCAAAATTAGCCATTTTTTCTAAAATTAGAAAATGTTTTACTGCTGTTTTTTCCTAAAATTAGCAGAATTAAAAAAAATGGAATGGAAGTGTCTTCTGAGCCATGGAGTATTTTCAAAGAGAAAACAGATTTCAGAGAGGTTGGAGAAGAGGTTCATGCATAAAGTTGGTTTGACTAAATAAATTCTACTAAGTGTATTTCCAAAGCTAAGATTTTATGAACCCATGAAAATAAACTTTCAGGGTAAATGTTGATATAACCATTCTCTTAGAAGAAAGAAATAATTCAGCTTTAGCCCAAATGAATGAATTCATCATGGTGAAATTTTAGCAATTAAACAGCTAAGTGGGAACCTATTGTGGGTAGTAAATATTTCTGGTCACCAAAAAATAATACTGTATTTATAATCTTTTCTCAGATTATCACATGGATCATGCACTAATCTGATACATTTATTAAAAAGTGAAACTATTTGTATGTGTTATCAGTCCTCATCTTTAGACTTGAGCTGGAGTTTTGCAATTTATATATGAATTAATGAAAAACAGCTAAAATCTGAGTTCTAACACATGAAATACACATTCCTACATTGAGTATATCATCAGGTCCTTAGGCAGTACCTGAAGCACATGAATTAATGCACAAGCTTGAAGAATAAGAAATTTATGTTAGTGTTTAATCTCAAATTTCATGGAATGAATTTTGGGAAATAACATGTCCCACTGATCATGTCAATGTTACCCTGGCATCCCACAGTACCCTTAAAGATGTTCCATTCATGAGCCAGCCTGAATTTAATTCTCGTCTTCCTCACCGACTAATGAGAAATTCAGTGCTGATATTTAATTAAGTGCTAATCTGAAGGACATACATGCACTAAACCTAATATTAAAGTACATGGCAGAAGGACAAAATCTGTGAAAGACAATGGAAGTGAATTTTGAATTGCAAATATCAGAACCTATGGCTCTTTTGCTTATGGCGGGCTACCAATTTGGAAAGGTCCGCCATTTTTCAGTTTTCTTTAAGGCAGACATTCTACATATCACCATATGCTCAAAAAAATTCTGCAGTTTTATAATCTCTTCTACATTATTTTTTAGTTCGTTGTATTTGCCGCAGAGGGTGAGTTTGCAAATGCACCTGCACAGTTTGATGTTTATAAAAATGGCAATTATGATGATGTACCATTGAAATAAAACTTTGCTGGATAGAAATTAAAGAGTGAAAACAATGATCTGCTAAAAACTATTATTTTGTCAGGCATTCCATTCATCAGAATTGCAATTAATTTCTTCCTCTCCATCGTCATTGTGGTTGAAACAAAGACCAGTAATCTCACATCTGGTTACAGATTTAAAAAGAGAACACTTCCTTCTTTCACAAAGCTCTGTAAGTATTGTGTTTACATTGTTCAAGAAGATAGTTAAAATTCTCTGGTGTTCAATGTTTTATATTTATTGTGATTTAGACTCTGGAAAATTTGCAATCCAAGTATGGAAGCAGTATTTTATTAAAAATAAATGTCTTAAAACAGCCTCCCTTGCTTTTCAGTTGCTTCGAAATGTCTGCGATACTGAGATTTAAAAAATAATGTTAGTGCACTGTTAGCATTCACTTTACATTTTATATGAAACAATAGCTATTTTCATACACAAATAAAATCCAGAGTCTGTAAGGGTTAGCATCCATCTTGTCATCATATTTGTAACCCAGCGCTTCATTCTGGCTGAATCACCTTGCTATATGAGTTCTGTCATGATCTCTGGCTTTCCTGCCAGTATACATTCTGCTTTTCTTGTTGACTTTCTTCCTACTCTCCATCCAGCCACTACTACTAATGTCAGAAGTCAACATGGCTTTTCATATAGTTCTTCCTGTAAATAGTTTAGAGTTTGGTTTTATGTTTATGGTGGCTCCCTGACTCTGTTTCTTTCCAACACTTTTCAACTAGGCAACTGTGTTAGTGTACTCTGGCTACATTATAAAAGGGCCCCAGATTTGGTGACTGAAACAACATAAATGTATTTATGTAGAAGTCTGAGATCAAGGTGTCACAGGGTTGGTTTCTTCTGAGACCTCTCTCCTTGGTTTGTACGTATCCATCTTCCCCCTGTATTTTCAAATGGTCTTCTCTCTGTATACACTTATGTACAAATTTCCTCTTATAAGGATGTCAGTCATATTGGATTAAGGCCCACACTAATGACCCCATTTTAACTTAATTACCTCTGTAAGACCCTAACCCCCAAGACAGTCACCATTTGAGGTATTTATTCTTTGGTTAGGCATTTCTTAAGACCTTAGGCCCATTTTTTAATTGGATTGTTTGTTTTCTACTTATTGAGTTCTAAGAGTTCTTTGTATATTTTGAACAACAGTCCTGTTGTTCAGATGTGTCTTTTGCACATGCTTTCTCTTAGTTTGTGGCTTGTCTTCTCATTCTCTTGATGTTGTCTTTTGCAGAACAGAAGTTGTTAATTTAATTTTTTAAGATTTATTTATTTATTTATTTAACAGAGAGAGAGAGAGAGAGAGAGAGAGAGAGTTCACAAGTGGACAGAGCGGCAGGCAGAGAGAGAGGGGGAAGCAAGCTCCTCACTAAACAGAGAGCCCGATGCAGGGCTCGATCCCAGGACCGTGGGATCACGACCTGAGCCAAAGGCAGAGGCTTAACCCACTGAGCCATTCAGGTGCCCCAGAAGTTGTTAATTTTAATGAATTTTAAGAAGTTAATTTTAACTTTAATTTTAATGAAGTTTGGTTTATTGATTAATTCTTTCATGGGTCATGCATTTGGTCAGATGTAATTCTTCTTTGTTCCTCTATATGTAAGGTGTTTTTTTTCCTCTGGCTTCTTTCAGAATTCCTCCTTTATCTTTCATTTTCTGTAGTTTGAAAATTATGACTAGAAAAAGTTGAGTTTTGGGGTTTTTGGTTTTTGTATTTATTCCCGGTGTTGTTCTCTGAGCTTCCTGGATATGTGGTTTACTGTCCGACATTAATTTGGAGGAATTTGTCAGTCATTATTTTATCAAACTTTTTTTTCTGTTTTTGCTCTCTCTTCTCCTTCTGGTATTCCCATTGTACAACTACAAGTACCTTTGTAGTTGTCCCACAGTTCTTAGATATTCTATTCTTCCCCCCCGCAATTCTTGTTCTCCTTGCCTTTTGATTTTCAAGAATTCTATTGATATGTCCTCTAGCTCAGATATTCTTTTCTCAGCTCTGTCCAGTCTATTAACAAGCTCTTTAATGAGATTCATATTTGTTACAGTGTTTTTGTTTGTTTGTTTTTGTTTTTGTTTTTTGTCTCTAGCAGGTTTTTCATTTTGTTGTTCTTTTTTTAGGATTTCCCTCTCCATTTACATAGCTCATCTGTTCTAGCATGCTATCTACTTCATCATCAGAGCCCTTAGCATAATAATCATGGTGTATAATTCCTATATCCCTACTTCATCTAGTCTGATGCGTTCTCCTTCTCTTAAAACTGAGATTTGTGTCCTTTGTTTGGCTTTGTACGTTTTTTCCTGATAGCTGGACAAGACGTACAGAGTGAAAGGAACTGTAAATAGGCCTTTAGTAATGTGGTGGTGAGATGTATGGGCAGGGAAGGCTTTCTACAGTTCTATAATTAGGACTCAAGTTTTTTAGTGAACCTATTCATCTGTATTAGGAACTTCATGTGAGCTTCTCAGTGTTTTTCCTCCTTTTGGTGAAACAGTTTGGGTAGAGTGGCCTAGAGTTGTATATTTCCTTTCCTCTAAATGAGTGAGGCTCTTACAATACCCCAGCAGGCTATCCTCAGTTAATTAGTTTCCCATGAAGGCAGTCCTTATTAAGAAGAATAGAATGCTCCTGTGTATTTCAAAATGGTTCCTTCTGACCTCTCCCAGCCAGAAGCGTATGGGGATTTTTGTCCTGTATTCACCTTGAGAATCTCGTCAAATTCCTGGAATTTGATTCTGGAAGCTGATAAGGGATAAGTGGATCCCTTATCCACACTGAGCTTCTGGCAGTTTGTCAGTTTCGCTTCCAGTTTTCCTATATGGGTACTGATTCCTGAGGTGGTTTCTTCTGTGAGTTTTTCCTCAGGTAAGCCACGTCTCCCTATATTCCTCTGTCTCTCCAATCTTGGGAACAATGGTTTACTGTGTCTTCTCCTCTCATAAGGATCCAAGAAGAATTGATTTTTCACTGTTCAGCGTTTTATTTGTTATTAAGGTAACTTCAAGATATCTTACACGTAAACCAAATACCAGAAATATTTAGATGGCTATTTTCTGGGTATAGAGGAAAGAAGGTGTGCCCCTATGAAACTCCTAGAGTGGTGGATGGAACCTTAGCTACAGAGTTAGGTGCATGTTTGGGTTCACAGTTTAAGTCATTCTGCTTCTTCTCTGCTTCTCCAACTGTAAACGTTGACTAGGAATCACTACTTCCTACACATACAACTGTGGATCAAACCTGTGTCACCATACAAGCTTAACAAACTGGCTTTTATAAGTAAAACACCACTGGTAGTTAATGCAGTAATTAGCATTCACAGATTTTTCAATATCATTGAACTAAGTTTGGAAAAATTTGTATAGAGAAGCACAGAGATAACATTTTTTATTTATTTTATTCTTTTACTGGTTTTATTCATGTATTCTCTTATATTATAGTGTCTTTTAAGATTGAGCCATCAATCTCTAAAATAGAAATCTGCAAAATATATTTTTACCAGAGGCAAAAGGGATTCACTTAGCATTTTATGTTAAGTTAGATAGGTTGAGACACTTTTGCAAGCACCTTATTTGGATATTTATGAAGGTACTGTTTCCCTCAGAAAAGAGTATTTATATCTCATTTGGAGCATTTTAACCTCTCTCTTTTTCCCCCATTAGATGTAAGCTTGATGACATATGTACATACGTAAGATTATTCTTCTCAAAGGCTCATTATCTCTTCCTTAATGCTTGGGAATTATGATCCTAATGGCTTTCTTGCTGCACTAAATGAATGATTTTTCATGTTCTACCTGTTCCTGTCCAATTCCTTATAAAGAGAAAAAGTATTTTAGGATGGCCATAGATATACATGTAGTGATTCTCCATTAGTAGAGATTGGCAGTGCAAAGTACTCTAGATTAAGAATATTATGTCTATCAGCCAAAGGGCACCACTCAAGCTAATGGAGTCTTCACTTCCTGTAATGACTATTCTACCCTTTACATACAAGCAAAGGACAAAATACCAATGAGCTACTTTAGAAAAAAAAAGTAGTTAAGGAAAAAAAAAGAATAGGAATAATCTTTGCAGAGATTTCTAGGCATCTAAAACTTTTGATATTCTTTAAGTATTTCATCTTTCAATATGCTTTATTTCTGGTTCACATTAAGATGCTTATTACTTGAAGAAAATGAAACTTTAGAAGTAGACATTATTAAAAAAATAAAAGAAGAAGTAGACATTGTTTTTTGTTTCTTTGTTGTTTATGGAACCCAAAAACATAAAAGTGGAAAGAAGTCTAAATAAAACCTAAGAGGTTCTTTCTCTTTTTTCCCTTCCACTTGAGAAATCAGAAGACTTCTCCAAAAAACACAGAAAAGTAAATTTAGAGAATAGAAATAATAATAGACTAAACCTGTGCTTACTCAAGAGAAACCTATTAGAAATGTCATAAAACTGCCATATAAGAAATTTTCAGAAATCAATAAAAGTTTGCCTCAGAGAAATGCAACTGTCTATATATATATATATACATATATATATATAAAATAGTTACATGATGAATATTGATATTGAGATTACAGTTTATAAATAACTGATAAAGGTAGCATCAGTCCATGTTTGGTTAACTGATTTCACAACAGAAATTTGAGACTTATGAAAGCTGAATAATTTTTAAAGTTATTTCCCAATGAGTCTTTTTTTTTTTTTTTTAAAGATTTTATTTATTGATTTGACAGAGAGAGATCACAAGTAGACAGAGAGGCAGGCAGAGAGAGAGAGAGAGGGAAGCAGGCTCCCTGCTGAGCAGAGAGCCCGATGCGGGACTCGATCCCAGGACCCTGAGATCATGACCTGAGCCGAAGGCAGCGGCTTAACCCACTGAGCCACCCAGGCGCCCAATTTCCCAATGAGTCTTAATTGAGATCTCTGAATCTGATAACTTTTCCTTGGTACATACTATAATTTGAATACAGTTTGAAAATCTTCTTAAGTGTTTTACCTTTATTCATTTTTAATCTTCCCTGTAAATTTAGAAATGTTTTGCATTTTCCATGTGAAGTACATTAAAATATTTATTCTAAAAATGGTTTTGACTAAAAATATATTCATAAAATAGTTTTAAAATATTCTTTTCCTGAAGCAAGTTTTAAAACTTGCAGATTGACCCAGAATTTATGATCATCAGATTTTCCTAGTGATATTCTCCATTGGATTCAGAGAGAGAGAATTGTTTGACTTGTATTTATTTCTTAAGATAATAGTGATTAGCTATTTTTTTAGTCTTTACAAGATAGATATTTACTCCAAACCTTTATCTATCCATCCATCCAACCAACCTCTTTTACTTCTTTATTTTTCCCAGAGCCAGTAGGAAATAGAGAATTTCTAAGATGGTTTAAAGAAAATAAATTAGTTCAACAGAAGAAACGAGGCTAAAGGTCAGCCAGTTCAAAGCCAGAAGGGATTGTCACATTCTGAACAATGAACAGATGAGGCAAAAGAAACTTAGAAATTTTGAATCCCTTCCCCAATTCCCCAGGGACACATGATTCTTAAATTAGAGCTCATTCCACTGACACATCCAGGTGAACTGTACATATAGCTGTAAAAAAGAAGTTGTTCTTGGGGTGCCTGGGTGTCTCAGTGGGTTAAAGCCTCTGCCTTTGGCTCAGGTCATGATCCCAGGGTCCTGGGATTGAGCCCCGCATTGGACTCTGTTCAGCAGGGAGCCTGCTCCCCCTCCCCTCTGCCTGCCACTGCCTACTTGTGATCTCTGTCAAATAAATAAATAAAATCTTAAAAAAAAAAGAATTTGCTCTTTTCACATATAAATATATGTTTATGTATCTATATATTCATTAATTGTTAGCGTAATATCTTAAAGGTTGATGATCAATAATTAGAAATTACTTGACCTTAATCCAAAGCCACAAAGTTATGTGCCAGTTTCAGAAGAGTGAAAATTTAAAGTCTGTATTCAGAATATATAGGAATATTTTACTCAAATTGTGAACAGGGAAACAGAATATTGATAGCTCTCAACAGAGCTTTGTTAAGAATATTATAAACTATACTAGAAACTAAACCATATAAACTATAGATATTTACTCCTTTAAAAAGTCCTTTCTATAATTATTACTTTCAACCATATTACATTTTCAAGTGTTTTTATTACTCTTTTTAAATAAAGATATATATATATATATATATATTTTTTTTTTCTTTTTCCAGAAAAGGAAAGGTCAGGAAAAAGCATAGTTGAATGCAGTTTTTAAGTAAGCATCTTCTTTTTAAATGAGACAATGAAACATCTGAACTTAGGCAAATTCTTTCACTTACTGGTAGTTTTACTTAAATGTCAAGATTCCTAAAGAGGAAATTAAAGGAAGATCAAACTAGTGTCAGAAGAAATTACCATGTATTCTGTGGAAGAAATAATTTTTTTTGTTTGTTTGTTTTTAGTGAGTAACATGTAGGTTAAGTGTTACTTTACCTTATTCTCCCTTTTAAATTCTTAGTAAATTAAATCCTAATGAATCAGCTTCTCTGTAGTTGTGACTGCTGATATATAATTTTATAGGCATACACTTTTTTTTAATGTGAGCTCCATCACTGTGTCTTTGTCTCAGTTTATTTAAGGTTTTATTAAAATTCCAATTAGTTAACACAGTGTAATATTAGTTTCAGGTATATAACACAGTGATTCAACACTTCCATATTTCACCTGGTGCTCATTCTGTCAAGTACACTCCTTAATCCACATCACCTATTTAACCCATCCTCCCACGTACCTCTCCTCTGGTAACCATCAATGTATTCTCTTTCTCTATAGTTAAGAGTCTGTTTCTTGGTTTGCCTCTCTCTCTCTCTTTTTCCCTTTGCTCATTTGTTTTGTTCCTTAAATTCCACATATGAGTGGAATCATATTGTATTTGTCTTTCTCTGTCTCAATTTTTATTTCAAGTATTTGTTTGAATGTAAACATGATGCAAAAGTACTTTGTGCTGTTGAGGTCAGTGCTTAGTTGGCACATAATTTCACAAAGCACTGTGAGTCAGATAGAGAACGTACTGCAGTGGAGAGATCACTGGCTTTGTATGGAGACAAAACGCCTGTGAAAAATCCAAGTTCTACTATTTTCTAGTTGTAAATATGTAGGCAATGTATTTGATTTCTCTTTGTAATCTCAGTTTTCTCATCTATAAATAGGAATAGAATTCTTTCTCCACCCTTATGTTAGGAGTATTAAATGAGATCACATATCTGAAATTTGTGCTCTGCACATGGACACAAATAAGTAATAGAAAGTGTGACTTTCCCTTTCCTTCTAATTTCCCCCCTTCAGCCCTTCATTTTTCTCTATTTCCATGATAAGTTTCCCACTCATTTTTGGGGATAAACCTTTCCTTTATTTTTTCTGAGAGACATAAATACCTGAAAGTCCAATTTCTCTTTGGTGCCATGCTCAAATGACTAAGGGGATTTTTGCTTTTCCTTACAGTTGTGAACTGATCAGGGAGGGATTTATTACTTGGCTGGTCTCTGTAATGTTGGCTAGAGCAGTTGAGGGTCAGGGCCTGGCTGACAAAAGTGTCTAAATGTGTGTTTCACTTGGACAATTAAAGTGGGAGGGTACAGGCAACATTCATATCAGTTCTTAACTCCGATTTTAATGAAGAGTTAACCAAATAAAATGAGCCTGCAACATTAAAACCTTACAATCCAACAATGACTACAAAATTTGGATAGAAATCTGAACAGGATTCCTTTTAACTCATTGGTTTTACATTAATAGCGTGTACTGTATGTCTTATGCATTGGCTTGTTATTTAATATCTGATATCATCCTCAGTTTACAGGGTGGTAAACTTCACTCAGAGATGTTTACATTTTTGCCCAAAAATGTAAATGGCGGTCCTGAAATCTGAATGAACAGCTTTCTGAAAAGACTATACTTAAAATGTCAGTTGTCAATGGTGACCTCAGGTCTTTGAATGGAATGATTCCTGTTGCTTTTCATTAGCTTTAGATCCAAAGCGCATGACAGGCTTGAAAATTCTTTCAAAATTCCCATTTCTTGGAAGACTGAATTGTTTTCTGAACTATCACAATTATTTCTGCTCTTTTTTTGCTTTAGTTCAAAACTGTTTTTCACTGAATGATATATGAATGTGTAGCAACTTAATCAAATGCCTAGAATTGAAGAGAAAAAAAAATCACCATCATATTTTGATCTTCTGTGAACAATATTTGACAAGTGGAAATAGTATATAAATAATAGCTAATGGAGAATGTTCAGCATTCACATTACATCTTTCTTCTGGTGTTATAAATCGTTGTTGGGAAAAATGCCATATTTTATTCGTTATGACCCTGAAGAGAGCAAAATAAATAAAAAAAAAAGCAATGTGGGGCTGGGGTATGATCAATATGAGATTTCACTGAAATATTAAATATTCTGTTGATGATAGATTGATCCCTTGTCTTCTCTATTGTCAAAGTTGTTAAAGCTGCAATACTTTCAGGCAAGAGGTGAAGAGAATGCAAATGCACTAGAACCTAGTAAAGAGTATGACTTATTATATGAGTTTATATGTGGCACAAATGAAATCATTTTCAGAAATAAAAGTACACGGAGAAAGTATCTGATCAATGTAAATGTTATTATGTCTTGTTTTTTGAACACTACAAAAATCTCTTGTGGTCATTCAGGTTCCACATTTTCTGCGTATAATTTAATTTCCAACAAACATGAAGAGTAATTAAAATGTAAGTTAGATTATATCACTTTATGCTTACCTTTTTACCGTCACTTAAAACAGGGTTTCTCAGTTTCAATGCTATGGACATTTTGAACAGGATAATTTTTTTGCTGTGAGGAACTGTCTTGTGTAGTGTAGAATGTTTAGTGGTATTCCTGGACTCAATTCACTACCTGCCAGTAGCACCTCCCCCTCCCATCTGTGACAAAAATATGTCAATATTTCCTGTAATGCCCAAATTGTCACCTGGTTGAGAACCATTACACTAAAGACTTCATAATGACTATAAAATAAATTGCACACTCATTATCCTACCCTACAAGACCCCAAAATGCTCTGTCCATATTTGCTCTCTCACAAATATGTAGTAGACTTTCTTATTCTCACTACACTCCACAAACACTTCTGCCTTTTTTTTTTTTATTTCTCCAAATTCTCAAGATAATTCCCAAGGTAGGAGCCCTTAAACACTCAACTTGGACTGCTGTTCTGAAGACCTTGCCACAAGGTCTTTCTTGCCTCACATCAGTTGTCACTACCTGGGGATCTTCCTTGTTCGCCCTATTTAAAATAGTCACCTGGCCCCTTTCATTGTATCACCTTGTTTTTATACCTTTCACAAAACTTATTACTGTATTTTATATGTTGTTTTTTTAAATCTCCTTCCACTGGAATATAAGGCATTTAACAGGTACATTGGTTTGTTTAACACATTTTTTTTTTATTAAACCTAGCATTATTTTAAGTGTGAGGAATACAGTATTAAAATGCAGGACGCTTAAGGCTTAGTAAATATATAAGCTGTAAAATCAAGTAGGATTTAATTATATTAAGGCTGGAATAGATTATGATAAATATAAGAAATTATTTCAAGTTTTAGAAACCTATATCAAAGGTGAAAGTCATTAAAAATATTTAACTCCTATCTGCAATAGGATAATTAGCTTTATTATTATCCATGTGTATGATATGATAAATGAATAGGACTATGTCAAAAGAGAATGAGTGATATGAGAATGAATAAATAAGAAGCTCCCTAACTTCTTCAGGGATTAATAGCTGCCCTATCTTCTTTCTTCCCACTGTACCAATGCATCTGCCCTGTAATAATTTAACATGAGACCTGCAATTATCTATAAGATCCTTGAAGGCAGAATCATGACTTTTCATCCAGATATTTGCAGCATTTTTCAAGTCTTGGTACAAGAAGATCACCAATACATGTTTCTCTATTGACAATCCAGTGTATGAATAATATTTAAGTATTTATTTCTTTATGGATCTTGGTTTGTGTATCCTATCAATACCTATTGTTCAACTTGATATCAAGCACTATTCTAGACACTATGATTTCTATTATTATGCATGTTTTACTTTTGCTCTGAGGTAGCATGAAAAAATGCTACAATTGTAAGAGCCCTGTCCACTATCATCCCAAAACAGAATAAAGAAAATCAGTAAATACTAAACTGATGGAACTTCATTGTTTGAGCTTTACTTTTCCCTAATTTGAAAGCCTGCTACTCAGTCAATGAAATTAATGATGGGGAAATTGAGAATCAATGAAAGGAAATGCGTTCTGTGCATTGTGTGTAGCCAAGCGATAGAATTCTCTGACACAGATGAGATCAAGTCAAATAATGTGGTTGGATATGAAAATAGAAGAGATAGCTTTATCTTCATTCATAGCACTTTCAGTTATTACTCTATTGATCAAACAAAGAAGAAATTTATCTTTCACTTCTAGGCATATTGATAAGTTGATTGTCTGCAAAGATAAATGTGTGATATTTTGATCTTCTGTGGGATTTATGTTGCAGTGTGGAAACAGGGGAAGGGTTGATGTATGGGATTGATTCTAGTGCTTCCAGAAGAGATAGAGATCAGATATCTAAACTGAACCTGTGTGACAAATAGAAGGATCTAAACTATATTCTCAAAGACATTCAAAAATAAGCAATGGGACAGTTATTAAAATAAAAGTGAATTGGAAGTTAAAACATTTTTATGGTAAATTTTGTTTATGTAAAATAGCCCTGGATTGATAGAAAAAGAAGGAAAAACATTTACTGAGTACTAATCTGCCATAAACATTTGAAGAGGTCTTACCTAGTTACTATAATGATTCTAGTAAATAGAGGAAAATACTGATTTTTTTAAAAAAAATTCTTATTTATAAATTTGACACAGAGAGAGAGAATACAAGCAGGGGGAGTAGCAGGCAGAAGGAGAGGGAGGAGAAGCAGGCTCCTGCTGAGCAAGGAGCCTAATGTGGGACTGGATCTCAGGACCTTGGGATCATAACCTGAGTCAAAGGCTGATGCTTCACCAACTGAGCCACCCAGGTATCCCACGGGAAACTACTAATTTAAAGCAAACTATGTATTAGCAAATATTATATACTCTATGTATTGGTGCAATTTTAATATTCAAAATAATGCATGACATAGTTTTATATCTTCTTAAAATAACTAAAGAAGGGTGACCTGCGTGAGAGCAGTAAAGAAACTCATGGCTCTCTGATAACAGCTTATGTTTAAGCCTCTCAATACCATTTTTCCAAAGAGAAAATTGCAGGTCCTAATAGATAAACAATTTAGTTGTGATGTGTCACATTAAAAGAGGAGGGGAAAACATTTTCCGACTCTCTAAAGTAAAATGACTGTTGCCTCCTTGTCTTCCATTTGGAAGCTGCCCTGAGCCATTACTTTACCACAAAAGGATTTAATTTGAACATTGTGAATGTGCTTTTAATAGAAAGGGCTGTTTTTAAAAAGGAAATAATCACTTGAGAGTAAAATTTAATTTAAATATTATCCTGCAAACATTCTAATATTATTTCCTATAGAACAGAATTTCATAAGAAGATTCATCTATATCCCATACCACTGCTCATTCTAATGCCCCAAAAGCTATATTCAGAGTAGTTAAAGCATCAGGAAACAAGAGATTGTGTATAGAGCGACAAAATAATGTTTGGTGGCAAATAGATGCACAATATTGAAGGGGGGAAGTATTTGAAGGGAATTATCAACATATCAATTTTCTAATTTCACACTTATGCATTGAATGGACCAAATTAGTAAAAAATCCTCATGAAAAATATCCAGACATAGGTAATCTTATAGAACTTGTGGCTTGAATTAATCAGTACAGCTACTTCAAGTGTGTTTATCTAGACAACATCTATTTATTGAACTCATTCTAGGTGCCAAGCAGTGTTTCAGATGTTTGGTATAAAGCAGAGAAAGAAATTGACACAATTCCTTCCCTTATGGAGCTTGCAGTCTAGTTGGAAAGATCTCCAAATAATCATATAATAAAAATATACAAATATAAAATGTGTTTACTTTTAAGGAAAAAAAAAAAAAGCACAAAGCTAGCAAATAACAGGTGACTCCTAAACTGAAAGATCAGGAACACCTTTCCTGAGAAAGCTGAGAGGTGAAGAATCTATATAGAAAGGTAGTGTGGGCTCAAGTGCACATGGAACATTTTCCAGAATAAATCACATCCTGGATCACAAATCAGGTCTCAGCTGGTACCAAGATTGGGATCATTCCCTGCATGTTTTCTTTCAGACCACAGTGCTTTGAAACTCAAACTCAATCACAACAAGAAAGTTGGAAAAAGCTCAAATACATGGAGGCTATACAGCATCCTACTAAAGAATGAATAGGTCAAACAGGAAATTAAAGAAAATTTAAAAAATTAATGGAAATGAATGAAAATGAAAATACAACTGTTCAAAATCTTTGGGATACAGCAAAATCAGTCTTGGAGTAAGTACATAGCAATATAAGCCTTTCTCAAAAAACAAGAAAGTTTTCAAATATACAACCTAACCCTACACCTAAAAGAGCTGGAGAAGGAACAGCAAGAAAAACCTAAACCCAGCAGGAGAAGAGAAATAATAAAGATGAGAGCAAAAATAAGTTAAATAGAAAGAAACAAAAACCTAAAAACAAAACAATAACAACAACAACAACAAATCGCCACTAGAACAGATCAACAAAATTAAGAGCTGCTCCTTTGAAAGAATTAATAAGACTGATAAACCCCGGACCAGACTTATCAAAAAGAAAAGAGAAAGGACCCAAATTAATAAAATCATGAATGAAAGAGGAGAGATCACAACCAACACCAAAGAAATAAAAACAATTATAAGAACATATTATGAGCAAATATACACAGCAAATTTGACAATCTGGAAGAAATGGATGCATTCCTAGAGACATATAAACTAACAAAACTGAACCAGGAAGAAATAGAAATCCTGAACAGACCCATACCCAGGAAGGAGATTGAAGCAGTCATCAAAAATCTCCCAACAAACAAGAGCCCAGGGCCAGATGGCTTCCCAGGGGAATTCTACCAAACATTTAAAAAGGAATTAAAACCTATTCTCCTGAAACTGTTATAAAAAATAGAAATGGAAGAAAAATTTCCAAACTCATATTATGAGGCCAGCATTAGCTTGATCCCAAAACCAGACAAGGGCCCCATCAAAAAAGAGAATTACAGACCAATAATCCTTGATGAACACGGATGCAAAAATTCTCACCAAGATATTAGCCAATAGGATCCATTGGTACATTAAAAGGATTATTCACCTCGACCAACTGGGATTTGTTCCTAGGCTGAAAGGTTGGTTGAACATCCACAAATCAAACAATGTGATACAATAATACATTAATAAAAGAAAGAACAAGAACCATATGATACTCTCAGTAGGTGCAGAAAAAACATTTCACAAAGTACAGCATCCTTCCTTGATTAAAACTCTTCACAGTGTAGGGATAGAAGGAACATATCTCAATATAATAAAAGCCATCTATGAAAAACCCACAGTGGACATCATTCTCCTGGGGGAGAAACTGAGAGCTTTTCCCCTAATGTCAGGAACATGGCAGGGATGTCCACTATCACCACTGTTGTTCAACATAGTACTAGAAATCTGAGCCTCAGTAATAAGACAACAAAAAGAAATAAAAGGCTCCCAAATCAGCAAAGAAGAAGTCAAACTCTTGCTCTTTGCAGATGATATGATACTTTATGTGGAAAACCCAAAAGGGTCCACCCTAAAACTCCTAGAATGCAGACAGGAATTCAGTGAAGTGGAAGGATATAAAGTCAATGCACAGAAATCAGTTGCATTTCTATACATCAACAATGAGACAGAAGAAAGAGAAATTAAGGAGTCAATCCCATTTACAATTGCACCCCAAACTATAAGTACCTAGGAATAAATCTAACCAAAGAAGCAAAGAATTTGTACTCAGACAACTATAGAATACTCATGAAAGAAATTGTGGAAGACATAAGGAAATGGAAAAAATCCCAATCTCATGGATTGGAAGAACAAATATTGTTAAAATGTCAATGCTACCTAGAGAAATCTACACATTGAATGTAATCCTTAACAAAATACCATCAACTTCTTTGACAAAAATGGAACAAATAATCCTAAAATTTGTATGGTACCAGAAAAGATCCCAATATCCAAAGGAATGTTGAAAAAGAAAAGCAGATCTGGTTGTATCACAATTCCAGACATCAAGCTCTGTTATAAAGCTGTAATCATCAAGACAGTATGGTACTGGCACAAAAACAGACACATGGAACAATGGAACAGAATAGAGAGCCCAGAAATGGATCCTCAACTCTATGTTCAACTAATCTTTGACAAAGCAAGAAAGAATATCCAATGGAAGAAGACAATCTCTTCAAGAAATGGGTATTGGGAAAATTGGACAGCCACATGCAGAAGAATGAAACTGGACCATTTCCTTACACCGTATACAAAAATAGACAATCTATGAAAGATCTAAATGTGAGACAGGAATCCATTAAAATCCTTGAGGAGAACATAGAGAGCAACATCTTCAACATCAGCTGCAGCAACTTTCTCCTAGACACATCACCAAAGGCAAGGGAACCAAGGGCAAAAATGAACTACTGGGACTTCATCAAGATAAAATGCTTTTCCACAGCAAGGGAAATAGTCAACAAAACCAAAAGGCAAATGACAGAATGGGAGAAGATGTTTGCAAATGACAGCAGATAAAGGGCTAATATTCGAAATCTATAAAGAACTTATAAAACTCAACACCCAAAGAACAAATAATCTAATCAAGAAATAAGCAGAAGACATGAACAGAGATTTCTGCAAAGAAGATACATGAAAAAGTGTTCAACATCACTTGGCATCAGGGAAACACAAATCAAAACCACAATGAGATACCACCTCATAGCAGTCAGAACAACTAAATTAACAAGTCAGGAAATGACAGATGTTGGCAAGGATATAGAGAAAGTGGAACTTTCCTACACTGTTGGTGAGAATGCAAGCTGGTACAGCCATTCTGGAAAGCAGTATGGAGGTTCCTCGAAACGTTTAAAATAGAGCTACCCTATGACCCAGCAGTTGCACTATTGGGTATTTACACCAAAGATACAAAAGTAGTAATCTGAAGAGGCACCTGCACCCCAAAGTTTATAGCAGCAATGTCCAAAATAGCCAAACTATGGGAAAAGCCTAGATATCCATTGACAGATAAATGGATAAAGAAGATGTGGTATATAAAATGGGATATTATGCAGCCATCAAAAAATGAGATCTTGCCATTTGCAGTGATGTGGATGGAACTAGAGGATATTATGCTAAGCAAAATAAGAGAATCAGAAAGATAATTATCATGTGATCTCATTGATATGTGTCATTTGGGAAACAAGGCAGAGGATCATAGGGGAAGAGAGGAAAAAATGAAACAAGATGAAATCAGAGAGGGAAACAAATAAGAGGGGCTCTTAATCTCGGGAAACAAACTGAGGGTTGCTACAGTGGACAGGGGTGAGAGGGTTGGGGTGTCTGGGTGATGGACATTGGGGAGGTATGTGCTATGGTGAGTATTGTGAATTGTGTAAGACTGATGAATCACAGACCTGTACCCCTGAAACAAATAATACATTATGTGCTAATTAAAAAAATAAGTGGAGAAAAAAATTAGTTAAAATTGAAAAACAAACAAACAAACAAACAAACTAAAAGTAGGTGTGGGGAGAAGATATAGGTCATGCACTCAAGGCAGAGGGAAAAGAAAAAGGGACTGGGAAAGAAAAAGAGATAAACTTCCAAAGGCAGTAAAAAAGATAGAGACCTAAGAGAAATTGTAGCTGAGACCAAATGTGGCCATCAACCTCCAAATTTCAAGCTCTTACAAGAACACACATTCTTCTTGTATAACAAAAGTGCTGCAGGCCGGCTATAACTCTGCTGGGTTCTTTTCAGTTCTCAAAGGCTCTTCTGGGATCTGTCTGGGGAATAGTTTGGCTCTCCATGGCTTTCCATTTTAGTAGACAGCCAACATGGCTGTTCTCATGGTGGGAAAATGCACTCTACTTACAGTCAGAATGGTAATGGGCAAGAGCAAATAGGTACTATGTGAAAAAATGATACACCTTATCAGCAACTCCTTTTTTATTACAAATATTTGTTTTACTCCCTGTGAGCAAAATATACTCATTTCTTCCCCCAGGACATCCGGAAAGTTCAGTCACATATCTGACTCCAAGTAGAGGATGCTATGGTATTAACTCCATAACTATTGTTCAGGAAATCTACATACTAAAATTACAAGTTACCCAGAGACCTATAAGCTAAAAATATTCAACATACAGAAATTCAGGGGTGGAATGGGAGCGACATGACCTGTGAACACTTCCATTCAGAAAAGAGGAAAAGACAGGGAGGGCAGAATATTCACAGGTCCTAATCATTTCTGAAATCATTTGGGCAAATGTTGTAATGTTTCTTTATTCCTGTAATAGGGATCTTTTCTCTTCCAAAATAGTTTGAACTTTCTTAAAACAAAATCAAAACCAAACAAACAAAAAACTGAAGTACTTGAGTCAAGTCACTTCCATATGCCTTTAGCAACATCAGTGTTTTGTTTGTTTGTGATATTTCTCTCCTTAGACTTAATAAAGGGTACTTTGAACTTATCAGACTTCCAGACAACCCTGGGATTGATTTATTCCCTATTCTGTCTAACAGCATGGATTTCCTGGTGGCCAGCCTAACGCAACTAGATCTTAATTTGGTCTTTGTCTAGAGTCTGGGTCTTACTTTGAGAAAAGTTTATGAATTGAAGATAAGAAAATTTGCCTCTTTCAATACTGAAACCCATTGCATGTCTTTCTTTTCTTTTTCATCTGTGACTACAAAAAGGTCAATTATTTTCTAAACTTGTTTCCTGTAATCATGTGCACCTAATAGCCCACAATTCATTACCCAAAACCCCATTCGTTAGGTATATTTTTCCCTTTCATTTTATCAATTGATAGTTGTATAAAATATTTCAGCACTGCAAATTTGAGGAAGCATTTTTCATTCTTCATAATAGTTGACTTGTCACTTGACACCCAGCCTTAAATCCATTGCATATATATATATATTTTTTTTTTAATTTTATGGTGTGACAACCTCTACTTTTGGATTTCAATTTATGTATTAACTTTTACTAGGTTATGTAGTATAATAATCTACCTCAAAACTGCAGTTGGCTATACCATATTTATTTCTAATTCATGTTATGTGAGAGTAGTGGGTCAGCTATGGTTCTCCAGCTATGGGTCTATGGCTCAAATGGAGTCTGCAGGTTCACTGGGTTCTTATTAATACCACATGTCTTCTAATTCCAGAACATAGGTTAATGGGATATTCTCTGGTATGAGCTACTCCTACTCTTCTCATAGGAAAAGTCTGGGAAAAGAAGTTCCCACACAAATCATCAATCATGTTAACATTTTTTCTTAGATATGACAGACTTAATAGGCAAAAATATATCATGTGGCCAAATTCAAAATTAGTGGGGAAAGGGAAGATGACAACATGAAGAAACAAATAATTATGGACAAATAGTATAACAGAATTTAGAACACCTGCAGTAAAGAAAGAAAAGAAGAAAGGAAGGAAGAGATGGAGGTAGGAAAGAAGGTGGGAAGGAAAGAAGGAATGAAGAGATAGATTAGATAGATAATAAATAGACAGATGATAGATTCGAAATCACATAAACCTACTTTCTAGTGTGTAGCTTTTGTTTTGTACAAGGTATGAAGGTATGGAATCTTGGGAAATGCTATAACATTTATAATATGTGCTTCTTATCTTCAATAAAGGGATACTAATTTCTTCTCTGTTAGATATTTGTGGACTAAAAACTAAAAAATATAAATAGAATCTGCAGCAGAATGCTTTACACATAGAGGATGTTCACTGAGTGTCACGTACAATTTGATAATAATTCATAGCAGAAACTTTGAATAGCAACAGGTTTATTCTGTTTTTATTCACAGCTAACAGGATAGATATTTTAAAATAATTTACCTAAAATTAGTTTATATGGAGAAAAAAGAAGGTTTCATATAGAACCTAGTATTTTTGAGAACTGATTATCAGCTAACATACCAGAAGTTGTTTTTCTTTTCTGGAATTGTGATAGGGACTATAGCTTAGGAGAAATTTATTGATCCATGTATAGGTTCTTTACAAAGACATGGTGATTAATTTGAAGACTGTACCATTTCTAATCTTATTCTTAAATAACTCAGAATTGATAAGATTCTCAAGAGACAGGCAACAATAATTTCAAATGTGAAATATGGAAAAGGATATTTTATATCCTGATATAAAATATGAAATCATGATATATACCATTACTCTTGTTTTAAAATTTATTAATGTTTTAAAAATATCCCATTTTAAAATTCTAAATTAAATTCCTAATTTCTAATTCTTCAGTTCAAAAATCAAGCATCATATTTTTCATTTATGTAAAACTTAAACTAAATATGTTTTTAAGAGCTCAGAAAACTCCTAGCCAATCCCCTTTAGAGATGAAACTGCTCTGTTATAGAAAAACTAAATAAACAAACAAACAAAAATCTCAGTAACCTCCCCATAGAAAAAATTCCTCCCCAAGGGAAAATCTTTTATTGGGGCAGGAGGGGAGGAGGAAAGAATCAGCAATTATTTGGTAAATATAACTAAGACTATGATTAAAGACCTAACGCTAACCTTCTTCAACATTACAGAAAAAAAAAAAAAATCAATATTAGAGGATTCTTCTCCTAGTTCTATCAGAAACTAATTAATGTATGCAGTTTAAAGACTTTAAAGTTTAATTTTAAGTTTTATTTCCATAAAAGTGCTTACTAATCTCTTGAGAATTGCAATATATCATATTTAAGCATCATAGTAGTTAGCTCTGTGAGCTACACAAAGCTGTATAACACACACCACCAAAATCTCAGTGGGTTATAATACAACTTCTTTGTTTTTTGTTTTTTTCACCTTATATTTTGATTGCAGGCTCTGCTTCTCTCTCTCTCTCTTTAGGTTCAAGGAGAGAGGAACAGATGAGGGATAAGGAAAAGCAACATATCTCTGGGGACCTATTAAGGATCCTACTTGAAAAATGATATATATCATATCCATTCATATTCCATTGAACAAAGCAAGTGCTATAACCAACTTGGAAGTGCATGGGGATAAAGATGAAGGGAATGGGGGGATACCATAAAGAGATAAAATACATACATTTTATTTTTAAATATTTTAATTATGTATTTGAGAGACAGAGAACATGAGTGAGAGGAGGGGCAGAGGGAGAGAAAGAAGCAGACTCCCTGCTGAGTGGGGAGACCAACTTGGGGCTTGATCTTAGGACCTTGGGATCATGACCTGAGCTGAAGTCAGGCACTTAACGAACTAAGCCAACAAGGTGCACCAAAGTGCATATGTTTTAAAGAACATAACTGATCACAAACCTTTGTCAGAAGTTAAACATTTTCACTTATGTGATTTCCATCCCCAGGTATTGTACATTTTTATTATACGTGGCATGTAATTGTTTGCATGTATATGCCTATGTGGTGAGAAAGCATTATCAGGGAGGAAATAAATTTAAGTATTTCAGTAAAAAGTTTAGAGTAATTTGAGATGTCACTGTGGTGTAATGGGATATGAAACTATGTTGTCAGAATGATTACTTTATCTTCTGTTATACAGAAAAAAGATATAAACCAATACATGTTCAGAGTCTTGTGAGTCAGAGAACATATTTACACTAATTAGTGTTCCCCTCAGGCTCTGGTTTGCCTCTATGTAATGAAGTGCAAAATAAAATGTTGGACTGTGCCAGTAAGCTGTTAGGCTGAGAGATACTACATACTTGGATTGATGTGTTTCTAGTTAGGCATGTCATGTATGAAGGACTATGGTGATGGTAAGGGATTACAAGGTTATAGGATTGCAATCTAGGGTGAGAAAACATGAACTTTGCCATACCTATGATGTGAAAGGTTTTGGAAAAAAATCTCCAATTTTATTTTATAATACCATTAGCTTGAGGTAGGAACTAAAGTTGTAAGAGAAATGAGTAGCCCAAATGTCTACTCAGTTCACATTCACCACAGTTTTTGAGTTTATAAGGTATTGTGACCCAGATCATCTTGGATCTTTCTGAGCTGCACCTACTACCTGTTCCATGACCATTTACATTCAAAATCTTATGAGATTTTCTTTCGCTGAGGATTTATTGGACAACTTAAAATACTACCCAAAGCACGTGATATAGCAACATTTGAACTTGTATTGTTCTTTTGGTTGTTGTTTTGTTTTATTTATTTATTTTTATTTATTTATTTTTATTTTATTTTCTAATTTAATTTTATTTTATTTTTAAATTTAATTTATTTTTTTTTCAGTGTTCTAAGATTCATTGTTTATGCACCACACCCAGTGATCCATGCAATATGTGCCCTCCTTAATGCTCACCAGCAGGTTCACCTAACCCCCCACCCACTCCCGTCCAAAACCCTCATTTTGTTTCTCAGAGTCCACAGTCTCTCAAGGCTTTTCTCTCCCTCCAATTTCCCCCAACTCACTTCTCTCCATCTTCCAATGTCCTCCATGTTATTCCTTAGGCATATGGTAACTGACTCCTCTGCTTGACTTATTTCACTCAACATGATCTCCTCCAGTCCTGTCCATGTTGATACAAAAGTTGGGTATTCACCTTTCTGATGGAGGCATAATACATCATTGTACATATGGACCATATCTTCTTTATCCATTCATCTGTTAAAAGGCTTCTTAGCTCTTTCCAGTTTGGTGACTGCGGCCATTGCTGCTATGGACATTGGGGTACAGATGGCCCTTCTTCCACTACATCTGTATCTTTGGAGTAAATACCCAGTAGTGCAATTTCAGAGTCATAAGGTAGCTCTAGGTTTTGTTTCAAAGATTTTATTTATTTATTTGACAGAGAGAGATACAGCAAGAGAGGGAAAACATGAAGGGAGAATGGGAGAGGGATGAGCAGGTTTGATCCCAGTACCTTAACAACTGAGCCACCCAGACACCCCCTGAGCTTGTATTATTTTAAACATGTGTGAGATTGACATGTATAACTTTAAAAATGATGAACTCTATATAGGTTATATGTTGTCTATATAAATATAGAAAGTTAAAACCATGTTATGATATAAATTGAGGAACATTTTGAGACAGCTCAAGTAATATCATCATAAAATTTTAAAATAGGAAAAGCACTTTAGCATTCATATATATTTAACAATAAGTGCATTAACTGCATATAATATGCCTAATACAGGGATAGGTCAGTGTTGGGAAAGCAGCTTGGAAAAAGACAGAGGATAGATGGCATTTTGGAGGCTACAGTCTTATCAGAAAAACAATGAAAATTACTTAGGAACTGGTGATTTTAGCAAAGGAGAAGTCAAGAGCATCATGGTAACAGGGGAGAGGAAGAGAGGGGGAATACATTCAAATTCAGCAATGATTAATCTCAGCTTAGTGCTAATTCTACAACACCCGCTGTGTCTTGTGACTCATTTTTAGAGTTTTCAACTTTGTCGTTATCTGGTAAAAACATTTCCCAATCCTAATCATACTGATGAGTGCCTATCATCTCTTTTTCAGCCAATCTTATTTTAATGACCCTTTGAGCTATTTTCATTTTTTGCTATTATCAAATAATATTTCAATGTACATCCTTTATATGATATTTTACCATATGCACAAACACATCGCTTGGGGAGAATACAATGTAGAATTGCTGAGTATAAGGATTTACACACTTTGAATTTTAACTATATCACCAAATCATCTTTGAAGAGTAGCTGTACCAATAAATACTCTCAAAGTGTCTCGCATTTACCAATAGAGGATATCTTTAAGCATATAATTTCTGTCCATTTTTTATGTGAAAATTGTTTCTCATTACTTTAGTGTACATATCTCTGATTTCTATTTTGACCAGTTAAGTCTGTTGTTTGCATTGATTTTTATTTTATTGCTTTGTGCTTTTATTGATCATAACACTTAAATATTCCTCAATTTTGGCTGTATCAACTTATCTTTCCCATTGTCATTCTAGAGAATTCTGTGTTTCCTCACATGGATCACTGCAGCTTCCTAACAGCTGTCTCTGTGTTTACTGATCAAAACTACCGTTAAATCAGTTTGCCACATATAGTTAGAAGGAACTTTTACAAAATGCATATCTGGCCACAGCTTAAACCATTTCTATGGTTTCACATGGCTTTTAAGATCAAGACCATTCTCATGAACTTAGACAGAGACCCTAGCTGAACTTGTTCCTGACTTTCTTCAAAGCTTCTCCTTAGGCCATGTCTTCTAGCCATGCAGATCTTCCTTTAGTGTCTTTAGTGTGCCATGTCCCTTCATGCCATTGTGCCTTTGGACTTATTCCAGACTTTCAGCATGGCTGTCCCATCAACTTCACTTGCTTAATGTCTACTCATCCTTCAGATCTTGGACCACTCATAACTTCTTAAGACAAATCATTTCTAAATTCCTCAACTAAGTCCAACTCTCCCATCACATGTTCTTCTTTGCAATACCTATGTAAGTTTTTTTATGTAATTTTTTTTCTGTTTCTTTAGTATCTGTCTTCCTTGAAAGACTCAAAGTTCACTGAGGTCAGAAATGGTACCTATTTGTGGTAGGCATTGCATTTTTTTTAACTAGTATTTTATAGTGGATGGTGTATACCACATATTCACTGATTTAACAAATCAATGAATACCCCAATAAATATAACCCCACTATATCTTCTAGCCCTTATTCTAGATCTTGATTATTTACATAATTTATTTTAAACCTTTCTATATCCTACAATATACATGGAAGGCATTTAACACTTCTAGGTCTTCTTTTCTGGGCATATTAAACAGGTGTTAATGTAAAGTCTTTAAATGAACTTATTTTTAGGTAGTTTCTAGTTACTGTCTTTTTTTCTTTCCATTTTTCTCCTTAATAAAAATTATGTAATTTCTAAGTGGATGGGTTTTTTTGAGCACTCTTTATTGTTAATTTCTAAAACAATTGCTCTTGTCAAATTTAATACCCAATAATCCTTGTTAATTAGAATATTCAAAAATCTTATATTCATTAAACGTGTTAATATTCCTCAGAAGATTTCATATCTTTGCTCTGAGACATCTTTTTCTGTGGTTCGTGAGGATATTTTTCCTTCTTATTGTATTTGGAGAAGGATGTTAGAAGTTTTTGCCTTTTTTTAAACTTTTCTTTCTACATTCCATATCTTGTATTACTTGTGTCCATTCAATAAATATTTACTGAGAACTTACTAAGTATCAGCTTGGAATATATCAGTGAAAAAAACAGGAAAAGGAATTGTTCTCATGGAACTTATATTCTAGTGAGAAGCATACATTCCAGTATAAATTGCACTTGGCATTCTAGTATAATCCTGGCCTTGAACTTTTACAACATTAATTCAGTTTTATGTACCATTTTTCTCCATTAAATTTGATTCTTCAAGTGTTAATTCTTTTGTTAAATTGATTCCTTTCTTTAAAATTGTTAGAATTCTATCAAAGTTTGGTGATTCTTGGTTGTCTGCTAATCACTGAAATTGAATATCCATGTTTCCCTCTCTTGTGTCCTAAGTATTGTGTACTAGAACTTGGCTTTTTGATACAAAGGGAAGATCAAGGCAGGTAGGCTATACCCATTATTTGTTTTACAGGTTTGGAGCCACACCATGGGTTTTTGCTAGGACCACCACCCTCTCTCTGACTCCTTTATAAAAGGTAAATCTTAGATCCCTTTTACCTACTACTGAAGTCATGGAGATTATAATTTCATTTATATCCAATGCAATCTCCAAAGTAATAATCTTGACATTAACTCCAGGGACTTATGCAACTCTTTATACCATTACTATTTAACTCTGAACTGAGCATTTTGCCACTATCTTTTTTCCAACATCCTCTACTGTAATAATTTAGGCTGTGTTGATTCAACTTTTTTTTACTGTGGATCTGATTCCCTTTTGATGATTTTTTCAATATTATGAGTCTTATTTTCCAATACTATTATATATTTATTATACTCCAAAATATTGTTACATAAAAAATAAAACTGTGAGATAAAAATGCACAGTGTGTTATGTTGCTAACATATGATGCTATCATTACTTTATTGGGCAATTTGCAAAATGTATGAAATTTTAAATTCCCATTGCCTCTGATCACATTGTGCTTTTTAGGGGTTACTCTTAGGGAGATTTAAATATAATAGACATATTTGAAAGTTTTATTTCTGACAATATATTTTGCTGCATCCAAAAAGTGAAAATTTATTCCATCTTTGTAAATCATATTCCTTGAAAACACTTAAAAATATGGCAAATATTCAGAATTTATTTTAAATAATAGCTATGACCTCAACATTATGTAAATAAATTTTATGTGTGTGAAACTACAATAAAAATACATTATTTAAATATATATCTTTTCTAGATTGTATATAATAAGCACATAATAATTTTTATTTATCAAGTAAAAAATTCTGATATTTATTATCATTTTTAATATCTATCACAGCTGACATTTGGCTCAAAGACAAGTATTAGGAAGGGTCTTAGAAAAAGTTATAAACCACTGTCTGATATATATATATATATATATATATATATATATATATATATATTTGACAAATATATAGGTGCAGATGCATAAAAAAACAATGTATGAATATTGAATATCAAAACAAGGCTTAGTTGTTCATCTCTCATATACTTGTCCAAAACACACTCTCAGAATGCTGAGAAAGATTTCTCCTTTATAAAATCTTTCAATTATGGGAATCAAAAAGGAGAGTCAGTATAACCCACAAAGAAAATATATGTGTGTTTTTTTATTTACTGAATTGCAGAATTCCCTGGAGGTTATGCAATTAAACAGCTCCCTAATTAACTAAATAAGCAAAACAACCCATTTTCTATGATCTTTTCAAGGGAAAAAGTTCTGATAATGCTCTTTATACCATCTGTGCCTACAGTTAGAGCTAACTTTATCATATCACAATAGCTAAACATTCACAGAGGCTACCCAAAAACTATTTTTTTCTAGTCTGTTTATAAAGCAGGGACACATATACATAAAAATCTGACAATGAAAGAGTTTACTTAATTACGATGTAAGGGAAACTCAGCTATTTTAAAGATTGTTTTCCTTTAGGATTCCTTTAGAGGTTTACATTGAACAAACAAAATACAAAGACTTCTTATACTCATGACTTAACTCAAAGTTTGTGAGTTCACTCATGTTTGCTGTGTTCCTGTGATATTCAAGGTTGACTATAAGAATAATGTGCAATATTAGTAAATACCTTCTATCATAACAAACTTGTATTCTTTCTCCTTTGAGTACACATTTTATTGAGTAAATTGTAAGAAAAGAACTTCAATATTTTACCCTTTGTAGGATGAGAAGAGAAGTCTTCAGAACTTGGTAGTATAATCCAAACAACATGAAGCATAATTAAGAAAAATCATTAAAACAATAAAACCAAAAATGCTCTAAGTATCAAGGACTGTGGTATTTTCATGTTTAAAAATAATTTGAACATGTTATTGTTTAAAGAAAACAAGCAAGAAAGAAAATAAACAGCACACATAATTCTATTAACATCTGAGTAATGAGACATTATAAATTAATGTAAACATTTTACTCAGCATAGGTTCTGTTTCACCTAAATTTCTAGTTTTGTAACTTGAGTAGATATTTAGTCTTTTGTTTAGGCATGTACGTGAAACATATGATATCTGCTCTTCATTTACTTTTTGTGTATAACAATGAACAAGATGATATTGAACATTTATAGGTAATTCAACATAGGAAACAACTTATGAATCTTAGTATGTAAAAGTGTGACAATTACAAGCATAAATAAGATCTGATTAGTATTTACTACCTTGTGAATCTCAGAAAACTCATTTAAAGTTATCTGTTTTTATTTTATGGAAGAAGATATGAGTGTTGAACTGTACATTTGATCAATGAAGCACTTGTTAATTAACAATGTGTAGGTGGTTAATAAAGGTTCATTCTCAAGATCAAAGTGATAATTATCTAGGACAGTGCCTAGCATACAACTGACACTTAATACATAGTCATTCTTTTTTTGTAATTAAAGTTTCCTGAAGAGAAAAGTAGAACTCAAATAATGAGTGGTCAAAAGGAAATTTTTAACATCATAGTTTTCTTATAAAAGAAGAGGCAAATATTCAGAGAACTTATCCAAAGGATAGAAGGTAGTTCTCAAGTCATGTATCAAAACAGAGTAATGAGTCTCTCTTGTCAGTGACCTTGTTGATATATGGATTCAATGAGAAGACTGGCTAAAACTGATTAATAATATTTGGTTATTAGTTCTATGGCTATATAATGCAGACTATTTTTAATTCTCAAACAACCATTTCCTAATATTCTTTCCTAACATATGTATTTTTCTGAAATTAAAACTAAGAGTATCATGACCAGTTCATTTTTTTATTGTGTTTTTTTTTCTTTTAGTTCATCATACAGAATATCATTAGTTTTTGATGTAGCGTCCCATGAGTCATTGTTTGCATATTACACCCAGTGCTCCATGCAATCTGCCCTCCTTAATATCCATCACTGGCTCACCCATCCCTCCACCCTCTCACTTCTAAAACTCTCCATTTGTTTCCTGGAGTCCATAATCTCTCATGGTTCATCTTCTCCCTCCAATTCCCCCACCCCTTGATTTTCCCCTTCTTTCTTACAATGTCCTCCATACTATTCCTTTTGTTCCACAAAATAAGTGAAACCATATGATAATTGATTTTCTCTGCTTGATTTATTTCACTTAGCATAATATCCTCCAGTCACATCCATGTTGATGGAAAAGCTGGGTATTCATCCTTTCTGATGGTTGAGTAATAGTCCATTGTGTATATGGACCACATCTTCTTTATCCATTCATCAATTGAAGGGCATCTTGGTTCTTTCCACAGTTTGGCAACTGTAGCCATTGCTGCTATGAACATTGGGGTACAGACGGTCCTTCTTTTTACCACATCTGTATCTTTGGGATATGCAATTGCAGGGTCATAGGGTAGCTCTATTTTTTAATTTCTTAAGGAATCTCCACACTGTTTTCCAAAGTGGCTATACCAACTGACATTCCCACCAACAGTGTAAGAGGGTTACCCTTCTCCATATCCTCTACAACATTTATTGTTTCTTGCCTTGTCAATTTTTGCCATTCTAACTGATGTAAGGTGCTAAGTCAATGTGGCTTTTGATTTGAATTTCCCTGATGACTAATGATGATGGACATTTTTTCATGTGTCTATTAGCCATTTGTATGTCTTCTTTTGGGAAGTGTCTTTCAGGTCTTCCACCCATTTTTTGACTTGACTATTTGTTTTTTGTCTGTTGAGTTTGAGAAATTCTTTATAGAGCTTAGATATCAGGCCTTTGTTTATAGGGTCATTTGCAAATATCTGCTGCTATTCTGTGGGTTGTCTCTCTGTTTTGTTGACTGTTTCCTTTTCTGTGCAGAAGCTTTTGATCTTGATGAAGTCCCAAAAATTCATTTTCACTTTTGTTTCTCTTGTTTTGGACAAAGTGTCTTGAAAAACGTGGCTGTGGCCAATATTGAAGAGGTTACTGCCTATGTTTTCCTCTAGGATTCTGATGGACTCCTATCTCACATTGAGGTCTTTCATCCATTTTGAGTTTATCTTTGTGTAAGGTGGAAGAGAATGATTGAGTTTCATTCTTTTGTATATAGTTGTCCAATTCTCCCAGCACCATTTATTGAAGAGACTGTCTTTTTTCCATTGAATATTCTTTCCTGCTTTGTCAAAGACTATTTAACCATAGAGTTGAGGGTCCATATTTGGGCTCTTTACTCTGTTCCATTGGTCTGTGTGTCCGTTTTTGTGCTAGTACCATGCTCTCTTGGTGATCACGGCTTTGTAATATAGCTTGAAATCAGGCAACGTGATGTCCCCGGCTTTGATTTTCTTTTTCAACATTTCCTTGGCAATTCAGGGTCTTTTCTGGTTCCATATACAAATTTTAGGATTGTTTGTTCCAGCACTTTGAAAAATGTTGTTGGTATTTTGATCAGGATGACATTGAAAGTACAGATTGCTCTGGGCAACATAGACATTTTAACAATGTTTATCAATGAGCATGGAATATTTTTCCATCTTTTTGTGTCTTTTATTTCTCTCATGAGTGTTCTGTAGTTCCTAAAGTATAGATCTTTTACCTCTTTGGTTAGGTTTATTCCAATGTATGTTATGGTTCTTGGTGCTTTTGTAAATGGAATCGATTCTCTAATTTCTCTTTTTATAGTTACATTGTAAGTGTATAAGAAAGCAACTTCTGTCCATTGATTTTGTATCCTGCCACATTACTGAATTGCTGTATGAGTTCTAGTAGTTTTGGGTGGAGTATTTTGGGTTTTCCACATGTAGTATCATGTCATCTGTGAAGAGAGAAAATTGGACTTCTGAATCTTTGCCAATTTAAATATCTTTTATTTCTTTTTGTTGTCTGACTGCTGCTGCTAGGACTTCTAATACTATGTTGAACAATAGTGGTGAGAGTGAGCATCCTTCTCATGTTCCTAATCTTAAGAGAATCGTTCTCAGCTTTTCCCCATTAAGAATGACGTTCACTGTGGGCTTTTCATAGATGGATTTTATGAAATTGGGTAATGTTCCCTCCATCCCTATACTCAGAAAAGTTTTAATCAGGAAAGGATGCTATATTTTGTCAAATGCTTTTTCTCCATCAATTAAAAAGACCATGGGTTCTTGTCTCTTCTCTTATTTATGTATTCTATCACAGTGATTGATTTGCCAATACTGAACCACCCTTACATCCCAGGGATAGATCCCACCTGGTTGTGGTGGATAATCCTTTTAATATACTGTTTGATCCTATTAGCTAGGATCTTGTTGAGAATTTTGGCATCCATATTCATCTGGGCTATTGGTCTGAAAGTCTCCTTTTTGATGGAGTCTTTACCTGGTTTGGGGATCAAGGTAATGCTAGTCTCCTACAAAGAGTCTGGAGGTTTTCTTTCTCTTTGTATTTTTTAAAACAGCTTCAGGAGAATAGATATTATTTCTCCTTTGAATGTCTGGTAGAATTCCCCAAGGAATCCATCAGGCCCTGGACTCTTGTTTTTGGGAGGTTGTTGATCACTGCTTCAATCTCATTACTAGTTATTAGTCTATTCAGGTTGTCAATTTCTTCCTGCTTCAGTCTTGGTAGTTTATAGGTTTCTAGGAATGCATCCATTTCTTCCAGGTTGCTTAACTTATTGGCATATAGCTGCTGATAATAATTTCCGATAATGGTTTCTATTTCCTTGGTGTTAGTCATGATCTCTTCCCTTCCATTCATAATTTTATTAATTTGAGTCCTTTCTCTTTTCTTTTAGATAAATCTGTCCAGTGGTTTATTGATCTTTATTAATTCTGTCAAAGAACCAGCTTCTAGTTTTGTTGATCTGTTCTACTCTATCTCTGGTTTCTAATTCATCAATCTCTGCTCTAATCATAATTATTTCCCTTCTTGTGCATAGGTAAGGTTTAATTTGTTGTTGATTCTCCAGTTCTTTCAGGTGTAAGGCTAGTTTGTGTATTCGGGATTTTTCTATTTTTTTAAGTGAGTCGTGAATGGCTATGTATTTCCCCCATAGGACCACCTTTGCCATATCCATAGGTTTTGGACTGATGTGTTTTTGTTCTCATTGGGTTCTATGAATTACTTAAGTTCATTTTGATTTCCTGATTGACTCAAACATTCTTGTGCAGGATGGTCTTTAGCTTCCAAGTGTTTGAGTTTCTTCTGCACTTTTTCTTGTGATTGAGTTCCAGTTTCAAAGCATTGTCATCTGAGAACATGCAGGGAATAATCTCAGTCTTTTGGTATCAGTTGAGAACTGATTTGTGACCCAATATGTAGTCTATCCTAGAGAAAGTTCCATGTGCCCTTGAGAAGAGTGAGTATTCTGTTGTTTTAGGGTGGAATATTCTGTGTATATCTATGAGGTCCATCTTGTCCATTGTGTCATTCAAAACTCTTATTTCTTTGTAGTTTTTCTCCTTAATTGATCTATCTATTGCTGACAATGGAGTATTGAGGTCAACTGCTATTAATGAATTATTATCAATATGTCTGTTTATTTTGGTTAACAGTTGACTTATGTAGTTGGCTGCTCTTATGTAGGGGGCATAGATATTTATAATTGCTAGATCTTCATGTTGAATAGACCCTTTAAGAATGATATAGTGGTCTTTTGTATCTCTAACTACAGTCTTCAACTTAAAATCTAAATAGTCTGATAGGAGATTTGCTACCCCCATTTTCTTTTGAGGTCTGTTGGCATGAAAGATTGTTCTCTATCCCTTCATTTTCAGTCTGGATGTATCTTTAGGTTCAAAATGAGTCTCTCGTAGACAGCATAGGGATGGGTCCTGTCTTTTTATCCAATCTGCAACCCTGTGCTGTTTTATGGGAGCATTTAGGCCATTGACGTTGAGAGTGATTATTGAAATATATGATTTTATTGTCATCATGTTGTGCATGAAGTTCTTATTTTTATAGATTGCCTCTGTAAATTTCTGTCCTATATCCCTCTAAGGGTCTTTCTCCTTTTATAGAACCACCCCTTAATATTTCTTGCAGAACTGGCTTAGTGGTCACATATTCTTTCAGTTTCTGCTGGTATTGAAAGCTCTCCATTTCTCCATCTACACTAAATGACAGCTTTGCCAGATAAATTATTCCTGGCTGCATGTTCTTTTCATTTAGTACCCTGAATATGTCTTGCTAGCCCTTTCTGGCTTGCCAGGTCTCTGTGGATAGGTTGACATTATTCTGATGTTCCTCCCTCTACACATCAGGAATCTCTTCCCCCTAAGTGCCCTTAAGGTGGTTTCCTTGGTTCTAAGATTTGTGAATTTTACTACTACATGCCAAGGTGTTGGTATGTTCTCCTAGATCTTGGGATAAGTCCTCTCTGCTTCTAGGACATGGATGCTAGTTTTATTCCCCAGATTAGGGAAGTTTTCAGCTATGATTTACTCAAATATATCTTCTAGTCCTCCCTCACTCTCTCTCCACCCCCTCAGGAATCCCAATATTTCTGACATTAGAACTTTTCATGGTGTCTTTCATTTCTTTAATTCTGTTTTCTTGGATTTTAGGCTGTTCCAGTCCTCCTTCTCTTCTTTCTTTTCAGTTTGTCTTCTAGATTACTAATTCATTCTTCTACCTCATTTATCCTAGATGTTAGAGTATCTAGTTTAAATTGGCTCTCATTGACAGCATTTTTAAGTTATTCCAGATCAGCTCTCATTTCTGCCCTTAGAGAATCTATGTTGCCATTAATGGTTTTCTCCATTCTAGCTATTGCCTGCATAACATCTTCCTTATATCCATACCCATTAGTTCTGTGCAGAGGTCACAGTCTCTGAATCTTTCCTGTGTTGGGGATTCCTCTTCTTAGTCATTCTGTTGAGCGGTGGTTGAGGGAGTATACAGAGACCAAATTATTGACCACAACCCAAACAAGATGCACTTGTTTTATAGGGACCTTAGGGTTGTCAGTCTCTTGTTCTTCCAGCCTCTTTTCTGGGGAGGAGCCTGTCACACAGTTACTCAGGCAGTCCTGTTTGGACAGAATTGCACTGCCCCCTGTGGGTGGGGGGAGATGGAAGCAGTAAAAAACAGTTTTGAGGGCTTCTTGTTCTCTGGCAGCTTTTGCTGGTTGCTTTCCATGTCTCTTCTAAGAGTCAGAGCAAAAATGACTGTATCCAAACTTCTGTCTCAGAACAGAGGGATCACAGTCTGTTCTCCTGTGTGCTCTCCAGGCCATACTGTCTCCATTTTTGTCTGTGCTGCTAAAAACTGCAGTGTCCTAGGTTGTATGCCCCACAGCATTACTCCCAGGCCTTCTTTCCAAGTCCAGGCACGTCATTGCCTTTTTTGTTTCTAAAACTGCCACCGGTCCCTAGTTTGCACACATGCATCTGCAGTTTCAGGTTTTAGTCTAAGGATTGCCATAAAGTCATTTCCCCACTGCTACCAGTTTGTGAGTCTGCACCCAGTCCCCAGTGCAGGAGGCTTTTGCACTCTTGTGGTGTAGGATCCAGAGGCTCCCACTGTTTATCTTCCTTTTTTTTTTTTTTAAGATATTTTTTAATTTTTTAATTTATTTTCAGCAGAACAGTATTCATTGTTTTTGCACCACACCCAGTGCTCCATGCAGTCCGTGCCCTCTCCAATACCCACCAACTGGTTCCCCCAACCTCCCATCCCCCGCTGCTTCAAACCCCTCAGATTGTTTTTCAGAGTCCATAGCCTCTCATGGTTCACCTCCCCTTCCAATTTCCCCCAGTTCCTTCTCCTCTCTAACTCCCTTTGTCCTCCATGCTATTTGTTATGCTCCACAAATAAGTGAAACCATATGACAATTGACTTTCTCTGCTTGACTTATTTCACTCAGCATAATCCACTGTTTATCTTCTGACATCTGCCTGCTTCACACCTTGAAACCAACCACTGGAGATAGTCTGTTTGTAGAGATCCAGATATATCTTCTTATATCTTAGGCTGATTTTTGTTATTCAGAGTGGTCTGGTAGATATCCACCTCAATTCAGGGGACCAGTTGAAATAGGGTCCCCTACTCTTCCAACATCTTTTTGAAAACAAAGTATCTTAATAGCATTTTTTGATGTGTATCTTCAGACTGTTTCATAAAATCTCACATGATAATTATTTTGAATTTTGTAAATTGTGCCTTGTGCTTGATCTGGGTCTAAGCCATAAACTCACTAAAGGTCTCTAATTCTTAAACTGCAGCCCTGAGCTCTGTCTTAAATTTGATATACTCATAAGTACTTGTTGTAAACTACTTTAATTTAGTTATCTATTTAACAGATATTTATTAAGTGGATATTCATATCAAAACAATGTGCTAGATGCTTTTGAGATTACAAAAAGACAGGTATCCAGGTAAAACTTCTCCTAGTGGTTTATAGATTTGAGATCAGAAGATGATCCCACTATACTGGTAAATATCACCATATACAATTCAAGTCTTTCAACAAATAATACAGAATTGTATAGAGATAATTAGAAAATAAAAGTTAAAAACACATCTGAAAACAGGTCTTGTTATATTTTTTTCATGTTATCTGTGGGTGCAAAGAGTATAGCTGGTATTTCTAAGTTCAGGTTTTATTTACTTAACTTTGTTAGTGCAATTCCCCTGCAATGCCTCATATTTCTCAGGAAGTTCAGCCAATAAAAGAAGTCTCCCCAAGATGTCCTTTGTCTTTAATTAAGAACACAGAACATGCAAAGCAAAATCTATTGGCCAAAATGTGTATAATAGGGACAAGAGAAATATCAAATAGCAATGTTCCAAAAGTGAGAGTAATTCAACTTAGAATTTAAGATATGGTTTTACAGAACACTAGACAGTTAGTTGCCTTTTTCCCTACTTTCTACCCTCTTTTCGCCTACTAGCTGTAAAATAATGATAATCTTTTAAATATTTTGTCCACGAATGGTTCAAAATTTAATTGCTTATAGAAATGTGAAATGTCTAAGTTTTAAACAGTAATTGAGAAAAACAATACAATTTTTGTATAAATTAACAGTACTCTAATTTTCTTTTCATTGTGTCTAAGTAGAACTAAGGCTTGTTTGTACCAGAAGCTTGGATAAAACAAACTGCTTATGGGGTCTTCTGACTAGGAAGACAAAAATGTTATTTTCTCCAATTTGATCAGACAGAGCTCCATGAAAGAAAGGGTTTATTTTGAAAGAGGGCAATGGGTTGACTTTTTAGGAATAAGTCTTTTAGTCAAAGGAACTGTGTAGGGAGCAAAGCTATAGGATTTTAACAAAGAAATGGAAAAAGGGAGAGAGAGACAAGAGTGTAAGCTATGGAGAGATAAAAAGAGCATAAGGCAAAGCTTAAAACCCTCAATGGGAAAAAGTAGGAAAGGATTCCTTGCATGAGATTTGTGGGGTAGGGGGAAGAAGAGGAATAGGGATGAACAATTTGGATACAACTGGGTGTCCATGATTTGCCTCTTTTTCAATTAAACATAAACTTTTATTTGCAGTGATTATTTTGATTTTATAATAATATACTTCAAAATAATATCTTTTGAATGCTGAGAGATTGATATATAAATTTAATTGCTGATATTTATGTGACTTTGGTATTTATGCAACTATATATATACACTTAAATATACTAAATTTCACAGGTAAGAATCTTCCTCAGTTATATATGACCTCACATTGGTTACAAGTATTTTTTTATTTTTATTTTTTTTGGCTTATCCATGTTAATACCACTGAAACAATAGCATGACTACATTTTCCAGGTAGATTTAACACTGGCAAAAATTATGTCACTTATAGATTCATAGGTAATTTGAAAAAAGGAAAAAATAAACAACTTTGATTTTGAGAAATCAGAAATCAAAATAGTAGGTTATTGTCAACTTGGTCTTTTATAACTAGCTGGAAAAAAGAACAGTTATTTTTCAATCACCAAAATGGGAGAAATGAAAAGAGAAATAACATCTCCTTACAGTGATACAGTAATGTCCCATTTTCATTCCCTTTTGCCTTCTTCCCACCCCATCAGCTTACTACTTAGAGTAATTCATGTATGAGCAAAGATACAATCCAAACTGTGGTGGTTTACAGGGCAGTTTTTAGAGAAAATATGTTGGAATATAGTGATTGACTTAACACTTCAGCTCTCTACTTTCATATATTTCTAAGTTTGATGCAGTTACTCTGGATCTTTCTTTAAGGCAAATGTCATGTGACAGACAAAACCAAGTGCTTCCCTCTCTCCCTGTCTTTTTTTTTTTTTTTTTTTTTAGCCAGAATTTTTTTGACTTCTTAGTTTCAGCAGGGGATACAAAGATGAATGACTTCATACTATCAAATATTTTTTAAGGACCTAACATAATTTTTACACTTCTTGTATTTTATAGAGATGTTTCAACTATAGTTCACTCACATAAATAGGTGCTTTTCATGCTTAATGTTTTTCATCCCATTGAAACATATGATAAACTGACATTGATGATGATGACAGAGGTCACTGGGTACAGAGAATATTAGCATTCTCAACTCTTATCTAGAAAGGAATATAGGGAACATGTAGCCTGGCCACTCATTTGAGAGATATTACATGGCAATAAAGGATTGTAATGAAAAAAAATATATATATATCAAGTGGGATTTGTTCTCCTTACTATGCTCATTTTCTGCAAGTAAGATTTACCCCAAATACTCCAAATCTCTGAGAATCTATTCCTATGGATAAGAACAGAGTGTCCAGATTAGTGGGTTGAGAATAATGCAATGGGACCAAGGGCACCATCTCTTATGTTTTCAGAGCTAGGTTGTTTTCATTGCCCAAAACAGTGGCAAAATAATGTTAGCCTCATAGATTTAGCACTGGACAGAAATAATACATTTTATTTATTTATTTATTTATTTTACATTTTTAAGACATAAGTTTTGATATCTTGAGTGGAAAACCCCATGATTGATCAAGGTTGCTCATAACTGTTCTTGCACCTTGGGGATTCACTACAAGAAATGCCATTATTTCTTGTCCAACTAAGCCAGTATCAGTTCTATCAGTAATGAAGGTAGCATATTTTTCTCAATTGTCTATTTCTCTCTAAATCATTTAGACCTTGGATTGCCCTTAAATTTCAACAAGTTTTATTGTAATATTGTTTGTGTTTGTGTGTGCATATGTGTTTGGAAGACTAAACACATAGTGTACGAAAAAGAGTATAATGACCATGTAAGTGGACTTAAATGAATAAAAAGGTATGCTTATGTTATCAGTGATGCATAATTAGGTTTACAAGAAAATATGAAGCTCAGTTAAATTTAAATTTCAGAAAAACAATAACAACTATATAGTATAAGTGTGTTCCAACCATCCTTTATCTGAAATTTAAATTAATTTGGTACCCTTTATTTTTATTTGCTAAATCTGACAACCATACCCATAATGATTTATTCTTTTAATAGAAAACAAAGTAGTGAAAAAATAATGACTAGTAAATAATACGTGTTATGAATTCACTTCCTTGATATTTGCTATGAAATTTCTGAAAGACAACCTTGTTTGAAATGGAACATACAGAAGAAAGAATGTTAGCTGGTAGCTGTAGATTCATAATTGAGGGATTTGCTTTACAGCAAAATGAGTAGGCAAGGAATCCTTGGAAAGATGTATGAAAATCTCTTCACTTAGACCTATATCTCTCACCTTTTATAGTTTACTGAGGAGCAGTTCTTAGTGACTGCGATGACACCATCAAATTATTAAAGAAAACTTTCCCAGGACTATAATTTTTCAGTTTTTCATGTCAGAAACACAATCATCAATGATAAAAAAGATAAATAAAAAATGAAAACTGGGCAAACTAATTTGTCCTTAAGAGATCTGATTTGGTGATAAAAACAAATAATAAACAAATATCCTAAACATCATGCCCTAAATGGATAAATTTAAAGTAAAATTAAATATCATGTGGCCCACATTTCTCAAAAAGAAATTGCAAATATGAATTTTCCCATTTTTATGAACTTGCAAATTTGGATGTTTAATAATGTAGAAGAGATAAATAAAATACTTTATACTATTAAATGTGTACATTAATTCAATATTATAAAAATGCATTAATTTAGAGATAACTTTCCCCAGTCACATTTAATGAGAATAATTTTATTCAAACTTATATATACTTCTTTATTATCAATGCTATCATTATCAGAGTAAATTTCTAAATCATCTAGCAGAGTTTCTCAGAGATTGTCTTTGTTTTTATGTATTGAGATGGAGTACATATTTTTATACACAATGTGTCTATATGCACAGATTTTCTTATAATAAACAAAAAATAGCCCTAGTAGTCAAAATTTACATTTGATTAATTATTATTGGATTTTATTATTTTTTTAGTATTTCACTTACCTAGGGGTACAAAGTAACTAACTCATCCAACCCAATGGGACATCCCATTGTAAATTCCAGTAGACTACTTCTTTCCCAGGTGTAATAGGACACAGTATTCTCAACAGCATAATATATTGATCCACAGGGAGACTTGGGGCAATGACTGTCTTCCATACTTTCATGGTATTGGGTGTCTTGGCAGGGGTCCCCAGTCTGACATATGAGGCAACAGGCCCTACCTACAGTTGATCATTCAAATGTATTAAAGCCTGGGATAGTATTTTCCCAGTCTATCCAGCCAAAGTGGTTTTGCTTATTAGTTATCTCATCTGTTGCTTTTATATTTTATTTGTCTTTTCTATCAATCTCCTGCTTGCAGGTTATGAGGGCAATAGAACCTTTTTCAATGTCATGTTCTTTTGCCCAGTCTTCGATATCATGACCTTTGAAATGTGACCCCCAACCACTTTTCATTTGATGAGGGTTTTTGTACAAGGTATTCACCCTCTACATTTCCTAATTTGTTTCCCAGTTGTGCGGTGACATGGGAAAGCTTGGGTGAGGCCAGATTTAGTGTACACAGAAACCAAAGCATATTTAGACCCGTCTCTTAGAGAGAGTGGGCCAATATAATCAATTTGCCAATTCCTTACCAGTTGGGAACTCCAACAGATGATTCCAAACTTTTTTGGCAGGTGCCTTGGGCATTGTTAAGAACATCAGACATACTATTTCTGCATCAGTCAAGTCACTGTAATTCAAAGGCTATACAGCACACTTGGCAGTATGGCATCCCACTTGGGCACTGTGGTGGCCATTCTTTCACTGCACTCAATTGGCTGAATCTGTTAATGGATCAGTTCTAAGGCTTGTACAGGTTTTAGGGCGTCAACTTCCTATTTGCCATAGGGTGTCGGTGTATTAGGAGCTGGGATATGGAAAACAGAATTGCCTCAGGCTTTTGCAGATGAACCCAAATGTTTTTCCATATATCTAGACACCATAATGGTTGAATCATGATCATCCAGCCCTCCACTTCCCATTGTCCAATACATAAGTTTAGTCCCTTTAGAATAGCTCAACTGTCAATACAAAGGGTTAATGGCCAGGGCTCATGGGTGATCACCAGCCAAACAGCTCTGCTTTCAGCCCAGTGATTACAGTGATTCATTCCTGTTTTCATCCAGATGGTGTCAGTGTTAGACTGAGTAGTGGCTGTAGCTCATGTGGATGGACTGCCTCCACTGGACCCATATATATAGCCATCTAGGAATTTACTCTGTTCTCACTCTACAGGCCACAGGAGCCACCACAAGAATAGGGGCAGGGGAAGTTGGAGGATCTTTATACATTACTGAACCTAATAACACCCGCAGTTCAAGAGACAGTGGGCTGGTGGACAAGGTGCTCCTCTGTTGCAAATAGGCATGCCATTTAGGCAATGTAGGAGCTTGAGTCATAACAGAGGTAGATTGATAGAACGTATTCTCAACCCACTCCTTGGCAGGCAGGGAATTTCTTATCATAATACACTATTCTTTTGTGAGAGGCTGTACCGAAGGAGTGCTGTAGTACACCACTAGGAGCTATTATTCTATGGTGGGCATATCATGTTTCTGCCCTTTTCCAGAAATGGGACAAATATTCCTGGGGTGCTCTCTCCTGCTATCTCTGCAGAGTAAGTATGCCCAGCCCATACTTTTTGGAGTCACAAATACATTTAACTCAAACAATACTTCTGCTGTGGAAATTCCCAGAGCATTGATCTGCTTTCACTACTATTCTGCCTTCTCATAGGACTCTTATTCCTCTGATCCCCAGTCCCACATGTACCTTTCTGACACTAGGCAGTATAAAGGGATGACAGCATTATGCCAACTAAGGAATAAAAGTCCTTCAAAACCCTTAAATCCTCACAAAAGCTTACACCTCTTTTACATTCTCAGGAGTTGGATAGTCTTACATCTTTTCAATTATCGTTTTGGGGACAATGTATATGTTACCTGGCCATATGACTCCCCAAAACTTTATAGTAGTGCCTGGACCTTGAATGTTCTGTGATTTCACTGTTCATCTCTCTTGTACATGTTCTAGCAAAGTTTGCAGCGTCCTATTGCAGAACAAGTCGTCTATGATAACATGATTTCATCAAAGTAATGGCTCCGTTTGACTCAAGTGGGGAAGAAAAACATGGGCAGATCTTGGGTTACTAACACATGACATATTGTTGGTCTTGGGGAAGCTATTGAAAGATCTGCTGTTGCTCTTTCCACATGAAGGGAAAATGATCTTGTGACTCAGCAGGCAGGGGTATACTGAAAAAGGTGTTTGGTAAGTCCAGTACCACCTGGTGTACTCCTGGAGCCATGGCCAAAGTATGTAAGATGGTGGGAATGTTGGGCAGAGCCACTTAAATGAGGGGTACTACCTTGTTCAATTCGTGGTAATCTTTGGTCATCCACCACAAATCATGTGGCTTTTTTACTGACCACACCAGGCCATGGAAAACACAATAGGTAAGGCATGAAATATCCACTTGGTACAGTTTTTGGATTAGTTTCTACTATTTCTTTATGTTCTCCAGTCAGTTCATATTGGTTGAAAATTACCACTCTTCAAAGAGTGGTAGACTTACTGGTTCCCAGTTGGTGTTTCCCCTCAGCAGGGGATTATTCTAACCCAGAGGCAGAATTCACCAATAAAGGTTTACAGAGTTTGACCTTGTAGGGTATCACCATTCAAATGTTATCTGGTATTAAAAAGAGAAAAACCTCATATATTCATGGAGAAGTCCAAGTTAGCAAAATGTGACAGTCATTTGCCCTTTGTAACCATTGATGGCACTGAAGGGGCCAGGAAAATTCTGAGGTTATCATGTATTGCAGTACTTTTGGTTCCAGTACCAGCCAGAACTGTCATCTTTTGTTTATTTCTGTGGGACTAGTGAATAGGGGGCCTCTGGCTGCTTCCAGTGACCTTCACCTGGAGGTAATTTTGGCTTGCAGGCTATACCCAGGGCATGGGAGACACCCACCCTGCACAGGACTGTATCCTGAGGCCTCTGCTAGAGCAGGCAGGGCAGGTTTGAAATGCTCAGGTTTTAAGGCTTTCCACAGACCAACCAATGCAATGTTGGTTTGCCAGTCCATCTCTTCAGGTGGGTTCTGGGCAGCAATGAAATCCAAACACATTTACTTCCCAGTTACTTCTTTTTTTTGTTTTTGTTTTTGAAGATTTTATTCATTTGTCAGAGAGAGAGGGAGAGTACAAGTAGGGGGAGCAGCAGGCAGAAGGAGAAGAAGGCTTCTGCACGAGCAAGAAGCCCAATGTGGGACTCGATCCTAGGACCCTGGGATCATGACCTGAGCTAGAGGAAGATGCTTAACAGACTGAGCCATGCAAGCATCCCAATTCCCAGTTACTTTGACCAGATCTTTTATAGTCCTTGATTTTCCTTGAGTTAATAATTATTTCCTATTTTATTAGTAGGCTGAATGTCCCATGTACCTATTACTTTTTCAACATTTTTTTCAATCATTCTTCAGAAATCTGTAATGTCTCATTATAACTTTGAGAAACATAAAGACAAAGATAATCTATCAGGTATTTATTTATTTATTTTTTTTAGGCCATGCCCCCACAGTTGTTATCCTAGGACTGTTTTACAACTGTTTTATAACAGACTATGTGTTTTCTGATCCTGTCATTCTTTTTTTTTTTTTTTTTTTTTTGGTTTACTGTTTGATTTTGCTGAAACATAATCTTAAATAGCCACATGAGAAAGTTTTCTAGGACTGAACAGAAACATGTAAAAACTTAACTGAACTATTGATTTGTAGGATGCAAATTGAAGTACCATCATTTCACATCATTTCAAATTGACACAGAGTTAAATATGACAACACCAAGCCCCAGATGCATATACAACTGATAGGAGGATGAAAAAGTCAATTTACTTTTGAAAGCGATTTGGCATGATGTAGAAAATTTAGATTGTTGTCATTATTATACAAAAGGAGACACATACAAGAAAGAAGTGCTCAGCATGTCCAAGGAGAAAGGAATAGGTAAATAACCTCTGGTACATTCTTAGGTTGGAAACTATAAAACAGTTAAAACAAGAATGCAAGATTTACATGTATCAATATTGAAAAATCTAAAAGTAGAAGTTTGAAGAAGCAAGTTGCTGGGGCACCTGGGTGGCTCCGTCAGTTAAGCCTCCAACTCCTGGTGTCATCTCTGGTTGTGAACTCAGGATCGTGGAATGGAGCACCATGTTGGGCTCCCTGCAGCTGGGGCATCTGCTAGTTCCTCTCCCTCTGCTCCTCCCCTGCCCTGGGTATTAAGGAGGGCGCGGATTACATGGAGGACTGGGTATTATATGCAAACAATGAATCATGGAACAGTACATCAAGAACTGATGATGTGCTGTATGGTGACTAACATAATATATTTAAAAAAAAAAAAGGCAAGTTGGAGAGGATCCATAACAAATATCTTTTATATAAACATGTAGAGTAATATTATTTTTAGATATGCATTATATGATGGATTTTATGTATAAATCCAAACACATTTGGTTGTGATAAGTTCAGGCTGTTCTTATCTTTGAGGAAAAAAGGATAGGAACTACATTGCGAAGTGTTGTATAGAGGAATTAAACTAAATGCATAATTTTATTTAAAAGAGTAAATTCAGGTATGGCAAGTTTAAGAGGTAACAAATCTGTGATATCTGAGTAATGGGTATACGAGATGTTCAGTACATAGTATCCATATTTGCTTCAAAAATATATTTAGAGAGAGATAGTATGGAAGCCATGATTTGAATATCTGTCCCTTAAAGTATGTAATCATTTCTTTATCCTTGATTGATAATGTATCCCTGTATTAAATTCTCAGTAGAAAATAATTTTCCTACAGAATTGTTAAGTCTCACTCCACTGTCTTCCAGTACTGATGCTGAGAATTCCTTAATGGTTTATCAAAATTTGCTGCAAATTTATTGGAACCTGGTCTTTTGTGTTGGGAAGGCATAAATATTTTGGTAATTAATTTTTTTTAAACAATTCTTTTTTTTTAAGATTTTATTTATTTGACAGACAGAGATCACAAGTAGGCAGAGAAGCAGGCAGAGAGAGGAGGAAGCAGGCTCCCTGCTGAGCAGAGAGTCCGATGCGGGGCTCGATCCCAGGACCCTGAGATCATGACCTGAGCTGAAGGCAGAGGCTTTAACCCACTGAGCCACCCAGGTGCCCCTTGTTTTTAAAGATCTTATTTAATTATTTGTCAGAGGGAGAGAGAGAGAGAGAGCAAAAGCATGCAGAGTAGTCAGCAGAGGGATAAATAGGCTCCCTGCTGAGCACGGAGCCTGATGAGGGACTTGCTCCAAGGGTTCTGGGATCATGACCTGAGCCAAAAGCAGATGCTTAAGTGACTGAGTCACCAAGGCATCCTGGCAATTGTTTGTTTTTTTTAAGATTATTTAAGAGAGACAGCATGGTCGGGGCGGGGGGGGGGGGGGGTAGAGGTGGAGGGAGATGGAAAAGAAAAAAGAAACTTCCAGCAGTTTACCTGCTGAAAGAGGTGCTTGACATGGGGCTTGATCTCAGAATGCTGAGATTATGATGTGAGCCGACACCAAGAGTTGGATGCTTAACCAACTGAGCTACACAGACACCCCTATTTTGGCAAATAATTTAATGGATATATTTATAATCCTAATGGTAATTATAGTCCTAATTGGTAATAGAGAATTTTCCAAAAAATTAGCAGATTTTTTTTAAATGTTTAAAAAATTTAAGTATAAATTTGTTTGCGGTACTGCCGTGGCTTTTCAATCTCTGTTCTGTTTGGATTCATATACCTTTCTTTCTTTCTTTCTTTCTTTCTTTCTTTCTTTCTTTCTTTCTTTCTTTCTTCCTCTCTTTCTTTATTTTTTAAGAGAGACAGAGAGAGGAGGGCTGAGGCACAGAGGGAGAGGATGAGAGAGAATCTTAAGCAGAGACTCCAGGCCCAGTGTGGAGCATGATGCAGGATTTGATCTCACCATCCTAAGATCATGACCTGAGCTAAAATCAGGAATTGGAGGCCTAATGGACTAAGTCACCCAAGCCCCCCATATATCCCTTTTCATTTTATTTCACTTTTTAAAATTTATCTATTTTAGAGGGAGCGTGTGACTAGGGGGAGAGGCAGAGAGAGAGGGAGAGAGAAAATCTCAAGCAGACTTCCTGCTGAGCCCAATGTGGGCCTTGATTCCATAACCCATGAAATCATGACCTGGGCCAAAAACAAGAGTGGGATGCTCAACTGACTGAGCCTCCCTGGTTCCCCCTCACCCCTTCTCATTTTAACATTATTATTCTGTATCTTTTAATCTCCTTTAATCAGTAATCAGCAATCTTATTCCTTGGTTTCATTGCTTCTCTTTCCCTCCCTATCACTTTGATTTCTTCTTTCTGTATTTTTCTTCCTCTTGTCACGTTGCTTATTGGAAGCAGTGGATTATATCTCTATTCACTCACTCTCTCTCTGTAAAAATATATGCATATATATGAACATATGTAAAATATATATGTAAATATATATAAAAGTGTGTGCGTGTATATTCTACATTAGCTGAAAAATTAGCTTTAATTCTTATACATTTATCACTATATACTCTGTTACATATATTTAGCATTCATAATTAACCATATATTTTTATTTCAAAAATTTAAAGTTATTAAGCATTTTTTACTCCTCCAGAAATCATTTTTTAAATACAAACTAAAACAGTTTTTATGGGTTTTTGTGTTGTTTAAATTTTAGTTTTAATATTTTCTGGACATGAAACATTAGTTGTTTGTTTTTTTTTCAGTTTCTAGTTAATTACATTTGTCAAATATTCTGTCCACTGATGTTCATGATTTTTGTTGGTATCTCTCCTCTTCCCTCTGTGTTCACATTTATTGAAGAATTAGCTTTAATAGTTCAGTCTGTAACTTGTGAATTCTCTTAGTATTTGTTTATCTAAAAATGTCTTTATTTTGCTGTCACTCTTGGATGATTGTTTCACTTGATATCAAATTCTAGATTTCCTGAGATTTTATCAACATTTTGAAGGTATGCTCTAGTGGCCTCTGAAAATATATTGTTGCTTAAAAATTAAGCTAGGTACAGACCAATTAAGTTAATTAAACCAAGTAATTTAAATTAAACTTAAGTTTATTTAAGTCACTGATGTTCTGAAATTTGTCTATGATACATTTGGGTGTTAATATTTTTCATGTTCAGGACTCAGTCTTCAACATCAGCATGAGGATTCATGGACATTTCATGGGTACTATATTTAAGATCCTTTATAAAATTTTCTCCATGTGTTGCTTTTATACACACATGAAGGGGCATTGATCTATCTTTCATTGATGTCTAATCCTTTCCCATATTTTTATATTTTTTTCACCGTAGTATATTCTTAGTGAATTGGCACTGCATAAAATTTCACCATTTTTCTCATTTAAAAAAAAAATCTGTATAGTTTTTACTCTATTTCAATGTTTTATTCTCATGATTGTACATTGTATCTCCAAAATTTCTTTTTTGTCTTGCCTATATTCTCTTGAAACATTTATGCCTGTTTTGATTTCATAATTACCTACTCTTTGCCCGCAACCTTAGTAATCTATAAGGGTATAACCATGCACCAACAGCAGAGTAACTAAACAAGACCATAATCCACTTGTTCTATAATAAGGAGTTAAGTCTTCTGACTTCTTATGGAATGAAAATGAAGACCTTTTTCAGAAACACAAGTGTCATTATAGTTTATGAGTGTGAGTTATATACAGAAATAAAGGCCCATGAAGATTTTCTGACCTTTATCACTAGTTTTTGTCCAGTAGGATTTAGCCTCCTTCTTGATCCTCATCTCTCTAAGGAAAAACATCCATTTTCAAGCTGTTGCTTGATGCTGAAATAGAGGTTTAGAAGAGACACAATGATAAAATTGTGAACTGGAAAGAGAATGAGAAAAAGACACTAACAAGGGGAGAAAAAATTATCTGTGGAGATTATGCACATGACGAGAAAAGCTAGGGAAAAGAGAGAGTGAGAGAGACCAAAAAATTGCTATAGGCTATCCTATGAAGGAATTTTAGGAGTTTGGTTTATGCAATGCTTTAAAGAGAATTGGGAACAAAAAGAACGGATATGTAAAAATGTTTGTTGAAATCAAATTCTATGTAACCATTTAAAATGCAGATAAATAATGACTTACTGTTCACTTATTTTTGGCTGTGAACTAACTGTTAAATGTGCCTTACACTTAGTGGGCCACAGGAGCACAGTATGTTATTAGGGTTATATTATTAAACATTCCTTATCACTATGGTAACTTACAGTATTATGGTTTAATAATTTATTACTAAACATTATGCTCGTTCTTGCATAATGGAATGCAATGAAAGGTATGAAATATTAAAACTACTGATGATGTTGATTTTAATTTGAGGTTATCTGAACAGCATCTCTTCCCCCCCATATACATTTTCTGATTTTTAATTTTAATTTACTTATAAAATTTTTGAGAATTAAGTGTAAACTGTGAGGAAAAGTTAGTTTTGGCCAACTTCCTTTATCATTGCAGCATCTGTCTTGATAGTGGATAGATGGGCAAGTGGAGAAATTCCACTTACCTTAGTGGAGTGTGTGTTCAAATTGTGATGAAGATAGTGAATGAAAGTAAAGCAATGCAATAATAGGGGAAAATGCCAGGGAGGAGGACAGTTGCAAAGTTCTACAGAAGTATGGTGGTCTGCTTTGGCTTCTCTGAAGAATGGACATTCAAACAGATCACAATGATAAAAAGGAGCCAGTACTGAGACTATGAGGAGAAACATGTTCCAGGAAAAAGAGACCCTGTATTCAAAGAAAATGAAGAATTTAGAGTTGAAGAACTGAAAAGAGTCTAATGTAACGGATGGTAGCAGCAACAGGGTGGAGAAGCATGTGATGAATGTGGAGGGAGAAACTACATGACTTTGTTCTGCCTTTTACCCTTAATTTAACAACATTGTAATTATCTTATTTTAAGGGCACTAGTCATTGGAGGGTTTTACACAGAAGCTATCAGGCAAAAATCAGTCAATGAAGGCTTCTTTTAAAAAATTCCATTATAGTTAACATACAGTCTTCTTTTGGTTTCAGGTGTACAATCTAGTGACTCAACAATTCTATACATGATTCAGTGCTCATCAGGTAGGTGTGCTCGTCCCAATAATCTATTTCACCCATCCCTCCACCTACCTCTATTCTGGCAACCATCAGCTTGTTCTCTGAAGGGCCTGTTTTTTGGTGTATCACTCTCTCTCTCTCTCTTTTTTTTTTCCCTTTGTTCATTTCTTTTGTTTCTTAAATTCCACATATGAGTGAAATCATATGGTATGACTCTTTCTCTGACTGCCTTATTTCACTTATTATACCTTCTAGATCCATCCATGATAAAGTCTTTTAGTGTGGTAAAAACACCAAATGATCTGGAATTTGAGATTTCTGGAGGCAAATTTTGGCTTTAGTTGAAAGATTAAGTCATTCAAATGTGATAATACTCATTTTCTTCATTTTTAGAGGAAAGGATTGTATGCTACTTAATTTTTCTGTGACTGGAGAGGAAGTTGAAGTTGGTCAGTAATTTGCTCATCGGAGATAATGACCCACTTTTGAAAAAGCAGAATACTTCATGAAAGAGCCACTTATTCTCTTTTGAGGAGTCATTTCTTCTGGCGGCTCTTTCTTGGGCTGTCACTCCCGACAGTGTTCATTATTTATATTAACTTTTTAACCAACCGCTGCCTAAAGCAATAAACTACTCACACAGTTAAAGCTCTCTATAAATAGTGCAAAAGTAAATATTTGTTAGTCAAGAACAAAAGGGAAATCAAGTAAAGACTACATGGGGTGGATAGAGTATCCTTAAAGTTTCTTTGGATTCTGAGTTTATTTGTTGTAGAAGCATTTCCTCCAACTGTTATCACTGGAATATCCATTTATGGCACCAACATTTGGATATTGCACCTTGGATTTAGCATCTTAAAAATGCTAATTGAGGTTCTAAATTAGCACAGGTGCTGTGGAAAGCAAGTGCCTGGTTATTTTCCAGCCATGCTGGAATCTAATGAAAGCTATAAACCCACACTGAGAAATATGCAAATATATTTTTATGAAGTTTCAGGGATTCATGAACTCTTTGAAGCCTTTTCATGGGCCCTCCACATGCAAGCCCTGTGGGGTGAATAAGAACCAAGAATAGGTACCTTCAAGTATAATCTAAGGCTGGGTTCTGCTCTAAATTTAATAGTTCTAATTAAAGTAAAGGTATATTCTGTTAATTTTGCTTTCATACTGTAACTGTAACAGTACTAAAAGTGCTGCTCAAAACTAAGTGGGAACACAGAGAATTCAAATATAGGATTTTCTGACAACCAGAAGTGTTAGCATAACTCATTTTAAACATGGGTTAAATTTTCTTTCCCACCATACTGGCTGAAAGAACTTTGTCTTGCGCCTGGTTAAAACTGATTGAAATATATAGATAGAAATCTGGTAGGGTTAGTTTTTTTTTTTTTTTTTTTTTTTTGACTTGGCATTAAGTTTCCATGCAGTTCTTTTAAAATTGATGTTATCAATATGCAAAATCCCCTTAGGAATGCAGAAATAAAAAAGATAGTCACCATTTTTTTCTCCCAAGCAAATGACTATATTTATAACTGTAGTTGTTTTTCATATTTATCACTGCTATCTTTTATGTGCGGGTGAGCCCTCACATTTTCAGGTTGATGGTTAAACTTGAAAGATAGAGTGTTGAAGGTATTTAGGTTGGCAGCAAAGTATGGTAAGTTAGCCACGGACTGCTGGCAGTCTTTCTAGTTTCTTCAGAAGAGGGGATTAGATATATGAAGTACCAGATACGGTTATACATTTGTTAACACATTATAATTTTTGGAACAACCCACTGGGCAGTTGTTATTGCCCATTGACCTTGAGCTTGAAATGTAAACTCTCTGAGTTTCAGTATCCTCATCTGAAAAATGAGGGCAATCACACCTCAGTGGGTTGTTCAAAAGATTATAATGAGATAACAAATCTCTGGCTGACCAACAGATGCCTGGGCCCATTATTGTTCCTTATGATCACCATGCAGCCAGTAGCCATAGAGAAATTTCTACTATTCAGCTCAGAGTTAAGTCCTGTGGAGAGCAAGCTGAGACCATCTGAGGGCACATGAATGAGGAGCCAGATGAGGGCAGCCAACAAAAGCGGGAGATAGTGAAGTCAAAGCAGACTCAGTTTCACCTTCTCCTAAAGACTCCTATCTAGGGGCGCCTGGGTGGCTCAGTGGGTTAAGGTTCTGCCTTCGGCTCAGGTGATGATCTGGGGGTTCTGGGATCAAGCCCTGCATCGGGTTCTCTGCTCAGTGGAGAGCCTGCTTCACCCCCCTCCCTCTCCGCCTGCCTCTCTGCCTATTTGTGATTTCTGTCTGTCAAATAAATACATAAAATCTTAAAAAAAAAAAAAAAAGACTCCTATCTAGTACGTCACTATGGACTTATAGGCACTCCAAGAGCAGTGCCTTCTGTTGGCAACTCTCAAGTGTCTTTAGGAAATGGAGGTGGTTTGTAGGCAGATATATAACAGGAGGTCAGTTTAGAGACAGAGTAGAGACAGAGCTCCAGACGAGTAAACAGTGTCCAGGAAAACGCCTGTTTAATCATCTGGAAATTCTTCATGTAGAGCCATGGTTTTGAAATATCTACACATTGGTTATTGAATAGATCTTATCTGATTCATTGATCATCTCTGATTTACATGTTAGAATTATAGTATTTAAGATACTTAGCTGTAGACTAATGTAAGAGCATGTTCTGCAATAAGGTCAGAGTATTTCATTCTTTTCCACAAATCTCAGACATACTCTTTAATCAGAATCATATTCATTATATCCTGAGTTGTTTCAAAATTTCTTTTCTGTAACTTGTTGGAACTCAAAATTAATGTTTAATGAATAGTAGATATCTTAATCATGAAACAGCATACTTAAACCTTACCATAAAAGAACAAAAACAAATAGTAGTGAAATAGGCATTTTTGCCCACATACTAAGTCCAAGTAAAGAGCACATTCATTGTGATGCTTCTGTTTCTCCTCCAGAGCATCTGTTCATGTTCCTACAAAATACAGAACAAGAGAAGCTGGTGGCACTTTAGGTAAGAGGCTTTGGACTCAGGATTGGATCCAGCTCATCCTTCAGCACCTTTGACTTCAGGCAAATAACTTGAACTCTACAATCCCCAGTTGAATCAATTATAAAAAGGGAGAAAATGCCTCCCTCACTGGGTTTTAATATGGATATGAAGTAATGTACACAAAATGCTTAGCATATAGTAATCATCCAGTGAACAGTAGTTGCTCTTTTTATTGCTATTATTTTTGCCTCTTGGTAGTACATAGAAATCCACTGAGATGTCTCTCAACTCTGAGGATGACAACTTGAAACTATTTTGTAAAGCATGTCATCTAAATACTAGTTTATAAATAGAGATGAGGAGATTTTTATGGGTTCTTATTCTTTCCACACAAAAAAAGAGTACTCCCTGCTTAAAGCTGACGGGGGGTGTCGGGGGGGGGGAGATATAAACATTTAAAAGAAGAAAATAATGTGCAGAGACAGAACAGAGACTTTATTATAGAGCAGCGACTTTCTCTTAGGGACAACTTCAGATCCTTGTGATTGTCTATGATGTCTACTTCCCCTAAGTAGTCTTCTCCTTTGCCTCATGAATATTGGGTTTGCCCTGCGACTTACTTCCACCCTTGGAAAGTAAGTTGACTGGCAAAGAAAGGTTTAGAGTCCTAGAGTATTTCTATTACTCTCTGCTTCTGCCCTGCGCTATAGGAGTAAGCATGTCCCATTGGGGTTGTTCTTCAAGTTTGGGTGGCAACATGCAAAGATGTGTGGAATGAAACTGCAGCCTACCCACACGATGGTGCAGTGTTAGAATGTATCAGAGTCATAACAGATAAGCAGTCGATATAGAATGAGGACAAGAAATACTCCTTTGTTTTTCAAATTCACTAAGACTTGGGGGTTGTTACTGCAGTAAAGCTGACACATAGGTCTGCAGAACCATTATGTATCCTGATCTCGTTCATCACACATTTATATATTAATGTGGTCTCTGTTTCCCTGTGAACCACCTTTCAAGAATCTATATTCATCTAAGATATAGGCATTAAAACATGCATCAGAGTATGGTTTTCATCTATATAAAATTCTCCAGTGGTCTGCCAGTGCACTCACAATAAAATCATAAGAACCGGTTTTTTAAAATCCTATGCTTAGCCCAGAAGGCAGGGCAATCATGCACTTTCTCTCTCCACATCCTTTGCATGCCCTCTACCCTGTGGCTGCTACAGTCCAGCTATGTTAGCTGCTTTTTAGTTCCTCAAGTATCATAAGCTCTTCCTTTGCTTTCACCATATATGGTCTCTATTTCCTGAAACATATTTCTTGTTAGTGTCTCAGTGCTGGTTCCCTCTCATCATTGTGATTGCATTTGGAATGTCACTTCTTTAGGGAACCAAAACAGACTGCCATACCTCAGTAGAGACTACATCTCCCCTCTATCCCAGCCACCTCCTCCTCTTACCTCATTGCATTTGTTTCCTTCATCATCTTCATTACAATTTTTTAAAAAGATTTTATTTATATATTTGACAGAGAGGAAGTGAGCACAAACGGGGAAGCAGCAGGCAGAGGGAGAGGGAGAAGCAGGCTCCCAGCCAAGTGGGGAGCCCAATGCAGGGCTGGATCATGAAATGAGCTGAAGACAGATGCTTAATGACTGAGCCACCCAGGCTCCCCTTCATTACAATTTTAATACTATTATCACCACACGTTATAACAGCCAAGAGACATTGAACACTTAGTATGTACCAAGCACTATTTTAAGTGAATACCTTAGAATAATCCAGGAAGTACTATTATATTTTATTTTATTATTTTTGTAGCTACTATTTTAAAGAGAAGGGGAAACTGAGACATGATAAATATGTATTAGTTTACTTCTCTAAATTATAAGATACACGGAAGTAGGGGTTAAGACATTTTTTTTTTCTGCTCATACTCAACATCTGTTATAAAGCCTGCTACTGAATAAGAGCTCAAAGGTGTTAATTTCCCATAGACATCTCCCCTTTTCAAACCATTGCTACAACTAGACCTACTCTTGTGCTTCTTTTTATGATTGCAAAATGCCCTTCAGCAGGAACCATAGGAAAACTCTGAAAAAAAGAGCTGGATATAAAGTTTATTGCTTGCAAAGCACAACACACCTAGGGTCACACAGCAAGGCCACATGCAGAGAGAGCCCATGTGTGTGCACACACTAAGGGTTCTGCTTTTATTGGGGTTGAGGGTGGAGGCCTAGGGTTATATGGGCTCAGTCATTACTGGGGAATATAAAACATAAGAGCTGGAATTGAAAATATGGGAGAAGAAAAGACAAGTGGCCCAAATGGTCAGTTAGAGAAATCAACCAAGATCACTAAAACAAAGGGGACTCACTGGGAGACAGGTAGCCTGACATTTTAGGTTAGCAATGTGTTTCTTTGAGATAGTTATCTTTGAAGTGGATGCCTCTTTGCAGTGAATGTGTTGGCAATCAAAACTTAAGTCAGGCATCATAAAAAACAAACAAATAAACAACAACAACAACGACAACAAACAAAAAAAACACCTGTCAGGGCTTTACAGAAAGCCATTGTGGAATTTTAAGCAGGGGTGTAACACAGCATTATCTTTGTTTTAACTAAATCATCTTTGTTACTATTTGGAGGGGGGAGGGAAAGTAGGGATAGTAATGGTGATGGAAAGCCAATTAGAAGAGGAAAATTTATTCATTTAAGAAAGAGAGGGAGAGAGAGAGAGAGAGAAAAAATGGGGGAGGGGTAGAGAGAGAAGCAGACTCCCTGCTGAGCAGGGAAATTAGGGCTCTATCCCAGGACCCTGGGATCATGACCTGAGTCAAAGGCAGATGCTTAACAATCTGAGTCACCCAAATGGCAATGTGGATTTAAGAGGTGGTGTGGAGATAAGGTGTAAGGAATCAGAATTCACAACTGATACAGCTTGTTGGACCAAAGAAGATTTTTAAATTACCTCTTAGAGATTGTTCAGGAAGAAGCATGTATGTCAAGTAAAAATAAATAAATGAGTAGGTAAATAAATAAATAAGCCATTTTGTTTTAAGTGGCAGCAGAAATGCCTTTAGATGTGTTTGGATGTGTTAATATTAGGAAATGGCACTTATTGTACTTTCATTATTAATCCAAAGGATACAGTAACTTGAAATCGCACTGAACTTTACAAATCACCCAAGACAGAATTTCATGTAAAAGCTACATTTTTCAAGATTATTTGTATTAAATTTAAGAGAAATTTTCACATATAGAAAAAAATCCCTGGGCACCTGGGTGCCTAAGTCAGTTAAGCATCTGCCTTTGGCTCAGGTCATGATCCCAGGGTCCTGGGGTAGACCCCTAGTCTCCCTCTTCAATGGGGAGTCAGCTAGTCAGCTTCTTCCTTTCCTTCTGCCCACCCCCATCTCATGCTCTCTTGTGCATGCTCTTTCTGTATCTCAAATGAATGAATAAAATCTTTTAAGAAAAATCCTGACTTCTTAGGTTCATGTAAATTTTTAGGTCAGTTTTTGTTGTTGTTGTTTGTTTTTTTTGTTTTGTTTTGTTTTGTTTTTTTCTTCTCTTAATCAATTTTTACAGATTTTGGCATTTTCAAAAACAATCAGCTGTCTTTGGGCATCTGTTTCGCCTGGAAAAACAAAGGTGTAGGGTAAGGTGGTCTCTGAAGTCTTTTCTCTGTCACATCTCTGTGAATGCTTTGAATAGCACTATCTTAATCAGGACCCATAAGCTCTTTTTTTCACTGAAAAGCTATTTGTTTCTCTCTGCCTGTACGTCTTTAAATCTGAGTGCAACTGTGGGTTAGTGTATAAGGCCAAGTGTATTTACATGAAATAGCCCAACTCTGACACTAATAGATCAAACATTAAAAAAAAAAATCAATATATCACCCTGGGACACTGTGCTGCCCTGCTTGCTAATGTAATTTACATAAGAAGCAATAAATAATATCATTGAATCAACACTATACAATTTTCTACCTCACCCTGACTATCCAATTTATCTTGGCATAATTTTAAAAAATTAAACATATTTCTCATGAGCATGCCCAATGTCTTATGAACATGTTCACATAATTCTGTCATGTTATTTATTCATATAGAATTTTTTTAAACACCTACCATGTGCCAGGCACTGTTCTAAGATGAAGAGGTGAGTCATGCAGACTTAGTCTTCACAGAGCTTACATTCTTAAGAAAATAACTTAAATCTAAAATAAATACACCTTTATAAGAAAAGTTAAATGTTCTATAGTTACCACTAATAATTCCAACTGAGTTAGGCATTCACTTGTCAGAAGGTCATTTAATCCTCTAGGAAATCAGTATAACAAGTAGAAAGTAAGTGGGACTTAAAGCAAAAAAAAAGATATGGTCCCAGAGAACGGTCTCATTTTTATTTACTTTATTATGTCATTATAAAGCATACATATGTCATTATCTATCTAAAATTTTCTCCTTTCTTAGTCAATATTAAGTTTGTGTCCTGATAAGACACCAAAAAGAAATTTCAAAACTATTTATAATGTGATGAAGGAGAATAATACAATGCTTATGTGAAACATTTGTCTAAAATTTCACAGCTAGAATAAGATACTCAGTTCTCATTGTACAGTATGTTGCTCAATCACTCTATGGCTGACTATCTCTAAATGCCATATATTTTACAGAGTAATGAGATATAATTAAATAATTAAATATGATCTAGTTAAATAGCCAGTGAACACATTTCAAACACATTTCAAACCATAAGAAATCTTCAGATGGTTTAGCTGGGCTTTATACTGAATGCTGTTCATTTTATCTGGAGCTATATCTCTAACCTGACCTTCTGTTACATTTATGCTCATAAACAACCTCTATTCCCCTAAAGACATGAAAGCTGTCAAAATGGGGATACAGCTCGTGGAGTCCTATAAATCCCTGGTGACATATTAGAGATACGTGTATCCTTAAAAGCAGGTGAAGCGGAGTCTGCTTTGACTTTACTCTCACCTGTTTTGTTGTCTGCCCACATATGACTCATCATTCATGCACTCTGAAATTATCTCAGCTTGCGCTTCACAGAAGACTCTAACTTTGAGTCTAAATAGTCCAAATTTCTCTACAGAGACTAGATGCATAGTGATCTAAAAGAGTAATTGGGGATGGGCAACTGTCAGTCAGCAAGTGGTTTGAAACTAGCTCTCACTAGTAATACCTCATTCAATATTTTAGGCATCATTTGTCAGGTTATTGGTATGCTGTTTGGGTAAAAGAGAAATGATATTTTGGGACACTGACTCTCAAAAGATGAATGATGCTGACTTCTTCGGCAGGAAATGATTGTATAGCAGGTGACTCACTCAAATATCCTTGTAAACAGATTAATGACAGAATTTCTGGCAAACACACTTAATGGTAGGTACTAGCCGGAGTGTCCTATCCTTGGGGATGTCTTAACAGGTTGTAACTGCCTTGTCCAGCTTTGCTTAGGGGTAACAAAATGGAATCTGAATTTATGAAACATGGTTCCTTGGAAGATGTTCCTTAAATAGTGTAACTACCTGAGGTTAAAAAAGAAGTTTGATGAAATAAATGCTCTTATTATGGTCTGAATGTTGAAATCCTAATGCCCAGTGAGATGGTATAAGTAGGTGGAACCTTTGGGAGGGGATTTGGCCATAGCTTTGCTTAAGAAACTAGTTGAGTCAGGAATTTGGAATCCCACCGACTCCTTATTTAATAGTCCTCTCTAGCTAATGCATAAAGAAGATGGTTCACCAAGTCAATAAGGAATGATCAAGGATTAAACTAAGTAGTTCCTCCAAATGCTTTAGCTATAACTGATACAGTAGAGGAATTACAGAGAGTACAACAGACCAAAGAGGACCGGTAGGCTAACTAGCACCTCCTTTTCCATTTGAATTTTGGAGTCCAGCTAAGCACAATTTTCATTCCTATGGAATAGAACATAGTATATGTCTACCATTTGGCACAGCACTATTTTATTTCTCAAGGAAATTGCCTTATGTAGGCAAGTGGGACTTGGGCTTGCTACCCATTAAGTGCAAGTTGGTGTTGTCCATTGATGACATCATGTTCATTGTCTCTTTATAAGGAGTTAAAGAATAGAATTACTGATATGGCTAATGGGGAGTAGTTGATACATCCAACTAAAATTTTAGAGCTGGCCAGTTTATGAAATTTCTGAGATTTACATGAGCTAGAACAACCAAAAGATATACCTGAACACTATAAAAAATAAGTTAAAATCTTTCACAGAAGCTGCAGATAAGCCAGAAACATACCTTCAGATCCATTTTCTCTGGACAAAAGAAATTGAGATCCCCCGACTTCCAAACTTACATTAAAAACTTTATCTGGATTATTTGGAGGAAAAGTGTGATTGCTCATCTGGCACATAGTTGACTTCAGCTGTCATTCACTTTGCAGTCTGCGGGTTGCAAGTGAACGAGCTAATAATGACTTTAATGAAATCATACACATCAATAGCCTGAAGAGGAAGCTTGTAATCTCATCCAGTCTATTCTCATCACTATGGGATCTGATGTCTCGAGAGATCAGTAGACTCCTGGAATGCTGAAGAGCTGAGCTAGGGGGTGCATGGAAAGGAGCACAATGTGAAGCTTAAGTTAGGTTAGTTAAGTTAGATTATGTTAGTTAAGTTAGTCAAGTTATGCAGGAACGTGGGGCACTTGGCTTTGTCATTGTTCTCTAAGGACCTGGTGCTACACATAAAAAGTGAAGTTATTTTCCCTGTGATGCAACTGCTTGGGATTCCACAGGGAAAAGATGAGAAGAAAAAAAAAATTAAAATGAAAGAACATCTTGTCATTGCTGTGGGAGACAAAGAGGTGATGCTACATAAGATCTGGAAGCTGGTAGCTAGCATCTATAAAACACATATTAACGAATACAGGATTTCACATGCAAAAGGTTCTCCAATCACAACCCAGTCACTAGATTTGTGGTATGTGGAAAAAGCCTTTCTTCTTGGGAAGAAATAGAGTTTTATTGTTGTTTTAGTTGATATGTAGTATAATAAACATTACATTAATCTCTCTACCACAATTATGTAGTGCATTTATATCTTCAGATTAGGTACTATTGTGAGAGTCTTATCCCAGCTCCACAAATCATATAATACCTGTGGAAAACAAATGGACAAAGTAGGAAGTAAGTTTGCACTTAGAGCAATTATGCAGGAAAATGTCTCCATCAACACATATGAAAAGATTCAAGTATAAAAAGAGTCACACACAAATAATGGAGGGGGAAAAAAGACAACCTGACTACTGAGAGAGATAAAACAAACAAACAAACAAACCAAAACAAAAGAAAAAAAACTGTGAAGGAGTATTATTATACTTAATATATTTTATAAAAAGGGATCCCTACTCATATTATGCTTAGCAAAATAAGTCAATCGGAGAAAGACAACTATCATATGATCTCCCTGATATGAGGATATGAGGAAGTGGAGAGGCGACGTGGGGGGTTTGGGGGTAGGAAAAGAATAAATGAAACAAGATGGGATCAGGAGGGAGACAAACCATCAGAGACTCTTAATCTCACAAAACAAACTGAGGGTTGCTGGAGGGAGGGGGGTCGGGAGAGAGTGGTGGGGTTATGGACATTGTGGAGGGTATGTGCTATGGTGAGTGCTGTGAAGTGTGTAAACCTGGTGATTCACAGACCTGTAACCCTGGGACTAAAAATACACTATATGTTTATAAAAAAAATAAAAATAATTAAAAAAAAAGGGATCCCTACTCCAAATTGAATGGTTTAAATGCTGGTCATTGCTAGGGTGTAGGGGACTTTTGTCTTTTGTATAAAATGTTGTTGAAGGATGAAAAGATATCTGACAAATATATGGCACGTAGAAACTGACCAAAGTCAGAGGGTTGGATGGGAAGAAAATGGGTAAGAAACAGCAATCCATGGGCTTTTTACTCAAGGAAAGACAGAGTGTGTCATTAGGATACATGCATATGACAGAGCTTCTGATAAACAGATTATTTGACAGGAGATTCCTTGTCTATGAAATCATTTTAACAGCATGCCTCTGCTCTGGGTAGGATCGTTCATTGTAAACATACCTGGAATATATGAATTTATGGGGTATGTCTTGGGGCAAAAGTTTGTGTAAGCTATCTGAGTATGTCCAACCATGGCAGATCCATGACTAAGCTGGCTCCCTTTAGAGAAAGATGTGATCACATGTTCATCTGAGCCAGAAGGTACTGTGATGCTGCCTTAATGGTCTTAGAACTCTGCCAGTTCTGCCTATGCCTAATGATTACTGGTATCCCAGTAATCAGCAATTATTAGTAAAACCTAGGGAAGATCTCTGATGCTTATGAATCTGATGACCTGATCCTCCTCTTATTTCACCATAATTGTGTTGCTTTAACCATAATAGCAAACTTGTATCATGATTCCACTCTAGATCCATACTTGACATACAGATGTGAATTTAAAAAATTGGTCAGAGCAGGACAATTCAAATAAAAGAAGTTATGAAAAGGTTATTTGTCATTCAGGCATATATTCACTTTCACATATATGTACACTTGCACACATGCACAGACCTACACACCATGGAATACTGTTAAAATCTTTAAAGAAGGAAGGGTGAATTTACTCTGTGCCTATAATATCCTCTTGTATCTTTACTAAATAGAAAATTCTTGAATCTTCTCTAATATGTTACATTCCCCCTTCCTTCTTTTCTTCCTTCATTTTTTCCTTCTTTCCTTCCTTTTTATCCTACCTTTTGTCTTTTTTTTTTCCTTCCTTGCTAGCCATTATTTTTTCCTTCTTGAGTTCATGTAAGTATGTATAAGCCCCTCCTGTATACCTTTCCTTCTGTCAGATGCTTTTAAGAGAGTGTTTAACAAGACAAACAAGGCCCCTCTGATCAGGAAACTTATATTTAAGCAGGAAGTGAAAGTCAATAAACATGTTTACAACTAAGTAAATAAGATGATTTCAAACAGTGATAAGTGTTGTACAGAAAGTAAAACAGGATGAGGTAAATTAGGAGTGACTGTAGGGGTGGGCACAGACCCTTTAGATAGGAATAGAAAATGTCTTCTTGGAGGAAACATGTGAGCTGATGTTGAATCTCAGTTAAATTGATTCATTCATTTAAAACAGCTGCTCAAGGAAAAAAAATCTGGAGACCATATTAATATATTCCTGCCTTCAACATCTGCATTCATCCCACACCTAAAGAGTGTTATCACCAAAATATTTGTCAAGTCCATTTATCCCTCTTCACTTTACCACCAGAGCTTACCATTTTTACCCTAGACTTCACCATCTTCTTGTTCCTTTAAATCTGTTCTCATGACTACAGGACCAGGAATGATTTTGGATACATTTAACTATAGCTTGTTTATTATGCCCTATTCTGTGTTCATAACTCAATGTATATATTGAACATCTGCTCATCAAACATTTTGCTTAAGAACTAAAGTACCCTTTTACTATTGAGTTTATCAGTGTGCTCTTCCCTTACCTCATCTCTCTGCCTATTCCCAGAAGTAAATACTATTTGCAATTTTTTAAAAAGATTTTATATATGTATTTGAGAGAGAGTGAGCAAGAGAGAGAACATGAGCAGAGAAAGAGGGAGAAGCAGATTCCTCTGCTGAGCAGGGAGCCCAATGAGGAGCTTCATCCCAGAACCCCAAGATCACAATCCAAGACAAAGGCAGATGCTCAAGCAACTGATACATCCAGGTGCTCCTGTAATTTTATATTTATAATTTCACTGTTTGATCAAGTATATGTTTGTGTTTATAAGTACACATACATATTAATACAAATTAATACCTTACATAATTTATTTTATTTGGGCATTATAAGATTAGTATCATGTAATTCTTTTTTTTTAAATTTTATTTTATTTGGGGTGCCTGAGTGGCTCAGTGGGTTAAGCCTCTGCCTTCAGCTCAGGTCTTGATCTCAGGATCCTGGGATTGAGCCTTACATCGGTCTCTCTGCTCAGCAGGGAGCCTGCTTCCCCCTCTCTCCCTGCCTGCTGCTCTACCTACTTATGATCTCTCTCTCTCTCTGTCAAATAAATAAATAAAATCTTTAAAAAATAAATTTTATTTTATTTAAGTTTAATTAATTAATATATAGTGTATTGTTAGTTTCAGAGGTAGAGTTCGGTGATTCATCAGTTGTATATAATACCCAGTGTTCATTACATCCTGTGCCTTCCTTAATGCCCATCACCCACCTCCTCCTCCCATCCCCCTCCCACCAAAAACCCACAGTTTGTTTCTTATACTTAAGAGTCTTTTATGGTTTGTCTCCCTTTTTTATTTCATCTTACTTTATTTTTTCCTCCCTTCCCTTATGATCCTCTGCCTTGTTTCTTAAATTCTACATATGAGTGAAATCATATGATAATTTTCTTTGGTTAACTTATTTCACTTAGCATAATATCCTCTAGTTTCATCCACATGGCTGCAAATGGTTAAATTTCATTTTATCATGGCTGAGTAGTGAAATCATAATTGTCTTTATTTGGTTAACTTATTTCACTTAGCATAATAACCTGTAGTTTCATCCACATAGTTGCAAATGGTTAAGATTTCATTTTGTGATGGTTGAGTAATATTCAATCATATACATATAATATATAAATACAATATATTTCATTATATATATAAAATATTTTTGATGACTGGATTATATGTATATATGATGGATTATATATATAATATGTTAAATATTATATATATTAAATATATATTATATATACCACATCTCAATATATATACACACACACACATGCATACACACTTACACACACATACCACATCTTCTTTATCCATGCATCTGTTGGTGGACATCTGGGCTCTTCCCATAGTTTGGCTATTGTGGACATTGCTGCTATAAACATTGGGGTGCAGATGCCCTTTCAAATAAGTCATTTGGGGTAAATACCTAGTAGTGGAATTACTGGGTTGTAGGGTAGCTCTATTTTTAACTTTCTGAGAAACCTCTATACTTTTTTCCAGAGAGGCTGTACCAGCTTGCATTCCTACCAACAGTGTAAGAGGGTATCCCTATCTCTGCATCCTCGCCAATGTTTGTCATTTCCTGACTTGTTAATTTCAGCCATTTTGGCTGGTGTGAGATGGTATCTCATTGTGGTTTTGATTTGTATTTCCCTGATGCTAAGTGAGTCAAAATATTTTTTCATGTGTGTGTCAGCCATTTGTATGTCTTCTTTAGAGAAATGTCTATTCATGTCTTCTGCCCATTTCTTGACTGGATTATTTGTTCTTTGGGTGTTGGGTTTGATAAGTTCTTTATAGATTTTGGATACTAACCTTTTACAAGATATGCCATTTGGAAATATCTTCTCCCAATCTGTTGGATGTCTTTTGGTTTTATCGACTGTTTCCTTTGCTGTGCAAAAGCTTTTTATCTTGATGCAATCCCAACAGTTCATTTTCGCTTTTGTATTGCTTGCCTTTGGAGATAATGTTGCAGCCGTGGTTAAAGAGGTTGCTTCCTCTGTTCTCCTCTAGGATTTTGATGGATTCCTGTCTCATGTTTAGGTCCTTCATCCATTTTGAGTTTATTTTTGTGTATGGTGTAAGTTAATGGTTTGGTTTCATTCTCCTGCATGTGGCTGTCCAATTTTCCCAACACCTTTTTGTTGAAGAGACTGTCTCTTTTCCATTGGATATTCTTTCCTGTTTTGTGGAAGATTAGTTGACCATAGAGCTGAATTATTTTTTTTCAATGAAATTGTGTTTGTCACATTTATTCATATTGATGACAGCAACTGTAGTTTATTTAATTGCTGAATAATATTTTATTCTGTAAAAATTGCATTTTTAATTTATCTTCCTATCCAAAATCTCGGTTATGTGCCAATTTTTTTTTCTATTACATTAAGTGCTAATACAAATATTCTTTCATATTTCTGTTTGGATACATGTGTAAGACTTTTTAAATTATATGTCTTAAAGTAAAATTTCTGGTTGCTCAGCACATGCACAATCAACTTGATAAAACACTGCTATTTTTCTTTTTTCAAAGATATTCTACCAGGTTGCATTTTCACCAGCAGAACGTAAAGTTTTCAAATGCTTGATGTTTTCTTGAATACCTGATATTGTTAGAATTCTTAATTTTCATTTTGAGGAGATGAAATTTCATAATTTAAATTTGAATGTCCTTAATTACTACTGAAATCTCACATCTTTTCACATTTCTATTGGTAGTTTTTATTTAACTTTTTTTCTCTGAGATGCCTGTTTTGTCTGCCCATTTTTTCTATTGATTCACAGGGATAGTTCTGTTTGTTTTAATTTTCTATCAGTTCTATATGTTGCAAATATATTTTCCTAACCTGTGGTTTTGTCTTCATTATTTTTTACATGCTTTTTAAGAAACAACTTCTTAACATAGTATGGTTGTGTTTATTTTTCTTTCATATTGCACATATTACTCATTATATCTTAAAAAAAAAAATCTTCCCTTTCCTGAGTCTACAAAAAGAATCCTTATACTATCTGAAATTAATGTTTTTGTAGGACATGAGATAAGGGCCAATTACAATTTTTGCCCAGCACCATTTCTTGAATAGCTTATTCTTTCTCATTTTGCAATATCAACCATGCCAGTATTTCAAGTCATATATTGGCCAGAACTATTGTAGGCTTTAATTCATTGAAATACAGTAAGGATTTTATTTTATTTTTAAAATCTGACTGAGATGGGGGACATATTATAACACGGAATAGTGGCACCCAATGTTATCCACAGCCTAATCTGTGGTTCCTATGAATATATTACTTTATATGGCAAAGGAAATTTGCAGATATAATTACAGATCTTGAGATGTCCTAGATTATTTGGGTGGGCCTAATGTAATCACAAAGGTTATTACAAGGGGTGAGAGTGTCAAAGTCAGTAAAAAAATGTTTGGCTAAGAAAGCAGGTGTTAGAGTATGTGTTTTGAAGATGGTAGAAGGGAACATAAGCCAAGGAGTATAGCGGGCCTTTATAAACTGCAAAAGGCAAGGAAAATGATTCTCCTGTGGAGCTGACACTTCAAGTTTAGCCTCAGTGAGCCTCCTATGAGACATCCAGAATTGTAAGATGATAAATTTGTGTTGTTTTGATCCATTACAGTTATGATTTGTTACATTAGCAGCAGGAGACTAATACAGGATGTCATAGAAAGTTTTGCACAGAGAAATTTCCAGACTTTACCTACATTTTAACAAGAGCACTCTGCATGCTATGTTGAAATAAAATATAGGGATCCAGGGTAGAAGCAGAAAGCAAGTTAGGGACTGTGGTGACTACAGGGGAGAGCTAGAGTGGTAGATTGGACTAGAGCAAAACTGGAAGAGGTGGTAAGTAACTGTATTCTAAAAAACATTCTAAAGGTTGGGCTGTCAGAATTGCAGATAGATTAGAACTGTTCTGTGAAAAAACAAGGTCAAAGTCAATTCTAAGAGCTTCTAGTAAGCAACTTTTAATTGTTTAACTAAGTGTATTTCATTTAAACACAGAGATTCTCGCCCATCCTTATCTAATATCTATCTGATCTCTTATCTATTTGATCTATACCTAATATCTATCTACCTACCTACCTATCTAGCTATCTATCTGTCTGAATATCTATTTATGTGAATACCTTTCTTTGCTGTCTCCTTTGGCATCTAGTTATGCTTTTAGCAAACTGGACTTTTAAGACTAACTTTACTGCATACTTTTGGTACATACTGCTTTCGCCAAACTGAAGGGGAGAGCTCCCCCTAGAAAGGGTGTGTCCTCTTCTTCCAGAATGAGAATGGGAACCACACAGTTGGGTGTTAAGGTATTAACAATCGACTGGGTCCTTTTTATAAATGAAGGAACTAAATTCAGATTAAAACAAAAACAAAAACAAAAACAAAACAAAACAAAACAAAAAACAAGAAAACCCAAGTGAACATGAGTGCCTTTAAGAAAGAAAAAAAAAAAAGAGTTATCTTCAGGAACTAACAAAATTAGTTTGCTGAGAGTTTAGAAAACAAATTCATCTATAGCCCCGATCCCTGCACCCTAGAAGAAAGCCCTATAAAAATCATGTCAACAGAAAACTAGGGGAATAATAACTTACTGAAAAAGACAATGGGATTCTTGTGCAGTACTGCAAGTGGATATTTTATAGGTATGAAGCCAGAATATTACATTTGGTCTTCTACCTTTGATGAGTCCTCTACCATGGGGTGGAAGAAATATGACACTGTCATTAAAAACTGATCTACAAGCCACCTTTCTGTCTCCCTGGACCACTTGAAAGTAGATGTTAGGTCAAAGACTATTAGAATAGAATATTGGATCTATGCTGCTGAACAGCTTTCCTGATTCCATTCAATATGCCAAACCCTTCACATACAGGTCACTGATATAATAAATGAGCCTGAGATGAAAAATTTATAATGAGAATAAATGATCAAGAAAAGTAATGTAGATAAACTTGCAATGCAAGAAATTTTATTCTTCCCTAATATAAAATTCACTTGCCTATTTTGTTGCAGTGTTCCAAATGTCTTTTAAGGAATTATGTTAGTCTAATTTCTGAAACAAACAGCCCTCAAGTTTCAATACCTTTGCATAACAGACATTTACTTTTCTCACATCATGTGCCAAATCAATCAGGTTTACGTTGACTCAGGGAGGAAACCTTGTTCCTTTCATTAAGTCACTTATGGGTCTGGATTCTCTCCACTGACTAATTCAGGGAACAAGGATCCCACTGTTTTGTAGGTTTGCTTTCTTCTATCTCTGGGTCATTTTCCCCCAGCTGGTTGATGAGCATAGAGAGAGAGGAAGAATCATACTAGAGGTTTTAGAGGTTAGCCTGGAAGTTCAGTTGCTTGAACTTAGTCTTAACAGGCCCACCTAATTAGAGTGGGAAATTATTACAGGAAAAAGAAGAGAAAAATGGATATTGATGAGCATAAACATTTCCTGTCCAAAGTTATTTTCCCACATAAAGAAATGCAAAATTATATTTTATCTTTTATTCATTCAGACTCAGTTTGGGACTTGCAGTCTTTCAGATTCTACCTTAAACTATGAATGCACACGGGGCACCTGGGTGGCTCAGCGGATTAGGCCTCTGTCTTCAGCTCGGGTCATGGTCTCAGGGTCCTGGGATCAGGCTGGCATCGGGCTCTCGGCTCAGCCGGGGGCCTATTTCCTTTCTCTCTTTGCCTGCCTCTCTGCTTCCTTGTGATCTCTCTCTCTCTCTTTGCGAATAAATAAAATCTTAAAAAAAAAAACCAAAACTGGGGCGCCTGGGTGGCTCAGAGGGTTAAAGCCTCTGCCTTCAGCTCAGGTCATGATCCCAGGGTCCGGGGATCGAGCCCCACATCGGGCTCTCTCCTTGGTGGGGAACCTGCTTCCTCCTCTCTCTCTCTGCCTACTTGTGATCTCTCTCTGTCAAATAAATAAAATCTTTAAAAACAAAAACAAAAACAAAAACTATGAATGCACACAAAACCAATAAATAGTTCTTAACTTTCAAGTTAATTAGAATCGTGTAAGGAAGATAAACACATAAATAGGGAAAAAAACACATTATCAGAAGAAAGGGTTATATTAGGGTGCTATAGAAATATAAATGTGGTGTGCCCAGTGCTTTAACTTCCTTAAGGGCATTAAGGAAGATTTTTCTGGCTGGGATTATCTTCCCATAGAGCCTTCACATGGAATAGAGTTAGCCAGTGGAAGGAGCTGATAGGGGAAGGAGCTGATGCGGAAACTTAGGACTGTACAAACCTTACTCCTTTCCCAAGGGACTGGCTTGGAAAGGTTAAAACAAGTGTTGAATACTTTGGGAGGATATGAAGCAGGAGCCAGATTACCAAGAGACTTTTGTGTTTGTGTTTCATGTGTGTATGTGTGTGTGTGTGTGTTTGTGTCCTTTTCAAGATTTTGTATTTCATTTTGTAAATGTACATATTCACTGATAGAACAACTTGTATGACAGAGAGAACTTGATAATATTTTAAATGTCAATTTCAGTCATCAGAAGGCATAAATTCTCCAAAGTGACCTCTGCCAAACAGACAAAGCAAACAAGAAAAAGCAGAAACAGAAAACAAAACAAAAAGTAACACTTTGGATCAGTTTCAAGCATGTGTTTTGTCCACTGACCCATTTTCTCCCCCTTTGAGCCAAGGGGAATTGGGAATAAGGCAAGTCAGATAAGAAAGATTTTAAAAAGCTTTCCTGTGTAGGAATGATTAATGTCACCTCCTTTATATGTGCATTTATTGTCCCTCATCACCTTCCGTATATATTTTAGTGGAAGAGATTTGTGACAGTGAATTAGCAAATATGCTGCCTAAGTCAGAGAAAATCCCAAGTGCTTTTTAATAAGGACTACCAAATTAAGATATAAATGTGGTATGATGTTTTGATTAACAAAATAACTTATGAATCATTTCTTCACCATGTGCCTAAGTGGAACTATTTTGCCCTGTGTAGTCTGAGCTCAGCCTCTTGAATAATCTTTCCTCATCACCTTCAGGGAAAGCAAAAATGAGTAAAAAACAAACCAATAGAAAAATCACATGTAAGCCTAGGGCAAAAGTAAATACATTTGAACTGAGAAACTACTGTGACATGAAATTATGTGTTTGAAACATGACTGCCAAAGAGTCCGGCTGCAGAAATAAAATTGTCTGGGGTAGCCAACACTTAATCACTTCATTGTAGTGTTGTGAGAAATGATTAGTACCCCACACCTTCTTCTCTACCTCACCCACCCCTGACCCTTGGCACAAGTTGAGAGTACTTTGGAATATTCAACTGCACCAAGGATAAACCAATTTCTATCATAACTGTTTCAGAAGGTGTAATTTAGGAAGTTGGCAACCAGAGGAGTCTCCAGTGTAGCTGTTCTCTGTGGCTAACAATGTGAGTGATGGTTGTTCCCTGTGCAGGTGAGGGGTTGGTAGAGCTGAGAAAGAATGGCATTTAGATTCAGTGGCAAGGGAAATGGGGTAAGTGTTGCACACTAACCAGCCAAGTGGCCTTATTTAGCTGGACTTTCTAAATTTTCTTAAGTAGAAATTTAGGGTAATAATATTTTCTTGTCAAGTGACTGGCGCATTAAGGCATGCGTTTTCTAAAAAGGTTCCAGTGCGTGGAAGTTAGTGGGTTACGATTTGCTTTTATAAGTTCTTTTTGTGATTTCATTTTGTCTAGATGCTGGATGTACAACTTAGATTGTCATCTTTTTTAACAGTTCCTACAAATTATGTTAAGGGCAGATGATGGGTAAAATGAAGTACTGCAACGTAATTTTTGTCTGTAGTTCTCAGATGAACGGTAATAAAATATATATATTTTATTTTGTTGAAAAGCACTGTTCTAGGAAAACTTACCAAATCTCAGATCCTTTTAGAAAAATATACAACTTACCAAATCTCAAGTCCTTTTAGAAAAATACACAAATGTATTAAAACAAATGCAATTTTATAAGCAAACATAGTGCATCTGTTATACACAGAGCTGAATGTTGGTATATATTGGAAGGAATAAATTTTATTAAGCACAGAGTATTCAAAAAGTATCATACTGCTTAAGAACACAGGGTTCATAGTCAAATAGACCTAGGGTTAAAATTTGGCTTTGGGGGTGGCTGGGTGGCTCAGTCAGTTAAGCGTCTGCCTTCGACTCAGGTCATGATCTCAGGGTCCTGGGATCAAGCCACTCATCAGGCTCTCCACTCACCAGTGAGTCTCCTTCTCCCCCTGCTTCTGTGATCCCTCTCTTGTGACTGCTTTTGCTCTTTCTAAAACAGAATTAAAAAAAAAAAAAATCTGCCTTTGGGATTTTCAGACATGATTTTAGATATTTATCTTCTCCAAGCATTCACTTCTTCATATGGAATTAAGAATCATACCTACCTCATTGGATAGCTGTCAGGATCAAATAAAGCACTATTATATAAAATATTTAGACTGCTTTTGGCAAATACATAGTATTTAATATGCAGTAGCAATTTTTATTATTTTATTATTCCTTGAATTTCAGTATATTTATTAAATATCCATATCTCTGGTCTAGGTATTGGGAATAAAAGTAAACAAAACAAACAAACAAAAAATCCTTCTCTCACAGAGCTTATATTCTAGTAATGTTTTGAAATAATGCACAAAATACCGATTATACGAAAATTAAAGAAATATTCTGTGTTTCTCCAAGGCGGGGAGGTTTGAATAATTCTCCAATGCTTTATCTCTAAGTGCATTTTTAAGCAAGAATGAATAGATTATTTTTCACATCCAAGATCCATAGGACTTTGTCATCTTTTTCCTCAGGATTGCATCCTCCCTGAGTTTGAAGATCATGCATTTCCCTGATAGAAGAGAAAAAATATACAGGCATTTCAAATAAGTATAATTACTAGTCCACAAAATGTTTTATAACTCTATCTCCTTCTCAGACAACACAGAGGTGGCAAATTAAAATTAACAGTTTTCACTTTTATTCAGCTTGAATTATTATTTTTCTTGCATCCTGGGTAATTGACAACAGTAACTAGCCAATCAGTTTTACAGCTAGGTTCAACCACTCAGCTCTGGAAGAATAAATAAGTGTAAGTCAGGCATTTGCTATAAACTTAAAGTGGAATATATCCCAAATATCTCTTACTGTTTTCAATAACATTTGTTTTATTTAACACATTATTTGGCCACCATTTACAGTTTGTTGTAAAACTATCAGTCTTTGGTAGCCCTGTGAGGTAGAAACTTCATTTGACTAGTGTGTAAGTTCAGTGCAGACCTAAGTGTAGGTCCATCAGTCATGGCCAAGATTCCCATAAAACTCAGTATTTTGCCAATTATAGTCTTCAACTACCCCCACCAGAGGCTTACCTTGTAGTTGAGCTCCTCACATATGGGTAAGAAACTCAATTTGTTCAAATGGGATGATGATATATAAAATATCTTAATTCCCTAGTACCTAAAACATAATGTATTTATGCCTAGATCAGTAGTTAAATAAAATTTAGCATTTCTTTATTAGAAAACAAAACAAATAAAGTTGAGATTCCCTGGGAAACTGAATGATGAATCAATTCACTGTTGCATTTGATTACATAATAAGCCTATCTAACCCTATGGCAAGACTATGCAGCCCAAAATGAATGATGTCATTTATTTTACTTAATCCATTTTATTGCTCTTGCCAAGCAGTTATCCTAATTATTGATAGTATAATTATCAGGAAATACTATTATTCTGTGAATAGTTTAACTCCTGTTATGCTTCGAAGTCTTAGGAGTTACACATTTTTCCTATATATTATTGTTTATAATGCATCATGTATCATCATGTATCATCAGCATTGGCACATTCTCATCTGTAAGACATCTTTATATACTGAAATTTTGTTTACATTTTTGTTCTGAAATTACTTCATTTTCTTTCTGAAATTACTTCCTCTATGTGAAAATATTTAAATGGAATATATTGAAAATAAAAGAGTAAATGAAAACAGAGTTTAGAAAATGAGAGGTAAATTTAAAGGGTTTGTATTCAAAGAAAAAGGTATTTCTTTTTAAGTAAGCAATAATTAAAAGAAGAAGCAGTGCTTCTTCATAGCCCTGATCACAAATACTATTTGCTACTGCTATCCACGCACACAAACACACACACAGCCTCATGTGCACACACACAGTCTTGATCTAAATAATGTATTAAAGCATTTCTTCTATATTTAATCAGATCTCCAGATTGTTGCATATTTAAATGAACAGTCAACATCATTTGCTTTCCCTACAGTAAACACTGTTTTTTATTTAAATCTATTTCTCTCTAAATAACTTATTTTTATCCTGGAAAGGATTTAAAAGTACTAAAACTCATTTTATCATTTAAGCTTATATATATTATATAATATGTATATTATATGTATAATAATGTATATAATGTATATATATTATCACTTGTATGTTCAGCATAAGTAAGTCTCTGAAAGAGACTCCAAGCCCTGGTCTGTTTCTCATTGAATAGTCTGCTCAGATAATAGATTATATTAGCATAAATTACTCCCTTACCCTCCCCCTCCCCCTTGGAAATTATCCAAATGATCTGGAGGTGAACCTACCTCAAATGGAAACTACTAGGTATGAGCTTTGGGAAGGTTACCTATGGTACAGTCAAATTCATCACTGTGCCTCTGGAGGCCACAGGGTCTGGTCCAAATTGGAGCTCAGTAATTGAAGTTAAAAATGGCAACAAGATCAAATGGGCTTGTGTTGTCCTAGACGTGAGGAATCTTTCACTGGAGGACGGTAAGGTAGAGCAGGAAAACATCAACTCTAGAGATACAACATGTTCCCATATCTTGTTTTTATTCCTTGCCACCTATGGGTACTTGAAAAAGTCACCTAAATTTTCTGAGATGCAACTGTAATTCATATTTCAAGGGGTTTGAAGTTGAGTAGGTAAATATTTGGATGTTCTTAGCATATTATGTGGCAAATAGTAAGTATTTAATAATATGAGTTTCACTGAGCACTGTGTATATATTTTCAGTAAATCTTACTTCCCATTTTGATTGTACAGTCTTCAAACATCCCATATTCCCTTTCTCCATTTTCATGATTTTATTTCTCATTTAGACACTTCAGAGAATAGATTTTCAAGTGTTGTTTTTCCTTTCATCCTTTTCCAATATGTTACTTCTTTTCCCTTTCCTGTTTTTATTCTTTTAATTATTATCGTATTTCCTTAGTTTTAGCCTTTTTTATTTCTTCTGGGTTAGGACATCCTGAGAGCACATCAGGTTGTTCATTATAAGATATAATGCATACCGTGTAGGAGCCAAAATTTTGTCTTGTTAGAGCTATTTAATAATGACCACAATGTAATTATTTGACCCCATGGTTTTCAAACATCCCATGCAGATATCACAGACAAAAACAAAAAAACAAAACATATGTGTATATAATATACACATATGTATATATATATATATATACACATATATATATAAAATCTCCTTCTCCATGATTTCCTTCATGCACAGTTTTCCCACTTATTCATTCAGAGATGTGTGTTTATGCTCATATCCTGTCCTGTTCTTAGGTTGCATGTTGTAATAAAAATGACCAGAGGGACAGATTTTTGGAAGATCCCAAAAACAAAAAGAAATTATGTTTAATATTCCATATCCTTCATCTGGTAATGAGTGGCAAGCAAGTTCTTAAATATTTTGGAAATCGGAACTGCCAGGATCAGAAGGAAATTTGAGAAGCAGTTTTGTTTTGTTTTTAAATCAGTGTTCTCTCATTGTCTCTGCTTGTCATTGAAAGCATCAGTTTTGTTTGCTTCCTACAAAATGACAGACAGAAAGGAGAGAAACAATGAAATTAATGGAGAGCTACAACATACCTTGGCAGTAAAGTAGATCTGTCACAAAGTCATAATTTTATTGTTCCCTCTGCATTATAAAGTCTGTCCAATAGACAATGAGTTGCAATCATAACCCGGTGTGCAAAGAATAATAATGGAGTAACTGCAAAGAAAAAAAAAAAACAAAAACAAAAAAAACAAAACTCTGTTCTCACTGTTAAGTTCGGTGACTTTGTCTGGATGAAAGGGTCAGGGGCTTGGGAAATAAATTTGAGTGCTTGCAGATGAGACATAAGGCTGCTCAAATAATAATCTAATGCACAGCTGGGTCTTTTATTTCCGTTCAGGTTTCAACTCAAATGTTCCTTCCTCAGCGAGGTTTTCTCTGAGTACCCTAGGTGAAGTAACCCCTCCAGCTTCAGCACTCACTGTGGCATTTCTTCTCATCACAGCATTAAACGCTATATATATATATTTATTTATTTTATTTTGCTTGTGTCCCCACAGAAGAATATGAATGACATAAGCATGCCATTCAGACCCTTGATCACTGTGTATCCTCAGAACCTGGAACACTGCTCACAGCAGTTAGCTGGTAATCAATGCCTATTCATGGAATAAATAGATGAATTAAAATGAGACAAAAATAACATTAAAGGGAATCTTTTACGAGTTTAAGTTTAAAAGTGAGGAAACCAAACCATGATGAAGGAAGTACATTCCTCAAGATTACATAGTAAAGACTCTGTGTCCTTTTGTTCCCAAACCACTGAACTTAAGTTTGAAATAAATTTTCCACCACTGAAATAGACAAAACTTTTTATTTCCTTTGCACTGAGCAGGGGGGAAAGTTAGGCTGTGAAACTGTATTTGGGGAAGCTAAAATAGTAAAGAAAAAAAAAATGAGGGTGAGACTGATTAATGGTGAAAATGACTACAAAAACAAAACCTCCCTTTCTTCTTCTTAGTTGATACATACCCTATGTTTTCATTAAAGACAAAAGAACATGGGGCACCTGGGTTGTTCATTCAGTTAAGTGGCCCACTCTTGGTTTTGGATCAGGTTATGATTGCATGATTGCAGGGCTGTGAGTTGAGCCCCAGGTCAGTTCTGTGCTAAGTGGGGAGTCTTTGAGATTATCTCCCTCTACCCCTCCCCCCACTCATGCTATCATGCGTATACTCTCTCTCTCTCTCTCTCAGATAAATAAATCCTAAACACAGACACACACACAATACAAAAGAAAAATGGAAAAATATCAGCTTTTCCACCGAGGGCTTCCTGACTTTTGTAAGGGCACATTGTTATCTGCCTCTTTGCTAGCTGGTACGTTGCCTTCCAAGTCCTTCCCATGTGAAGTTTATCTTGTCTACCAGATTAGAAACACATAAAGCGCAAGGCATACTGGCTTTTATTTGTCTGTTTTGCATTTCCTGCTGTAGCTCCTAGTACTATTTTATATACAAAGTACATTTATTAGTTCTCTTAGGTGAAAAACCTTTATTTGTAAAAAATGAGTGTGAGAGGTAGCATCATGATTTCTCTGATATTTGCTGTCCACTGGATGGTGAGCTTTCACTATGTTGTTTATTATCTTCTCAGTAATTCACTGATTATTAGAATATACTACCCCCGGTGATAATAGTGTGTCAATTTCACATTTCCAGTTTTTGCAGCCATGGCTACTCGATAACTTTTGAAAAGAAAGATGGAATTCTCTTCCAAAAATAAAGTGTAATATTTAAAAATTGTTTAGAAACCCTCCTTTTTTTAAGGCCAGAGAATAAAATGTTAAAGAACGTGCCAACATTTAGGTTTAGTTCGATTCCTTATTAATTCATATTTAACTGTAAAAATTCAGTAATAGTTCAAACTCCAGGTTTGACTTTGGTGGAGCATGTCCTTTTAACTGACCTTGAATTTTTAGCATGTACCCCACGCTTTCCTAAAATATGAGAATGATTTCAATGTTTTGATGTTTTTTGTTTTGTTTTTTCTTTTTTTTTCCTTTTCCCAATATATATTTTTTAAGATTTTATTCATTTATTTGACAGAGAGAAAGATTACAAGTAGGCAGAGAGGCAGGCAGAGAGTGGAGAAGCAGACTCCCTGCTGAGCAGAGAGCCTGATGCAGGGCTCGATCCCAGGACCCTGAGATCATGACCTGAGCCGAAGGCAGAGGCTTTAACCCACTGAGCCACCAAGGCACCCCACCTTTTCCCAATATTTTGATGTTCTAAGCCATGTTTTTGTTCTGGGATACAGTGACAAATTGATCATATGGAAGATGGCATTATGCATGTTATTTAATATTTTCTTAATTAGTATGAAAGAAGTAAGATCCTCTCTTTGGTCTACTGATCCTGATTTCCTGCAACTCTCCTGACAATAGAGATAGAAAAGTACATTTACTTATAAAGCAGCCCAGGTTGTCTCTTTCTAGTGAGAACAGTTATTACCTTTTATCTTAACCCAATCCAAGTACCTCAGTTTCATTACCAACTTATAGCAAGCTATTCATCATGCTTTTTTTTTTTTCTTTTGAAGCCATTAGTACCCACCAATGATTTATGTGGGTATTGTTTTAAATGATATTTATATTCAGTCATCACCATAGCAACAAGCTTAATCCATTACATTATGTAGAAAGCATTTTTTTTAAGTTTGTGGTTAAAAAAAATCCATATTTATATCTATATCTACATCTACATCTATCTAAGTTTATGCCAGAACAAAACAATTAAAAATAGCTAAAGGCTATAGCAAGAGCAATAATTATAATAAGGACTTCATAAAAGAAATGAAAAGGAATTTTAATCAATGTATCCCAAAGGAAGAGTGCTTTTGTAGATAGAATCCATGATTATTTTGAATTGGAGGTAGTTCCTTATATTCTCTGGTCTCTCTAGTAGGTGACTGTCTACTTTTCCAGAACCTCTTACTTCATTTTTTTTTTTTGCTGATTAGATCCCAATATTCCTTCGGCAGTGGGCTCAGAATTGGGGCAAACCATTCAGGGAGGAGCCTCATGAGTAAAGCTCAGCTAATTGTGTTCTACCACACTAGTCTCGATAGCTGGTTCTGGAATATGAGCATGAGCCAAGTTGGGGCCATGAGGGCCATGAGGGCCAGACCTGACAGTTGCTGAAACTATGTCTTAGAGTATGTATGGGCTGGGCTCTTAGAATGTAGGCATGGATATCTAATGAGCTGACCAGAGAATGGTGCCAACACAAAGCAGAGCAAGAGATAGAAGCCGATTCTGTCAACATATTCTTGGGCAAGCACTTAACTTTTTTCAATGATGTGAGTTAAAAAATAAATAAATAAATAAACAAAAACCTTTTCAGCTAAAGTGAGTTTGGATTTTTTGGTCATTTGTAACTAAAAAGTTCCTGTTAGTCTTAATTGATTCAAATTTAAAACATATGGTAATTATTAATATTTATTATATTTATATATACCATTACATATTTGATATATAAATATTTATATTCATAATTATTAATTTAGTTGAATCATTCTTGTTCTTTTCATAGATATGAAGAGAAGTTAAAAAATTTTTTTAAATATTTTATTTATTTATTTGAGCAAGAGAGTGAGTGAGAGAGAAAGAGAGAGACAGAGTGCACACAGGAGAGGGCACAAAGAGGAAGAGGGGCAGAGAGAGGGAGAAGCAGGCTCCTCACTGAACAGGGACCCAGGACTATGGACTACATGGGGCTCATCCCTGGACCCTGGGATCATGCCCTGAGCCAAAGGCTAATGCTTTTTTATTTTTTATTTATTTTTTATTTCTTTTCAGCATAACAGTATTCATTGTTTTTGCACCACACCCAGTGCTCCATGCAATATGTGCCCTCCCTCCCTAATACCCACCACCTGGTTCTCCCAACCTCCCACCCCCTGCCCCTTCAAAACCCTCAGATTGTTTTTCAGAGTCCATAGTCTCTCATGTTTCACCTCCCCTTCCAATTTCCCTCAATTCCCTTCTCCTCTCCATCTCCCTATGTCCTCCATGTTATTTGTTATGCTCCACAAATAAGTGAAACCATATGATAATTGACTCTCTCTGCTTGACTTATTTCACTCAGCATAATCTCTTCCAGTCCCGTCCATGTTGCTACAAAAGTTGGGTATTCATCCTTTCTGATGGAGGCGTAATACTCCATAGTGTATATGGACCACATCTTCCTTATCCATTCATCCATTGAAGGGCATCTTGGTTCTTTCCACAGTTTGGCGACCGTGGCCATTGCTGCTATAAACATAGGGGTACAGATGGCCCTTCTTTTCACGACATCTGTATCTTTGGGATAAATACCCAGTAGTGCAATTGCAGGGTCATAGGGAAGCTCTATATTTAATTTCTTGAGGAATCTCCACACTGTTCTCCAAAGTGGCTGCACCAACTTGCATTACCACCAACAGTGTAAGAGGGTTCCCCTTTCTCCACATCCTCTCCAACACACGTTGTTTCCTGTCTTGCTAATTTTCGCCATTCTAACTTGTGTAAGGTGGTATTTCAATGTGGTTTTAATTTGAATCTCTGTGATGGCTAGTGATGATGAACATTTCTTCAAGAGTCTGTTAGCCATTTGTATGTCTTTTTTTAAGAAGTGTCTGTTCATGTCTTCTGCCCATTTTTTGATATGATTATCTGTTTTCTGTGTGTTGAGTTGGAGGAGTTCTTTATAGATCCTGGATATCAACCTTGTGTCTGTACTGTCATTTGAAAATATCTTCTCCCATTCCGTGGGTTGCCTCTTTGTTTTGTTGACTGAAAGCCACCAGGGATGATGTTCAAAATGCTCTCAATGAGTTCCAATCTAATCTAAATTCTCCAAAGGCAAATGCTTAACCGACTAAACCACCCATGTGCCCCCTAATTTAAAATTTAAAAACAGCACTCAGTTCATCTGTGGGAGTAAGGAATCTGTAGCTTAAAAAAACAAACACAAAAAAATAAAAAAACAAAAAAGCACATATAGGGGTGCCTGGATAGCTCAGTAGATTAAGCTTCTGCCTTCCCCACAGGTCATGATCCTAGGATCCTGGGATTGAGCCCTGCGTTGGGATCTCGGCTCAGAGGGGAGCCTGCTTCTCCCACTTCCTCTGACACCCCACCCCACATCCCTTGTGCTTTCCTGTGCTCTCTCTCCCTCAAATAAAGAAAATCATAAATAAATAAACAAGGCAAAATTGGCCATCTTTTTCAAGTTTTTCTTCCTCCAGACTCGTGATAATATTATTTCAGTTACACTCACCCAATTTGTTGTGATTGTATTTTCTTCCCTCAGAAAGGATTATTTGGTATTGTTTCCAACATCTGTGTGTTTAAATGTTTCGATAACATGAGGCCAACATCTCAAATAACCTAAATATACTAATGAATTAATTGAGGCAAGGAAACTAATAGCAATTTAATTAAAAGCAATAGTGAATTTGAAAGTTTCTAAAAGGAAAGTAGGAAAAGTAAAATGGAAACTAGAACAAAACGAGAAAGAAAAGAAGAGCCATAGCAAGAATCACTGTGGCATGGGATGATAGAAATATCAATGTAAGAAAGATATATACATTCGATTCTGTTCTATAGGCTTGTCTTCAGGGTGCCAAAACATTATTATTTGGGTCAACACAATAATTTATGTTGTAATATATAAGTGTCCAGACCTAGTTAATATATAATGCCTTATGTTTAGTACAATAATCAGGAAAACATTTTTCTTTCTCACTGAATAAGTCTATAAAATTCCCTAAAACATAGCCACAGAATAGGGAAAGTATGTGAAGCAAGAATCCTAGGGATGGGGGTAGAATTTTGCTGAAGTATTGATTAAAATTTCTTTCTGGATTTAAATCAATCTATATATAATTAATATTACTTTTGTGCCAGGCACTGTGCTAGTATATTAATATACATAGTGTGTACTTGAATGGAATTTTAGAATAGATCCATGGTTAGAAGGAACCAGGTTAAAAGGACATTAAGATAACTGGGAAAAAAAAAAGATGCTTGTGTGCAGTACTCCTCAGAATAGAAATTTTTGTTGTAGCAATAAACAAGTACCCAAATCTCAATGGATTAAGGCATTGAAAGAGTTCATTTTCTTGTTCATGACATATGTTTAATTCGAGTCAGTGGGAAGGGCTAAATAAGGAGCATCTGCATATCTTTGTCACACAGGGAACTAGGCTATAGAAGCTATATCTGGACACATGCTCTCTTAATCACTGGAACAATTAGAAGGGATATAGTAATGTGCATATTAGGTTTACAGGCTTTAACCCAGAGTGCTGTATATTACTTCCACTCATGGGGCGTTAAGCAAAGTCATTAGACCCCACTTACCTGCCAAGAGCACCTGGAAGGAGGAACGTTGGAAATATTTGTTGAACAGCACTGATAATTACCAGAGTTCACTGTTCTAACATCAAATATTTCATTCACTCTCCTCTCTACAAAATATACTCTCCCACTCACCAAGGGAGATAAAGCGGAATTTTATCTCATATCAAAATTACTTAGTTTTTAGTCCAAGATCACTAGATGGTGCATATAGTCATTATGATAGGGAATGTGGTGTGCAGTATTTGTACTTGTACATGTCAAGTGTGGAAATTGGTGGACTAAAAAGGCAAGTTAATGGAAAATGGAAACCCATATAACCCAAATGTATTATAGAAGAGATAAAACCTACCATTTGTAAAAAAAAAAAAAAAAAAAAAGAATGAAGGATGACATAGCGCCCATTGATGTGTCATAACTTTTAAATCTGGGACAAATGTTTGTTTTCAGGGTAGCTTAGGCTAGGGTAGAGAATAATCCTGCATTTGGCTTATGTTCTTCTTTAGAAGAGGTTCACCCATCCCTCCTTTGTGGCCTTTGGCTCTGAACACAGAGGATTTTGTCTTTTTTCCTGCTTCTGTAAGCAGGCTTTGAAGAAGATGAGCTCTTTGAGAAATAGGCATTTTCTTTGGCTCACTCATGGCGTGAATGTTTGGTGACCAAGTTGTCACTGTAATGATCACACTATCTTTTAATCCAGAAAGGCAATACTGTTAACAATATAAATCTCTCAGAGGAGTTCTGTTATCTCTATGTACCTACAGACACACCAATAGGTCTTTTACAGGCAGACATTTTAGGCTTGCATGCATATGTGTTCAATATAGAAATTTTTACCTGTACTTCTTTTTTCTTTCAATATAGTTCATTAGATTCTGGTGGAAGAACCACATGTAGTCACTTGTTTTCTTGACTTATTTTGTCTAGCTGAGGGATTTTATTCTATTCGGAGGTTCTAACATAGGCTATAAAGCCCATATCCTAGATTGAACCCTTCTTACCAGGTTGGGTTTTTATCAGCTTTTGTCATGTGGAATTATTTTTTTAAAGATTTTACTTATTTATTTATATGAGTGGGGGGGGAGAGGCAGGTGGAAAGGGAGATGCAGGCTCCCTGGGAGCCTGGTGTGGGGCTTAATCCCAGGATCTCTGGGGTCATGACCTGAGCTGAATGCAGACGCTTAACCAACTGAGCCACCAGGTGCCCCTTCTCATTTGGAATTCTGAAGTTAGTTACATTTTCAGACTCTACAAAGTCTATCTATTTATGAATCTTCTCCCATTTCTTCTTGTAAAGTGACCCTTTCTTTTTTGAGTTCAGCTTATTCATTTAATAGCTTATCAGCTCAAGCAGCAGCAACCACCATATGCTGTTAAGTTCTTTTCCTCTCCTCTTATCTTAGGGCTAATGTTTATAAGTACTTCTTTCAAGTTAGTCCAAATCACAGTTTTACTACTTCACCTTTAGATAACATGGATTATCATCCTTTCAGTCTCCAATAACTGTGTTGTTTACTGCTTCCTTTCTGCCCCTTAAGCTAATACTAGCTGTTCTGGGTGTTTTTGTTATAACAGCTCCTCAACTCCCCTGCCAATTTCCATACCTGTCAGTATAGGCTAGGTAATGCTGAAATGAAAAGCAATTCAGAATCTTGGGTCAAATATCAACAATTTATTTCTCAAAAAAGTTCTAGAGTTCTAGAAGTAATTCAGAAATATTTGAACAGTCCCTCCTGAATTCCACATATGCTAATAAATCTGAAAATCTAGATGAAATTCATATTTTTAACAAAGTATACTTTATACATTTGAATTATGAAGAATTAGAACACTTAGGAAAAAATAACAATAATTTTGCAATTATAATGATGGATTTGGAAAGGTCTCTCTAAGCCTGGAGAGCACAAAACACAGGAAAAAAAAAAAAAGATATAGAAGTTAACAAGAAAATGAGTCAAATACCATAGCCAAAGTTGATAGATGCATGAAGAAGGTATTCAAACTGATCTCTAGACGTAAAAATACTGTCATATAATTAGTATTAAAATGTGATATTTTTTATTTCTCGGAATACTGATTAAAATTTTCAATGATTGAGAATATTCTTTGTTAAAAAAGTTGTAGATACATAGGCATTGTCTTATATACAAAAGATACCAATGTCCTGCAGTGTAATCTGTTTAAATAACTCTGGTTCTACAAATTTACTACATGGAGGCAATTAGACAGGTATGCAGAGATGTATATGAAGATGCTCATAATGTATCAGTGAAAAAGCAAGTTGGAGAATGGCATATTAACAATTCTTATTCCTTGGTGGTAAAATTAATCATTTTCATCAACATATAAATCTCCACACTTTTTAATATTTTCCTGATTTTTAAAAACAGACATGACAAAAGTCAATAGTGTTCCCATGTTGGAGGGGGAGAAAAAGTTTTATTCATTAATATACTGCCATAGTGCCAAATAGAAAACATGATATAAAATAAAGTGCTTTAATTTTATTGATAATGGAAATAAAATGAACAAATTGGAACAAAAAATATGAATACTGCTAGAAGTTTTGGCAAATATACCCTTGTCCCCACCACAAAAGCTGTTGTCAAAATATTAAAAGATTCTTTTCTATTTAACTATTCTTAGTTTTTGAGTCAAAATGCTTTTCTTCTAGAAAATTTGAGTAGCTATGGGAAAAATGAATTTTCTAAATAGCTAAATAAATATGTTTATTGTTAAATCATAGCATATACTGTTTGTGCCTCTGTATATTGGACCCTCTTTCCATTTAACTAACCCTGTGAAATTTTCATTGAAAACAAATTATTGTTCATGCATTCAAAGGGCAATGAGCAATTAGAACATAATTGATCCAACTGAGCATCTGATTTCAGCTTTGTGCTGAGAAAATGGTCTTGAAATAATGTCTTTTCCATTAGCAATTTCACCTAATTCAGAAGAACATTTTCTTGAATGTGAGAGTGTATTGACCTGAAGGAGAGTTAACTACTATCACCAACACTGTAATTGTAACAGCTTCTCAGATATTTTAAATATGTACACTCCACTTAAACAATGAAATATTGATTAATTAATGATAAATTATGTTTATATTTTTAGTACATTCCAAATGGTATGCATTTTGTTATTTTTGTATCTCACTATGACTTGTTGTAATTTAGAATTGAATATTTTGGTAAGACAAATTTTCTTCATTTCATTAGATATTCACTGAGATATTTACTGAGTTTCTGATAAACTCCGGAAATGCAAAATTGAATAAAGCAAGTATCTTCCATCAATGTAAAAGAGCAAATAAAAGTGTAATAAGAAATTGTAGTAATTAATTGGAGATAAGTGGAAAAATGGCAGTAGGTACCAGAAGGGAAGATCAATATGGGTAGGCCTCAAAAGAATGGAACACTTGAGCAATGTAAGGATACTTAGAAACTACCAGTTGTTAAGTGTCTTCTCTGTGGCACATGCTTTCCATAAATTACCTTTAACCTTCACAATACTTAGTAGTTGTCATTATCATAATTTTGTTGATAAGGAAACTGAGACTCAAAGAAATGAATAAATTTACTGAAGCTCACAGCAGATGTGTTAAAAAGACAGAGTTTAACTCAGAAATCTGTTTCTAAAGCCATTATTTCTCAACCCCTATCCCACTCTACCACACTGCCCCCATTTATTACATGAAAGAGGGCATTTTAGAAAGAGGCAACAGTGTGTGCAAACGCATGGAAGTATGGAACCATAAGAAAATTGTCTGGAGCATAATATATGAGCAAGAGAGCTTTTGCAAGGGGAAAACAAACAAACAAAAAACAAAAAACAAAAATGAAGAAACTGGGCTTAGAAAAATCACAAAGGGATGAAAACATGGAGGGGACAATGGATACAAGGCATTTGGGATTTTCAGATCATTAATGAGGAACCGTTGAATGAGTTAAACAGGAATAATTTTGATTGATCTCATTATTAGAAGGCTGATAGTTCAAAGATACAATCTTTGAGGAACTCATCTACTAAGCTACCACAAGGAAGAATAACATGGAATAAAAGGGAAACATCAGAGGTATTAAAAGGACGTGTGAGGAAAAGAGGAAGTTAAATAATGAAAAAGTGGGGAAACAATAAAGTCCTTCTGAAATTCCTCTTAGGCTGATGTTGAATAAACCCTAAAGTGTCATTTAGGTAGCTTTATATTCAGAAAGTTCCTCCATTATTTCCACTTAAACACACGTTGTCCAGTTGTATTACATCAAATCTAATGAAATGATAAATCTATCCATGATTAAATAATACAGTGTGCTAAGTATTGATAGGAAATTAAAGAGCAAATACTAATGTCATTAGCCCCATGTTTTCTCTAAACCTCTCTATGTTCTACTCTAGTCAAAAATGGTCTTCCCTAGCACATGTCTTGACAGGTTGTATCACATTCAAAACTGTTAAACATTTATTGACTAGGCGACACATGCTAGGAATGGGGATTCATAGTTGCCTAAGAAATGTACCCTGCTTTGAAAGATTTCACATTCTCATAGAACAGCAGACTTATATAAGTGAGGTAATAATAATATAAAGCAGGGAGTTAAGTAATCAATGTTTGTATAAGAGAAAGTGATAAAAGCAGAGGGGCCCACAGACTCTCCTTCTCTACCATTGTAGGGAAGCAAAATCTCTTTTGGTTGGTAATTGGCTGGAATTACCTGTCTTGTTGGTTAGTGCTTACCTAAGCACTAGGCTGGCAAGAACTAGTCTTCTGCATACATCGGGTATCCATTACAAGACTGTGATGGTTTGCTGCTTCTGTGATATAAATAAGGAGGCTGAATCAAGGTAATGATACCTGGTCAGGTCTACATTGGTTTCAGTAAGTTGGGTAATCACATCAGGGTGTATCAATGTATATTAGTGTATGATAGTAGAATTAGTCAAGGTATTTAGTAGGAGTAGGGACATTATTAAAATGTCCCTTCAAAACAGGTTTGAAGGATTGACAAGTAAAGAGGCAAGACTGTGAACTACAGCAGTGGAATGTATGCTAAGACATACATAGAGCTCTCAGGATTTGGTGAGAGATTTAGTATGGAATTTGGGGAAGGAAAAGAGGACGAAAGATTCCATTTTGCCACTATGAAGATTCCAATACCTAAAAAGTGGTATATAAAAGAGTAAAAGTAGAGGAACTGGGAAAGGAGAAAAATAATTTGGTTTTAGAAGAGTGGATTAATAAGCTATCAGAATATATAAATTGATCTATCTTTTAGACAGAAGTCACAAATTTCTGGATATTGAATGAGAGATTAAGGCTAAAAATAAGTTAAGAATATGGTGTAATTAAAACTGTATGTAAGTGTTGGGATAAATACTCAAGAAAGTATAGATTAAGAAGAGAATAAGAGGCTAATAACTGAATAATGGAAAACACTACTTTCTACCAAATTAAGGTAACAATTCAGTGGAGAAGAAAACCGTGGTCAGAAATGTAGGGGCAGTAGTAACCAAAGTAACAGAAGGACAAAGAGCCATCAACAGCAATAAATGTCAGATTTTAAAGGTTCAAATAAAAAGGAAAAGGATCAACACCTTTCCAATCAGGTGGTCAGTGGTGACCATAGGAAGAGCTGTTGCCGTGTAGATGTAGATTAGACTCCAGAAAGCATGGTCAAGTCTGTGAATTAAAGATCTGGAAAAGGAGATTTTAAAAAAGGTACACACACACACACACACACACACACACACACACACACATTGTAAAAGCTTATTTAGGAAAGGGTAAAGTGTTGGGAATACAACTTTTAAAAGAATGACTTTATTGGAAATATTTGGTGAATGAAAAAGCCTTTAACAGTTTTAGAGGCTGAAAGTATAGAGTCCTCTAAGAGAAAGAGACTGAAAATACCGAAGAGAAATAAAGTAACATTTCTGGGGGTGGCCAAGAGCACAGGAAGAAGAAGAAAAAGACTTTTTTTTTTTTTTTAAGATTTTATTTATTTATTTGAGAGAGAGACAGTGAGAGAGAGGATGAGAGAGGAGAGAGTCAGAGGAGAGAGTCAGAGGAGCTCCCCGTGGAGCTGGGAGCCAGATGAGGGACTCGATCCCAGGACTCCAGGATCATGACCTGAGCCGAAGACAGCTGCTTAACCAACTGAGCCACCCAGGCACCCTGGAAGAAGAAAAGGATTTGAATAAGGGATTGAAGGACTTCAGGAAATACAGAGCCAAAGGGATAAGGATTTGTGAAGATGTAGGTACATTTGTAGGTTGAGGGGAAAAGTTAATGATGTTAATGCATCATAGTGTCTTTTTTCATTCTGAGTTTCAAAGACAAGTTATTAGTACTATACTCAGGGCATCAGTCTACATAGAGTTGCCATTTTATGCATCTCTATTTTGGAAAGGGTGTTGAGGATGGTTGAGTTTAATTTTTCAGAATTTAAATTTCAGAGTTTAAATTTTTCAGTGTGGCCATAGTGGAAGGACGTTGGTGTTTAGTGACTATAGAGCTGGTAGGAAAGTAATGAAATGACAGAAATTAAAATCAAAGCTGGGTAGATGTAGAAGTAAAATCAAAGCAGTGTTGATGAGGAGGGGCAAAGGGGAGTCTAGATCAATGAGGAACAGTTTAAAGAGGAGAGGAGAGAGAGAAAAGTAGAAAGAAGAATGGAGAGGAAGTAAGACAGCCATCTGAAAGGATAAATAAGGAGTCATAAAAACCAAAGTATTAGAGTTTCTTTCAACTTAAATGTGAGAAGATCATAAGTTTGTTTTTTGAGAATTAGTAAGTTGAAGTGGAGTTGATAACTGTGGTTGAGAATACAAGGAATACTGTACTTAGAATGACTCTCATTGGACACTAAACCTTATGAGGTTGTGACAGAATTGGGGATAAAAGAAAAATAAAATTAGTGTCAGTATAAGCCAATGACTGTAAGGATACAACAGTAAATAACAGAAAACAATGACATTGGGATGTAGAAAGCAAGTTTGGTGTGAACTTAAGGGAGAAGGATTTACATACATAGGAGGAGGAATGATTGTTAGGAGATGGGAATGGGGAGCCATGTTATTACTGAGTTTCCATGCCTTTTATTTGCAGAAAGGTATTAAGGAATGAGGAGAGGTATCAGTCATTGGAAAGAAATACAAGGTGTTTTCTGTTAAGGTAGGTTGGAGCAAAGCACTCTATGAAGAAATTAAGGATGACTTACACATACACAATGGACTGAGGAGGGCACATGCTGTGATGAACACTGGGTGTTATACTTAACTAATGAATCATTAAACACTGCATCAAGGACTAACTATGTACTATAAGTGGCTAACTGAACTTAAAAAAAAAAAAAGAAAAGACATACACAATGGGACCAGGGTCATAGTGGGGCAGAGAAAGAGGGGGAAGCACAGAGAGCATACAAAAAAGGTTATAAAAGAAAGAAAATAGGGGTGCCTGCGTGGCTCATTTGGTTAAGCGTCCACCTCTCACTTTCGTCTCTGGTCGTGGTCTTAGAGTTGTGAGACTGAGCCCTGCATCAGGCTCCGTGCTCTGCATGGTCTGCTTGAGATTCTCTCTGTTCCTCTGCCCCTCTCCCCAGTCACATTCTGTCTCTCTTTCTTTCTCTCTCTCTCTCTCAAATAAATAAATAGAATTTTTTTTTTTTTAAAGAAAACAGCTGTAAAAAGAAGAACATAGTTGATCTCAGGTATGTGAATGGACAGCTGGGTTTTGTGTTAACAGGATGCAGGAATATGCATAATTACCTATTCTTGAGGATCTAAATATTTATTTTATATTATGCTATTTTAATGTACTGGAAATAAGTAAAGGTCCTGACCGGTATCTTAACTTGAAATATGCATGTAATTCCTAGTTAATATTTAGTAGGCCAAGCTAAATTCAACAGAAAAACTACTATTAATAATGTAAATGTCATCACTAATTTAGTTTCTACAATGAAGTGTGTTTTGCTGGTAATAGGAAACATTTAAGAAAGGACTTTTCCTGGGAGAAAGACTGATTTTAAGACTCAGGTAGGAATGGGATAAGATGAGCTTGAACAGTTATGCTTTATCTGGAAAGAAAAGAAGTATTGCTGAAGTTGTCAGGGGATGTTACAAGGATCCTGGAAGTAGCATGAAAGGGTTGTTTCTGGATAAGCCTTGAACTGTTTGAGCACCAAAATAGCTAAGGACTATAATGAATTACAAGCCATTCACAAAACATAACTCTATTAGTTTGTAACAATGATAACTAGGTAAGGAAAGACAAAAATGCAGGAGGAGGTAGGGCTCTTGCTTACAATAGAATGTCAAATTCAAACTGGGAAATTTGGAGAGAATAGTGTATTCAGATGATTGATTTTCCAACCAACATTTAAAGATTAGTTAAGAATCATCAATGGTTGTTAAATTTATGAGAGCACATTTTGATAGGAAAAGATATTAGCATGGTTTTATGATGTTTTCCTATAGACTCTTTATGAGAAGCTAGGAAAAAAATAGTAATAATACAGTGGAAAATTGGTGAGTTAAGGTGACTAAAGTTAACATAAAAAACAAAAGTCAAATCCCTTGAGAAAAACCCAAATTGAGGGATATTCTACAACAAATCTGACTTGCACTCCTCAAAACTGTCCAAGTTATGAAAAATAAGGAAAGACTGAGAAGCTGAAACAGCTCAATGCAGATTAAAGTGAAATTTCAACTAAATATAATTTAGAAAAGAAAAGATATTAGTGGAAAACCTGGTGAAACCCAAATGAAGTCTGTAGTTTATTGAATAGCAAAGTACCGATGTTAATATCTCAGCTCTGGGAAAAGAGCATGTAGGAGTTCTCTGTACTCTTTGAAACCTTTCTGTAGATCTAAAATGATTCCAAAATAAAAGCTTATTAAAAGTTGAGAGGAGGAAGGCAGATAGACATTTTTGCCTTCAGATGTGATACCCTGAGAAGGACCAAATTTTCACCTCTGGTATTCCAGTTCACAATGCATAACCTCAATTTAACCACTAAGAAACATAAGAGAAACTCAAAATGTCAAACATTCTATTACAACAATACTATATTTGAAACTGTGTTCTTAAAAGATAAAAAGATATGCTGAAGCAAGTATTCCAGATGAGAGATTAAAAGACATGACAATTAATGGAATATGGGATCTTAGACTGGATGGATTCTATGTTAGAAGAATAAAAGTACTATAAAGGACATTGGGGGTTAATTTTTTTTAATTGGAATATGGATGATAGACAGTCATATTACTAATTAGCATGACAATTATGTTGTATTTATGTAAGAGAATATGCTATTCTAAGGAAATACACACTGAAGTATTTAGGGGTAAAGAGATATGGTATATACATTTCAATCTCAAAAGCTTCAGAAAGATAAATATAATGTGAACATAGAAAGGAAAAAAAGGAAATTAGGGCAACATATTGATAACTGGTGTATCTGAATAAAGAGCACATGGGTATTTATTTTATACTTCGTGCCACTTTTCTGTATATTGGAAACTCTAGCTTTTGCCTTTTTAAGAGAGAAATTAGTTTCTTCTGATGAAGACACCGTGACTTAATACCTAAAGTAGAATAATTACAGTAATAGAATTTTAAAGCTGGAAGGAGCTTCCTAAGATGTTGACCTTAGGGAACACATTTGTCATGTTTGTATTGCCAGAGCTTTGAATATGGTGCTTGGTAAATAAAAGATGCTCAAAGATGCTGGAAGGATGAAGGAATGAATGACAGCTCTTAAGGACAGTGTCTAGAACTGGCAATATCAGCTACTTTAGATAGGAGAACTGTTTTCCTTTTCCTGAATAGTTCCTATAGATACAATTTGATAATATTGTATATAAATTCACATAATAAACCATAAATGCAACATTTGAACAGCGGCTGAGTAACAGGCTCAAACTTTCCCATCCCTGGTCATTGCTAAAGGATCATTGGTGTCCGGGACTGATTTAGACACTTAGAAAAGAGAAAAATGGCATTCGGGTCTAAGTAAAATGGAAGGGATAGGGATTTCAGGCTGTATATCCTCACCCAGGTTCTTCTGCCACAGTGTTATAGGAATTTGGATAAAAGCATGTACGCTTTCTCTCTTTTTTCTTTTTTTTTTTTCCCCATCAATGGGCTAACCAGGCCTATCTGCTAACAGGTCATACAAGGGTGAAGATAGTGGAGATTCTTTTATTTCAAGTTGGTAAAATAGCGGAGTGACCGAAAAACTGGGAATACAAGCAAACATTAGATTGGGATAATTTGTAACAATGTAGGTTTATTTTTTATTTTTTTAAAGACTTTATTTATTTATTTGACAGACAGAGATCACAAGCAGGCCGAGAGGCAGGCAGAGAGAGAGAGGGGGAAGCAGGCTCCCCATTGAGCAGAGAGCCCAATGTGGGGCTCGATCCCAAAACCCTGGGATCACGACCTGAGCCAAAGGCAGAGGCTTTAACCCACTGAGCCACCCAAGTGCCCCACAACATAGGTTTAAATAGAAAAACTAGCCACATGTCTTTGAAGACCCCTTAAAATTTGTCCACACATGACCTTCTGTTGTGAATATACAGAAAAACGTACATTTCTTGTCTATCTATAGATCGTTTCTGGAGGTGTCCTTAGTTCAGATTAATGTCTTCAAATCTACTTAACCACCATATAAATGGGTTTGGCATGTGCATAATCTCTTACTAAGATTTACAACGAGCACTTAATAAAGGATTAAGAAGCAATGAATCCTCAGGTGCAATACTGTTTTTCCTACTCCCTTTCCTAGAGGAGGAGCACGAATAAACATGGATTTCTCTGAGTAATCAAAATGAAAAATACAATTTGATTCTCCTATTTCCATATGAAAATTCCTCTACAAGCAATTGGCATGTTTTCCATTTCAGTAACTGTTCTGTAATGGAATTTTAAAAAGCTGAAACAGGAATTTAGGCCTTTTTTTATAGTTCCCTGTGTTCAAGGTATCTGCTTATCAAAGTGGTTTTCAAAGTGATGAGTTAAATACTAGCAAGGAAGTGACTGGCGGAAACAAAGGTTTTAGTGTTGAGACAGAATGTAAAATTGTGAACATTGCTGTTGCCTGTGTATGAGCATAGCATCGAGGGTGGATGATACACATACACACACACACAGTATATATAAATATAAATATATATTTATATATAACATAATAAATATAGTAAAATTAATATATAAAATTAGTATATAAATATAAATAAATTTAAATGTAATAAATATATATTTGTGTATATATATTTCTATATATATTTTTGGAGAGCATAAGCAGGATGGGCAGAGAGAGAGAGAGAGGGAGAGAGAGAATCTCAAGCAGACTCTGCACTGAGCTCAGAGCCTATCTCAGGGCTCATCTCCAGACCCTGAGATCATGACCTGAGCCAAAATCAATATCAAGGTTCAGTTGCTTAACTGACTGAGCCATCCAGGTACCCTGAAGCTATATTTTTTAAAAACCTCAGGCAAATTCTTTTGTAATTTGATGCATTAATGAATGGATTGGTTAATTGAGATTTGCAGGGTTGTCAATTAATATTTGTATTACATTCTTGAACTTTGGCAGAAACATCCTTTCAGGAGTAAAATGTCTGTTTCATATGGAGGAAAAAAAGAGAAAGTTAGGGAAATGATTCTTTTTCTATAACACAGGTTATCCTTTCACTGATGGACAAAATTAAATGAATGGCACTGGGAAATAAGCAACTAATTGACCATATCACCATTAAAATTACAGTTACCTTGGAAGAGTTTGGAAAACTCAGAGTTGATTTAAAAAGAATTACAAAGTTGGGTAAGAGTAGGGAAAAAAATAAAATAAATGAAGTACAAGAATAAAATGAGAAAAATAGAGGAAAAGTTTAATAGAATTCAAATACATATTGGCTCTAAAATGCAGATGATGGGAACTGGTGACAGTTAGCTTCCAATAAGGACAGAGAGAAACTGAAACTGTCAGATCAGCATTTGAATGTAACTGGGACTACGATAGGAAAGAAAGCAACAACAACAATACAAAGTGGGTGTAAACAAATTGTAGATTTTGTTATTTGTTTGTTAGTTTTTTAATTACTCCCAGGTAAACCAGCACTTCCATGATGGCTCAGCAGAATTCATTCTCTTTCTGTTCTACAATCTTTTGTGTGTACTTTTCATAGTCAAGGCCATTTAATGGTGCACATCAGCTGTGGACTCTAGCTATCTAAACTGTAGATATCTAGACTGTAGATAGCTAGAGTCCAGGAGTCCAGGCCAAAAAAAAAAAAAAAAAAATGTATTTCTGGAAGTTCTATTCTATTGTTTTTGCTTACATTCAACAGACTCCCCTTTTTTCAGGGGAAATATATATGTATGTATATGCATGCATATGTATATTTCCAGATAGATGACTTTCTTAGAGATATTGACCTTATTTTGATTAAGAAGAAAGAAAAATAGATATTGGGTAGAAGGTCATGACATCAACTGCACTAAAACCTAAATAGAGTGAGTTAAGTCCTTGAGAAAACTCTCAGATGATTTGAGATAATAAGAAAGAATATAATAACCAAGGTGTAAGGAATGAGAAGAATGGGAAAGACGAAAAACTGGAGCTCCCTCAATTTTACCTACTTCTGGACATCCTCTAATTTTTCATCATTCTCTGATGGTTTGTGTGATCTTCCTGAAGGACATACAAATGACATCCTCTAAAAGATCCCATTTAGCTCTAAGCAAAGCTACTAGTCTTTTACTTATTTTTACATAGTAATGTGATTCAAGAGGTATAAGAAGGCTGTAATCCAAAGAAACTCTATACTGATCATCACTTACTCCAGCATTTCACCATCAGCTACCATCTAAACCCAGCTATCAGATATTCATTCTTTTGAGTTTAAATAATCTTTTAAAATATAGATGCAGCTATGACCATGCACTTGGTGAAAAGGGAGGACTATAAAGATTCATAAAAGGGGTTCCTTGAACTCAAGAAATCTATAGGCCAAAATAAATTTACAGAAAAATAAAATACAAGGTTGTAAGTGTGATGCTTTTAAAAGCTTCAAGTGCTTAGAGGAAGACCATCAGAGATAGTAGCTCAAAACCTTAGAAAAATTTCTCTGGGAGAAGTAGTACCTTAAGCAGTCATAAACATTTATGATCACATTGTGGACCAGATTTTTTTTGCATTTCTAGCCAACTGAACAGCAAATGCCAACTTGGAATTTTTGCCATACTGTAAAGGTAGGGAAGGGCTTGGGTGTAATGAATACAATCTAGGAAGACCAGATTAGATAAAAAATTGGAGGAACCTTAAGATGTGGGCAAAGGTTATAATTACTTTGCTTTTTTTGTTTGTTTCTGAAATACCCACACCCAGTGTAAAGTGTGTATATATATAAATATACATGTAAATGTAAGTGTGTATATATGTATGTATGTATGTGTGTGTATATATGTATGTGTGTATGAAGCTAAAGTTGAATCTATAGTTACCCATTGATTCCTACACTGGCCTATGCAAGAAGGTCCAAATTTTGATGGTCTTGGCAGTACACACGGAATGGGGATTTTGCAAAAGTTGAGCACCATCCCCTTTTTATATACTTAGCAACTGTATTTTCCAGAAACAGCATATACCGCTGTCCAAAGCACTAATCCTCACATTCAGCAAGCCACGTAACCCAGATCCCGAAATGTTCAAGTGTGGCAACCTCCCCTTTTCTCTGCGCATACAGCAGGACTTAGGTCTTCAATATTTATTTTACACAGCTTACCACATAAGTAAAGGGAGGAGGGAAAAACAAACAGATAAACACACACATGATTAGGGACATGGGTAATTGAAGACTGGGTTTTGACAGCTCATCAACTTCCAACTCTTAATCTGATACCAAGAAAGTAAGAGCATGCAACTAAGTCAAAAGGCATTCTGCAGTCAATGTATGTGGACTAACTTGGCAAGATTGCCATGTGGAGGGAATATACAGAGAAGTAGAAAACACATATTGAGGTACTTTTAAAAATAAGTATATAATGAGTATTCATTTTTAATCCTACCTTTTAAAACTTGTATTCTTTCAAAAGAATTAAAAGTGGCTTGTGTAATTAAACTAATATAAAATTATATATAAAAAAGTAAAAATAATCAGAGTAGTGAGAATATGCTATTCCATATACTCAAGATAATGATGTGATTTTCTTTGTTTTGCCCAAAATGAAAATAGCTTTTATTTTTGTTGTTATTAAAGAAATGGTACTCATTAAAATTTTCCACAATATAAAAAAGCTCTAAATAGAAGAAAATGAGATTTACCAAAAGCAATAATACTAAAGATGATTGTTTATATTTTATGACATGGCCTACCTTTTCTAAACACACGCACACACACACAGAAATACACACACACACACACACACACATACATAAAAGGTAACTAAGTGAGGTGATAAATGTATTCACTTGATTGTTATAATTATTTGACAATGTTTATATATATCAAATCACAGTGTATACTTTAAGTGCATGTATTTGTCAATTATACATCAGTAAAGCTGGGGAAAAAGAAAATATTTGTAACATGCATGACAAAAATGTTAAAATACTTGTTTTATAATGAGTACTTACATATCAAGAAGAAATTTATTGTATAAGTAAGTAATATAAACAGCTTTTAAGAAAATTAATATAAGGAATAAACAATTTCTAGCAGAGAGAAATGAGCCAGTCACTGTATTTACTAAAATTTGATTATCCTCATTAATTAAATATTGCAAATTTAAACAAAAACACAATAGCCTGTCTAGGAGATGTTGTTGAGGAATAGCCACCCTCACAATTTGGGGTAGGGGTGTAAATCTGGCCATTGTTTACATTTGACATCCTATTGTAATATGTAAATATGTGTATCCATTAGTCATAAATTCTACTTAGAGAAATTTATCCTAAAGAAATAAACAAACAAGCTTGCAAAAGATGTCCATAAAATTATAATAATGGCAGACTTTTTTCATTTCATTATATATGTTATCTAGCTTAATCATCATAAAATACTACAAATGATTTTTATGTACTGTCATCCCAGTTTTACAACTGAGGAATCTCAGGATGACAGAACTTAAATAACTTGATCCATGTCACAGTAGTGGTGACATTGAAATCAGGCTATCTCCTGAGCAGGTCTTTTTAACCAGGGAATTTTAGTGAATACCATAGATTGACCCACAGCTTCCATTCCACTCTTTTCTAAACCTTCCTTTACTATGCAGTCAAGAAAACTGAAATACTTGTTGTGTGGACTCCCTTGAAGCTAGGGTTCCTGATGTGTTAGGGTCATTTATGCAGATACAATCCCATGGTATTTGGAAGACAGGATTCACATGGAGGCCACATAACAGTTCTTTCCTCTTACTCTTGGCAGTGTGGGACCACTGGTTTTTTGTTGCAACAGCCCAGGGACTAATCACTAATTTCATGAGAGTCAAGTCCTACGACATTCACTTTGCCAGTTCAAATCTTAACAGTGTGGCCAAACTCTGGTTCCATAACTCTGTGCCTGAGCATCCTGACACTTGAATCACAGCTCAGGAGTATTTTCCTGGGACAGATAGGTAAGAGGGCAGCAGTACCTTCCTGATTCTGCAGATGAGAGCTCAAGTGTTCTTTCCTTGGGTCAAGAGTTTCATGATGCTTGGATTATAAATCAAAGTTCCATGAATTCAAAGGACTACTTCCTGATGTCCAGCCTTCCAGATTATGAGAAAGATAGTCATTCTCCTGGTGGCCCTGTTTCCTGATATCATTCTGGAAATTATTCCTTTAAGCCCAGTCTAGGACTCACTCTTCCAGCCATGCTAACGCTTTTGAAGATTTTATTTATTTCATTTCAGAGACAGAGAGCACATGATCAGTGGAGGAGCAGATAGAGAAGAAGAGGGAGAGAATCTTAAGCAAACTCTGTGCTCAGTGCAGAGTCCTACATGGAGCTGGATCTCAGGCCCCTGGGATCATGACCTAATTTTAAACCAAGAGTCAGAGGCTTAACTGACTGAGCCACCCAGGCACCCCAGCCATGCTAATGATTTTGATAAAAGCCCAGAGCTTTCTCATTTCTACAGTTAAACATTTGACTACATGGTTATCCTAGAAAATGTTCTGAGTTTGGTTATAATATTTAATAATTGAAAAAAATTAAATTAATATGATGGGGCATTGAATAACATAGGTGTATGAAACATCCATATGATGATACAGAATCTAGTAATTAAAATACACATTTATATTTATTGACATGAAAACATAATTACAATATAGTACTGAGTGAAAAGCAGGCTACTAAATAGGATGTTGTGTATGTGTATTTCTGTGTGTTTGTGCGTGTGTTTAGAAAAGGTAGGCCATGTCATAAAATATAAACAATCATGAATATATGGTGAGAATGCTTAAGATCCATCTACTCTATTAGCAAATTTCAAGTATATCATACAGTTATTACCTGTAGTCACCATGCTCTATAGTAGTGGAATTGCTGTATCATATGGTATTTCTATTTTTAATTTTTTTAAGGAAACTTTATACTATTTCCCACAGCAGCTGTACCAATTTGCATTTCCATCAATAGTGCACAAGGTTTCTCTTTTCTTTACACACTGGATGATACTTACCATTTGTCTTTTTTTAATAACATTCTAACAGGTGAAAGGTGATATTTCCTTGTGCTTTTGATTTCCATTTCCTGGATAATCAGTTATGTCCAACACCTTTTCATATAATGGGGCTATTTGTATACTTTTATTAAAAGATCATATAAATTTTTATTGTACTAACTGAATACATTGTGAAATATATTCCAAAATAGAAAATAAAATTTTGAAATTCAATTATATAATTCATATATGTAAATCATATTCCTAATTTTCCCCCTCAAATCATGATAGATCCTGAACACTCCCAGAGGTTGCTCTGTTTTGCTAAAGATTGCTGCTCTAGATGTCTTTTCTATCCCTTGAAAGATTGACTTAGAGAAGGAGACAGAGTAAATTAAACAAACTTTTATTTTTCCTTCCCTCAAGTTACAAGAGATTTTAGGTTTATAAACTTGGCAACAGCCATGTGTCCAATATCTTTGTTGACAGAGCAAAGAAAGGGGCTAATTCTGATGATAAAAAGATAGTACCTGCCTGTGCACCAAAGAGATTGACCAAATGATCCAGGCTCTTGCGGAAGAAATGTTAAGACAGATGGAGCACATTGGTCATATAGTTTTGAAGCTCAGAATCATCAGTGGAATTATGCTAATTTCGAGTCTTTTTGGTCATGACACCTCTGTATAACACTCAGCACTATTTAAATTTTAAGGATGGCGAAACTCCGTGCTTTGTGTTGCTACATTTCTCTTAGTACATATCCTCTGTAGCCTCACTGATGAAGAATCACAATTAGCACTGAAAGAAGAATCATAAGCAGTGATCCATTCTGCCAAAAAGGTATCTTCCAGGGACTTTTAAAATCTTGGGTTTTTTAGCTTTATTCATTGTAACACCTCACTTTTGAGGCCACCCCTCTATTTAGGTTTCCAAAACTTAAATAATTGGGGACTTTGAAAATGGTCATAAATAAATGAAATTTTCAAGTATTCTACCTGCATAATCTAAATTCTCATGGTAATTTTGATTTAAATTATTTTTTTACTGTAAACATCAAGTTCATTTTTTTTTGGTTTGCTTTTTGATTTGTTTCTGTTTTTATTTAAATTACAGTTAATTAGCATACATACAGTGTAATATTAGTTTCAGAGATACAATATACTGATTCAACAATTCCATGCAGTCCCTGGAACTCATCACAATAGGTGAACTCCTTAATTTCCATCACTTGCTTCACCTACTGCTCCTCCCAACCATCAGTTTGTTTTCAAGTTCATTTTTAAATAATGTCCTAAAAGTACCTAAACTACAAGCAAATATAGTTTATTTAATTATAAGAAAGGCTGATTGAATATTTTATGCAGGGGAGAACAAGAACAATGTGTGTTTGCTGCTTCCATTTGTTTTTCATAATTTTAATCCTAGTTCTTTTTCTCTAGAGATTTCTTCCAGATCTCCTTCTTTTTTGCTTTTCTTATTTTTCCCTTTCTTTCCTGATTGATATTTAAATACATACTTTGATATTTGGACAGAGGTGGGTTTAGGGATGGTGGTAAAATTAAAATTAGAGAAAGATAATGTGTCTAAAGGTCTTAGAGAACATCTAGCCAATGTATATGTAATTATATATATATATATATATAAAATATATATATAACTATATATGTAGCTATGTATATATAAACATACATAACTATGTAGATAGTAGAAGAAATTGAGGAAGAGAAATGAGACAAATATTATGCCATATATACTTTAGAATAATCTGTTTTATACCATATCTTATCTATTATCTATTTATCTATATCTAGTATGCTATATGTTGTATTTTATATTATATTTTGCAGCTCTCAATCTTATGGAACCAAAACTAGTTTTACTCAAAACACTCATGAGAGATACTGAATTTGTGAAAATGGTCTTTTTTGACATTGCTGAATTTTTTACCTAATTACCAGAATATTGATATTAAAGCCCTTGAAAATGCACAGCTCTTTCACATAATAGTATTTACTTCTGACAATAAAAGTAGTCATTTAGATAATATCATCCCTATTTTAGAGAAAATAAGAAATGTGAAATGTGGAAAGTAAAGTCCAGGGGTGAGATCGCAGACTAAACACTGAAAGTGAGACCACCTCGGCCCAGATGAAGAGTCCATTCTTCCCGCCCTCTCCCATTTTGTCTAGAACATGAACCTGAACTAGAAATTTTTTTCTCTCTAAGGCCTCCTAGGCTTTGCTGCCTACTAAAAATAAAAAGTCTTTATTTTTTTACTTTGTGTTTTACTTCTTGTCTATCTCAAGATTGAGCATTTGGGCTGCTAATTTGTCAGCTAATAAAAAGACAATAATTGTGATTCTTAACTGAATGAAGGATAAATCTCCTTTTCTAAGTTTTCCACAGCTACAGCCTCAACTGTAAATTATAGGGAAAGTTGCTATGCCACTTGTCTCCAGAGCTATTTCGGAAGAGACCGTCACATAGGAATCAGCTTTATTACTTTATCACTTGGAAGGTAGAAGAGTGTGTCATTGGTGAACTCAGTGCTTGGGTTGTGGACTGCCATTGGTTTTAAGATGAAAAATCTCATTTTTCTCTTCCATCCATGTGTTAGAAGGGAATTAGATGTCAAGGCTAGTCATTAAATCATGCTGAGCATTACTAATTTAATAAGGCTGTTATTTGCTGCACACTAAGATAGGTAATTAGGAGTACTTCCATGAGTAATTTTGAAATGTGACAACTCACCAGATAATCATCACCAGTGTATCTTTGGTCTCTGAAAATGGCAAAGAATCCCCTTGAAATGCTCCATGTCACCCACTTCCATAGGCTAAGGAAATGGCTTAATTATCTGTGACTTAAAATTATACCATGCTGAATCAAATTGAGTATTTGATGTATGTCTTGAATTCCAAACTTCTCAGTATTTCTGGTGATGGACCTTAAAAACACTTGACTATACCTGAGCTTTAAATGTGTAAGGCTATTTTGTTTTTCCAACGAGCTTACCACATATGCTCCCTATGCCTTTTGATTTTCTGCCCTTAAAAACCCAAGTGGATAGATCAAGGCTGGAGTCTGGGGAACGCCCTAAATACTTTCTGTGATTGGGCACCTGGGTGGCTCAGTGGTTAAGCCGCTGCCTTCAGCTCAGGTCATGATCTCAGGGTCCTGGGATCGAGTCCCACATCGGGCTCTCTGCTCTGCAGGGAGCCTGCTTCCTCCTCTCTCCCTCTCTCTGCTTGCCTCTCTGCCCACTTGTGATCTCTCTCTGTTAAATAAATAAAATCTTAAAAAAAAAAAAACTTTCTGTGATTATTTCTAACTGCTTTGCTGATTCCTTCATCACTATTCCCAAATATTCCATGAGATTTCAACCCCTGCTCCCCTTTCCCTTTGTTTCCTTTAAGAAAATACCAACTTCTTGAGATCATCAAGACTGTTCACAAGTCTCACTTTCTCAGTAAATCTGTGTCTGCTCCTTCTCCACCCCTGACACCATGGCCTTCCCTTCCTGGCTATTGGCTGGTTCTTACTCTAAGCTTGCAGTGCAGTGACATTTTCCTTAGAGTTACCATGACTCATCGTGGTTTATTGTGTTTCCATTCCTCTTTCCCTTAGAATATTAGGTCCCTGTGGTTTGGAGATACCTTAATAATCTTCATTCCCTGTGTCTAGCATGGTATCAAAATACAGTCAATGTTCAATTAATGTCGACTTGAAGTAATAGAAGCACTTCGCCCTTTCGATGACCCTGCTGCTTAAGAAGGATGATTCTTTTATATGATTTCAATCATTTAAAATGTATTTGGACTTGTTTTATGGCCTAATTTATAGTCTATCCTGTAGAATCTTCTATGTAGCTTGAGAAATACTTGTATTTTGCTGTTGTTGGTTGGCATATTCTTTAGATGTGAGTTAGGACTAATGTGTTTATAATTTTGTTCAGATACTGTGTTTCGTTGGTGATCTTCTGTCTAGTTGTTCCATCCTTTATTGAAAATGAGGTGTTGAAGATCAACAGTTGCTGTAGAATTATCTATTTCTCCAATCAGTTCTGTTAGTTTTTGCTTCGTGTATTATGTCCTTTAATACAATGGAATGAAAGTAGAAATCAATAACAGAAAAGACTGTGAAATACACCATTATATGAAAATGAAAAACAAATTCTTAAATAATACATGTCTCAGAAAAAAATCACAAGTGACATTAGCAAATAATGTGAGAAGAATTAAAACAGAAACACAGCACACGAAAACTTATGGAATGTGGCAAGAGTAGATATGTTTTTTGAAATTCCATTATTGATTTGTGGATATCTCGGACATGAAAAAGTGTGTGTATGTATGCATATGTGTGTAGAATCAAATGACATAATAGTATGTACATGGAGATTCCACTGTATTTTTTTAAATTATTGTCATAAAATTTATATCCTAGAGGGGGAGACTAGGGAAGCAAAATAAACCAAAAAAAAAAAAACCAACAACAAAAAAAAAACACAAAGAAAAATATACTTTTTTTGTTTTTGTTTTTTAAGACAAGAAATCAAGATTTAGGTACTCTAAGTGAATAGCCCAAGTTCACGTAGCTAGGAAGTAGTTTGCTTTGAATCCATGTGGTCAGCATCTTTCCTAGAAAAGACAGGCAGGGTAAGGGTACAGCAGAGATCAAAGGAATGGGGAATTAGTGGCAGTTTTTCTAGGACTCAAAAGATTTTAGAATGAATGTGTGGGGAAAATCTGTTCTTCAGGCAAAGTTAATCTTAGAAGATAATCTATTTCAAGTTATGGCATTTTTGCCATTTTGCAGTGGTATTTTTGTAGAACATAAAAATGTCTATTTCAGTGCCATGCGAGCATAACTTTATATAGAATGTGCAAGTATGGGACGAGGGAAGGATATGCTTGCTGCTTTAGCACCGCAGTGGAGGTATGCTCTGAATATGATGCCTGTCCTCAGAGATGAAAGGTGAAAACAAAAGTCTTTGTGCAGGGAGGAGAAAATAGAGGGAGTTGTGTCTTCAGCTGCACCTGCCCACACAGGTAGTTGGACCCACCACCTGTCGTAGCTTTGGCATCTGCCACCCACTGCTGGTACTTCCTGTGGACGTCTGGGAAAGAGCCTTGATTACTCTATTGTCTGGGCTCATCTCGCCCAGAACAATCAGGAGAGATTTAACCCTGAAGAAATGCTGATGACAGGAGAGATAGAAGCAAATGACCCAAAAAAAGATTTCTACTCTCCATCCAGCCTGAGAGTACCGATCATGGCTGTGTGTATGCTTCAGACTTGGCTTTGAAATCCTGGCTGTCTGCCTTTCTTTGTGAGTGTGGGAATATTACGGAAGCCAAATTACAGCCTCAGTGACTTCTTTGGTAGAATGGGAGAGTAATGGTTACCTCTGGAGGATTAAGTGAGTACCTGTAATATACTGGTAACTTTTGACATTCAACAAATCATTTCTGTGTTTAGTATTAAATCTATGATTTGGACCCTCCCTGTTCACTCAGCAGAAAGATCAGCTGTTATACCAAATGGCCAAATATTTAAAATAAGGATTTTTTTTTTCTTCCTTATCAGGTTATGTAAGTTGAAATAGCCACATATTTCTCAGAGTGCCAGACTTCGGGATTATTTACTGACAAGTAGTAACCACTGTTTTGTTTGTTTGTTTGTTTGTTTTGTTTTGTTTTCCTCATTCTTTTTTTTTTTTCTTTTTAAGATTTTGTTTCTTTTATTTGACAGAAAGAGCAGTGGCAGGCTGAGGGAGAGCAGAGAGCCCAATGTGGGGCTGGATCCCAGGACCCTGAGATCATGACCTGAGCCAAAGGCAGATGCTTAACAACTGAGCCACCCAGGCGCCCTTTTTAAAGTTTTCTTAATATATTCTTAACTATATATTAATTATTGAAAACATTATTTTAATAAAACAGCTGCAACAATCATGTTGCTATTGCACCACATGGCTAGGAACTGATGATCAAGGACAGCTAAATGATAAAATTTGGGGCCCCTTCCCTACCTCAAAATAAAAAGTGCAATTTTTAAGTCTATTTCTCATTTTGAGGAGCCATATAACATTTCATCTGGTAAGAATTGCACTATTTTCAAAAGTCTGAAAGCTGCAACTTGGTTAAAAAAATTTTTTAAACCATTTTTACAGATAGTGGAAAGCCACTAAAGAGATGTGACTTCCAACAGATTTCCCAAAGTTTTAATGGAAAAAGAAGGAGAGACATGTTTTCTCATATCCCTTTCCTTGTCCTTGTCAATGAATAGCCTAAACAGATATTGACTAAATAAATAAATAAAATGAAAAAAAAAAAAAGAAATAAAAGAAAAAGAAGAGAAAAAGACAAAAAGCCAAAAGAAATCACTTGTTGTATTTGTTTCCTGGAGCTATCAAAACAAAGTACCACAGCTGAGTGGTTTAAAAACAACAGAAATGTATCGTCTTATCATTCTGGAGGCCAGAAGTCTGAAACCAAGATTTTGGCAGCATCGTGTTCTCTCCAAAGCCTTTAGGGGAGGAGGCTTCCTTGCCTCTGTCAGCTTTTATAGTCCCAGATGTTCCTTGGCTTGGGGATGCCTCACTCCATTCTCTGCCTCCCTCTGCACATGGCACTCTTCCTGCAACTCTGTCTTCACATTGTCTTCCCTCTTCTTATAAGGACACCAGTAATACTGGATTAAGAACCCATCCTACTCCAGGATGTTCTGTTCTTAGCTTAACTAATTATATCTATGATGACCTTATGTCAAACTAGAGTCATGTTCTGAATTCCCGGGGTTAGGACTCAAACATACCTTGTTGAGGGACACAATTCAATCAATACCTCTAGTTGTTTCTAAGAAAAAGTTAAGTTATGGGTGCCTGGGTGGCTCAGTGGGTTAAGCCTCTGCCTTCTGCTCAGGTCATGGTCTCAGGGTCCTGGGATCGAGCCCCTCATCGGGCTCTCTGCTCAGTGGGGAGCCTGCTTCCCCGTCTCTCTCTGCCTGCCTCTCTGCCTACTTGTGATCCCTCTCTCTCTTAAATAAATAAATAAAATCTTAAAAAAAATTGTATATCAAGTAAGATCTCTCTTAATAGAGACAGATATAAAACAAAATTATAAAAAAAAAAGTTAAGTTAGGTTCTGTGGAAAAAATATGAAGCTTTAAATGGTGAGCACAGTTAGTGTTAGCCACAACATAGGCTTAGGGTTGGTTTTCCTGGAAGACAAAATAGCCTGCAGGAGAATTGAACTGAGTCAAACCCCAAGAATCTCCTCACCCAAAGTCCCTTTACCAGTTGCCTTTGAAGACACCATTAGAAATATGCTTTTGAGTAAATTTTTGTGTTCATTACAATTCAAATATCCCTCCACAGAATAAGGCTTTGAACTGTGTTTGATTTTTTTATGTCTTTGGAATAAATGAGTTTGTCAGCTTTTTCCTGGAGACTGATTTTGAGTTTCAGATCTAGAGTATATTACAGTAGTAGATAACTACCAATTTAAATAGAAGTCAAGACCACCCAAACAGAAACTTGCAATCTGTTAAACTGGGGGTAGGGGAAGAGCAACTCTTCATAACTTATCTCTAGATCACAAAAGTACAGGACAAACAGTACGATGAGAATTCAGTAATTCTGCATTTCCTGTTGCATTTTGAAAACATGACAATAAGAGCATCCAAAAGAATATATACTTCCTAACTACGTTCAGTTAAGCTTGGGGAAAGGGGAAAAACAGCGTATTCTTCCTTCCTCTACCAAATGCCTCAAATTATTATGCTAAATGATTGCTATTGAATTTCCATTTTTACATTAGTTTCCTCCCTAAATTGTACTGTCAGTCTAGTTTTACTCTTCATTGGTTTAGTCTTTTTGTCCTGGTATCTCCTGAAAGTTACACATCTGAAAGAGCAAAGACAATGAGGGATGCCTGGGTGGCTCAGTCAGTTAAACATATGCCTTCAGTTCAGGTCATGATCTCGGTGTCCTGGAATTGAGCCCCAGGTCTGGCTTCCTGCTCAGTGGGAGAGCTGGCTTCTTCCTCTCTTTCTGCCCCTAACCTCCACTCATGCTCTCTCTCTCACTCACTTTCTCTCTCTCTCAAGTAAGTAAATAAATCAGACCCTTTAAAAAAAAGTGAAATAAAAAGAACAAAGAAAAATGAAAAAGTACTTCACAGGTGGATTAAGATTGATTGGCTGAACCATAGAAATAAACTCTTAAACATGTCTATTTCTTGCAAGAATATTGCCTTAAAATTCTAAGTTATTTTAAAGCCTCAAATAGATTTAAAAGAAAATGCTTAATACACAGTGGTATAAAATCTTATTTAAAAAAATCCTGTAGATATGTTTTGTCAGTATGGATAAATCCTTATTTTACAAAATGTAAATGAGTTCATTTATTTATGACCATGGTATAGAATGTCCACTTCTCAATCATCTTATTCTTTTCCTGGAAACACATAAAAATAAATCAGACCAGCACTAGAGACTAGTTTTCTGCAGTTCTTACAAAAGGCAATAAATACACAGGGCCCTCTGACTATTGGCCCGATAAGATATTTTAAATCTGGAATTTTAAGTTTTTGATAAGGTAAAACTAAGAAGACAATGTGTCAGGTATGCCCTGTGTGCCCTAGTCATGTATACACTTTTTTTAAAATTAAATTTAATTTTTTTCAGTGTTCCAAAATTCATTGTTTATGCACCACACCTAGTGCTCCATGCAATACGTGCCCTCCACTAGGCTCACCCAACCCCCAACTCCCCTCCCTTCTGAAACCCTCAGTTTGTTTCTCAGAGTCCACAGTCTCTTAGGGTTTGTCTCCCTCTCCAATTTCCCCCAGCTCACTTCTCCTCTCCATTTCCCAGTGTCCTCCATGTTATTCCTTATGTTCCACAAGTAAGTGAAACCATATGATAACTTACTCTTTCTGCTTGATTTATTTCACTTAGCATAATCTCCAGTCCCATCCATGTTGATACAAAATTTGGGTATTCATCCTTTCTGATGGAGGCATAATACTCCATTGTATATATGGACCATATCTTCTTTATCCATTCGTCGATTGAAGGGCATCTTGTTTCTTTCCACAGTTTGGCAACTGTGGCCATTGCTGCTATGAACATTGGGGTACAAGTGACCCTTCTTTCTACTACATCTGTATCTTTGGGGTATGCAGTTGCAGGGTCAAAGGGTAACTCTATTTTTTAATTTCTTAAGGAATCTCCACACTGTTTTCCAAAGTGGCTGTACCAACTTGCATTCCCACCAACAGTATAAGAGGGTCCCTCTTTCTCCACATCCTTTCCAACACTTGTTGTTCACTGTCTTGTTGATTTTGGCCATTCTAACTGATGTAAGGTGTTATCTCAATGTGGTTTTGATTTGAATCTCCCTGATGGCTAATGATGATGAACATTTTTTCATGTGTCTGTTAGCCATTTGTATGTCTTCTTTGGAGAAGTGTCTGTTCATGTCTTCTGTCCATTTTATGATGTGACTATTTGTTTTTTGTGTGTTGAGTTTGAGGAGTTCTTTATAGATCTTGGATATCAGCCCTTTGTCTGTAGTATCATTTGCAAATATCTTCTCCCATTCCGTGGGTTGCCTCTTTGTTTTGCTGACTATTTATTTTGCTGTGCAGAAGCTTTTGATCTTGATGAAGTCCCAAAAGTTCATTTTCAGTTCTGGGTTTTGACAATGGAATAGTAGACACCAGCCTTCTAAGGGACACACAGTTGATCAGATAAGAGTACTCTGCAACAACTAGTGTGCAGATCTCCAGGAGCTAAGGGCCTGGAAACCATGTGTGTCATAGTGGAATTAGTTGAGTTGATGCCAAAAAGTGATACCCTCATCTGGGGTCAGAAAGAACTCTGTAACATGTTCATGGCCATGTCTCTCTCTCCCTGTTAGCCTCCTTTCTCATATACATCAGGCAATGGGTCTGTTTGGAGTACATTCTTTTTGAAGTCAGGATCCTGAGCTTTTGAGTCAGTTGGTAAAGGCAATTAATTCTTCATTTCCATGAGGATTATATTCACTACCCAATAAGAATGATGTAGAAAGTGGAGTTTTACTTTCACATTTGTCCCTGAAAAAAAGTCACGACAGGACATAAAAGGATGTGGAATTTGTAATATTGGCAGCTCAGGCAGCACTGTCTGTTGCATGAGGTTTTTATCACCACTGGGAGTGAAAGAGTACAAAGTCTTCCTTGTTGCACAAAATAAATGCTTCTCTGTGGTTTAAAGAAACCATGAAACCCCTTCTCATAATAGGAAATATTAAAAAAAAAAAAAAAAAAAAAAGGTCCTCCTTGGATGAAACCAACGGTGACAAATGAAGAAACAACAGTAGAAACAGGACGAGTCAGTGGGGGAGCTCAGTAAGTTGCCTTTTCTTTTAGAATTAGATAGGGATGTTTACCCCCATAAACATGCCTCTGTGAGCTTCAAAAACTCCAGCAATGTAATAAACTTCAGTGTAGCCCCATCCACTGGCCATTGCAACTCATGACTATGTTGTTTTCCATTGGTTCTGCACTAATCCTTTATGTTTATGCTTTGGAGGCGGGGATAGTTATGAGGGTAATAGACATGTTGTAAATGGTTCAGATTTTTCATTGTTCTCTGAACTTCTTTGTTCCTAGCATTTTGTTTTCCCCAAACATCATGGTTTCAGAAGATCCTAGGGCACTGTACATGCTCTTCTTCCTGGGCAGAATGCCCTACTATTTAGCACACACATAACAATCAACATGGCACACTTTAACCATCCTCAAAACTGGTTTCTCTTCCAAGTCTTCCTCGTCTGACCAGTTTGGTTGTTCCATCTTCTGGACCGCTGCAGAAAGTCCTCCTGAGATCTAGTATAGTCTTACCACATTACATTACAGTTTTTAAATTCTTTAAAAAGGCAAAAATGATTTCATTTATCTTTGTACCACTGGTACATAGCACAGTAACTAGAAAAGAGTAGACAGGGACCGGCAAAGATTGTTTGCTCAAGGAATGACTTCATAGTTGAACTGAGTCAGTGAAGTAAGGGTGGGTGAGGAAATAAGGAAATGGACACATCTACACATGTTACAAGACTGTTATCAAATTCCTGAAGGATAGTGCAGACTGGTTTTCTGTCCCATGCGATCATTTGTTCATTTATTTGTGTTTCACTTATGTATTTACTTAGCAAATATATATATCTTTAGGACTTTATATACTTATTTGACAGAGACACAGCGAGAGAGAGAATACAAGCAGGGGGAGTGGGAGAGTGAGACGCAGGCTTCCCGCAGAACAGGAGCTGGATGCGAGGACCCTGGGACCCTGATTTCCCAGGACCCTGGGATCATGACCTGAGCTGAAGGCAGATGCTTAAGGACTAAGCCACCAAGGTACCCCTACTTAGCAAATATTTCTTGAGGATCGACTCTGTCCAGAGATTAGGAGAGAGACCAGGAATTTATCAATGTATGAGACAGTTTTTGCTCTCAAATTATTGAAAGATACCCCTGCTCATGGTTTATCTTTGTTTGGAGACTTTTCCCTCTTTAATCAGAGAAAATGCAAGTAGACCACAAAAGATAGTACTCAGCATTACAGCCAGTATTACTGTCTATAAATATCTCTAGCTGAAAGCGTGACTAAGACTCCACTGCTGATATTACCCAGCTGAGCTAAAAAGTGAGCTTCGTAGCCTCCAAGCCACCTTTGTTATTTACTAATTGCTTTTAACCTTCTGGGCTGTGCATTCCTGCTATATTACTGTCTTTGATTTATAGTGTTCATCCATGTTCCTTTGTTATAGGTGACAGTTTGCTGGAAAGGTTGTTGTGCGCACTTTGTCTCTTCACTCCCGTATGAGAACGAGATGTTGCATTTTCAGAAGCTCTTTGTCCGAGGACAATTTTTAGATAACAACCATAGTAATAAACACCATGCAAGTACCCATAATCACAGACACGGATATAGATCTTGAAAACAACTAATGGTGATTTATTATATTTTTGTAAAGAATTTAATAGTTTTGCATTCTCAAATGATACAGGCCTTAAGAACATACCTAAGGTTAACATTATTGAAGGGAAAAAAAAATCCATTTGTGAAAATCAGACTTTTCATATTCCTGCAGTCATGCATGTAATCTTGTCACAGTGTTTGATAAGGGAAAGAAGATTTAAGATAGATTGCAATTATTTGCACACCCATTTTCCTTGCTAATTAATGAGTTATATTGGCTGAGAGGGTACATTTCATTTCTTGTTGGTTGGTGGAACATATTTTCATCCTCTTTCAAATTAATCGTGGTATTTTATAAGTTAAATATACTCTTGCATTAAATAAAAAGAAGAAAAGCAAACTTTTCTTCCTTAGAGAGTCAAGATAGGAACATTGTCAATAGTTCAAATTTTTATGGCAAGTGTATTTCCAATTAGAAGCATAAATTTAAATTGTCAGTTCTACTTGTGAATTGCCCCTTTAAATTTTTTCTGTTTTTTTCATCAGTCATTGCTTACCTTCTCCCCTTCCAGTTACTGGTACAAGTTTCTTATAAATACATTCTACAACTGAGATAAATCAGGTTCAGGGAAATGTCCATTTGGCATCACCTGTCAAGACTGGTGTGCTGGAACAGGAATATGAGAACAGCATGTAAATGATGTATTCTACTTTTGCAGCATCCTGCATTATGATGTTTCCAAGGAAGGTGATAGTAACTGGTACTTTCATGAGTTAAAAGTAAAGGCTTTGTAAATATTAAAAACATTTACAGAATACTAGGTGGAAGTAGATTCTTATAATGTCCACAGAGCAAGCAAGTACAAGTAACATGCAGTAGAGATATATGCACACTTCTTTTTTTTTTTTTTAATTTGAGGATATAGTCACATAGAAGTCTTTCAAATTAACAAACATGTAAAACATTTTTTTAAATTAATAATAAGGTAAATTCTACTTTGTTTCTAGCTAGAGTTCTATTACCCAATAGAAATAAATGGGCTTTAGTATATTTTTCTTTGGATATTGTCCTCTGGTGAATTGTGACTCTTAACATTCTATGTGTAATGACTGCATAATTAGAAAATCAATTAGCAAACATTCATTTTACCTAACAAGTGTTGGAGAATGCTTTTCTTTTGCCTGAAGTGTGTGTTTCCCTGTCCCTGAATTCTCACCACAATGTCCCCTCTTCCAGGAAGCCTTACTAGACATCTCTGTTTATGTTGGATGCTTTACGTCTATATTCCTGTATGATGGAAAGGGGCAGTCACTACTGGACCAAACTCTAAAACAATCTAAACTGACAAAGAGAACTTTGGCCTAGATATTTAGGAAATTTGTCCCAGAGGAGGTGTAGTTTATGTTGAAACCTGAGGGATTGCTAAAACTGGCTTTGTAGAAAGGAGATAGAAGGACCATCTAATGATTTTCAGTGAAATTTAAAAGAAAAATAAAAAGGAGTAAGTGTGCACATTTCAACTTAATTAAAGGATAAAAAATTATATAATGTTAGGACAATTGGGTAATCACATGTAAAAATAAATTTCCTTACCTCACACTAACTACAAAATTAATTCCAGGTGAACTGAAGATGAAATTATAAACCAAAGCAAAACTACTTTTAAAAGAAATTATTAGATAAAAATATCAGAAGATAGGCTTATCACCTTGGTTAAACAAGACAGCTTTTTAAAATCATAAAAATAAAAAATATTAAAGACAAGGTTAATTTAACATCAAAATTTATGACAAATAAAATTAGTATAAACACAGTTAAATCAGACAATAGCCTGTAAGGGATTGATTACAACCCCTAGAACTGGTAACACAAATATACCCAGAATATATAAATATCTGCCATGCAATATGAAACAAAAAAAGAAAAGAAAATACCATTTGGAAAAATGTGCAAGGGGTACCTGAGTGGCTTAGTCAGTTAAGCATCTACCTTCCACTCAGGTCCTGATCGGGGTTCTTGGGATCCAGGCCCGCATTGAGCTCCCTGCTCAACATAGACCATGCTTCTCCATCTCCCTCTGGCCCTCTCTCTGCTCATCTTCTCTCTCAAATAAGTAAATAAAATATTTAAATAAAAAGAAAAAAGGTGCAAAAACTACAGGCAGAAAGATTCAAAGAAAACAGTAGTAGCCTTGTAAGTATATAAAATGATGTCCAATGTTTTTTAACCAAAATTAGAAAAATAACTTTTTTCATCAGTATTAACAAAAGTCAAAATGTTTTGTACTATCAAAGTTTGGTGAAGTCCTGGGGGAAGTGGCACTATCATTTCCTGTTGGGTATTATGAGTTGGTTTAGCAATTTTTGCAGGTCATTTGGTAGTAGAGGGAATATCTTTCATATTCATGGCTACCAATTAGGTCTGAATCGCTTTTCCCCATTTAGAGATATTTCAAATTATGCATCCTACTTCCTTAACATAAAACTACTGCATTCCTCAGAGCTCAAACTTCCAGCCTCCTTTTTTATGTGGAGCCCAGGCTTGTGATCCCAGTGTCATCAGTAGGAACCACTATTACCAAATTCCTCTTGAAAAGTAAACAATGCAAGCAAAAATGCTGGGTCTGGGGCTTCTGTTTTCCCATTTTTTTCTCTCTTTCCCTTAGTCTCTGTATAGCTCTGACTCTCTCACTTTCTCTCTGCATGCCCAGAAGGCAACAGAGGCTCCTCCTTTCAGTGAAAATAAGGTCAGCCTTGGAAAGTTTTCTGGTGGCTACATGGACAAGTTTGACTGGCAGCCATGGCCTCAGTAGGGTTCCCTCTAATGCTCACTGGGGCTCACTGGGGCTGCTGCAGTGCTTGTGGGTCTCCTGTAAAGCCAGCTCTGCAGTACCTCTTGGGACATTGTTTCTGGAAGCACAGACTAGATTCAGGAAGAAGATTCTCCAGACCTTCTAGCAACCTTGTGAAGCTCCCAATATTCTTTTAAAAAGAAAAAGAAAAATCTTTTCTGCTTCACCAGCCAGTCAGCTTCTGTTGTGTTTAGTCAAAAACCCTCACTGATAGAAATTTTGTGGAAAAGAGTAGAAAGGGAGGAAGGGAGGAAGGGGGAAAGAAAAATGTGCTACCTTATACCCTAGCAATTACAAAATATACCACAGGACATAGCTTAAGACATTCTGATCATAAGTACACTGTGTAATTTAAAAAAAAAAAAAAAGATGGCAGGGGGGTTGAATATATATTCCTCTGAACTGAGAAATGGATCATAAGATACAGTATAGGGGCACCTGGGTGGCTCAGTGGGTTAAAGCCTCTGCCTTCGGCTCAGGTCATGATCTCAGGGTCCTGCGATCAAGCCCTGCATTGGGCTCTCTGCTCAGCAGGGAGCCTGCTTCCCCTTCTCTCTCTCTGCCTGCATCTCTGCCTACTTGTGATCTCTCTCTGTCAAATAAAGTCTTAAAAAAAAATAAGATATAGTATAGTCATATAGCAAATACATATTTATTAAAAACATGAAATTATATAAAACATACCTTACAAAAACACAAGTCTATATATCTTTTATTTTTATATAAATATCTACATATCTACTTCATTTTAAATCTAAAGGAAGGCAGGGAAGTAAAGGAGAGAATGGAAATAGGAAATGAGAAATTGAAACTCCAGCTCCATTTGTATCACTCAAAGGAAAATGGATTCCTATCTTTCTAATAAGTTAAAAATAAATTTATATACCAGTATCTATGAAATCTTTCTAAGAACTATGAATAGAAAATACATAGAATTGACTACAAATAAATACATGTAAATCAATAAATACAGTTTCCAGCATTAGTGTTTGAATGAGAATACTATAATGAGATATAAATACATGAAAATGAATCTCGTTTTATTCAAGGAATGTCTTTCATCTCCAAAAGTCACACTACCTGACAGGAACTTTTGAAAGACTTTTGAAGGGAGCTACTTGATAGGGTCTCAAAATGCTGAGTGGTACATAGTCCTGATTATTTCACAATTTATGAAGTGTGCCAACAAATGAGATTAGAAGTTTGAAGATCTTTTGTAACCAAAATAACTTCTCCTTTGCAGGTGTGTTTCTCTCAGGATCAAGATTAAGATATATTACAATGTGAAGATGTTTTTTTTGTTGTTTTTTTCTTATTCCCAGAAGATGTCAGTTGCTACAATAATCAAGTGAGGAGTTAAATTTACTTTTTAAAATGGGGTTTTCAAATTATAAAGCAGATTATAACCGTACCCCAGAGCCATCTTCTTTCTATTGCATTATTCTTACATAGAAGCCTTCGTGATTCTGATGGCAGAGATTAGCTTGAGTAGGTGGTACTGAGTTAATTCATATCCTGGTTGCCCTGGGAGACCTAAATTTAAGCTGCCTATTCTTTCCCGGGGCGAGAAATAAAAACGAGTCGAGTGCCATTTTCTTGGGGCTGTGCATTTCAAAACCTAGGCTTTGTCTCATTTCTTCTCTTCGAGTTACCATTTATTTACATTTTCTCTACAAGGCAGGTTTTACACTGCCAACTTTGGTTGAACATCAGGGAAACTGAAGAGAGTTTGTTGAACAGAGAACTTTGGAGTTTAGGTACTAAGTGAAATGAATGGATTCGTGAATAAGTTGAATGGTGATTTCTAGTTCATTCATTCACTTGTAAGTCATTCAGAGACAGCACATTTAAAAATCATTAGTTGGGATAAATCATATTGAGAGAATTCTTACCTGGATAGTAAAGGCCCTGGAAGTAGGAACTGTATCTGTCCCTCAGTGTCCTCCAGTTGGGAAACATTTGCTCATTGGTTTCCTTGCTCCAGATATTGTGCCAGGCATTTACAAAGATGAATACATCAGTGGCATCCCTCCCACTGAGGACTTGCAGTCTGGCTTAGTCGGATGTATAAATTGAGATTCTTAAAAAAAAATTCAGAGCAAGGTAGGGAAATGAATTCTTTTTATCTTCCTTAATTCCAGTAATGGAGCTCTGCCTATATGTTTTTTAAAAGCGCTTGATATTACTTCAGTGAATTGATGTTTATAAAATTCATTATAAATACAAACCCATTTCTTATCTGATGGCCTTCTTTCTTAATGTCTTTGATTTAAGGAAACTGACAGAAATAAAAGCAGGTCCGTGGTTTTATCCTGCCATTCATTTGTCGTCATCGGGTTGAGGGGTTAAAGCTAGAAGCTACCCATATTGGAATTGATTAAAATCAACACACACTTTGTGCCTAAATTATTGTCTGTGGCTACCTAAAGGGAAACCTCTCCTGCTCTTCCACAGCCTCTGATTAAGAGAAGGGAAAAGACAAGAAACATAGTCAAAAGCTGTCTGACCTTTTGTACAGAGCTATTGTCAAAACTGGTACCATTTTGCACTTGTATGATCAGAAATTACCACAGTGTTGCATAAAATAGAGTCAAATGACGGCTCTGCATGTAAAACAGGGCTCTGGGTGTCTTCCCGCACCCGCCTCTGAAAACCTTCTCCCAGCGCTTGCTGTCTCCACGGTAACAGCCTCTCTGGGATTCTGTTGAAGTGTATTTTGAAAGCTGCCTTCACCTGAGAAGTTAGCATATGACAGAGCTGTCCATATCTCTAGTCCTCTCAGATTATTTTCTAATGAAAAAAATATGTGTAGAACAGCATTTGCTGAGTAATGATCAGAACTCTGTATTACTTTTTTTCTTTTTTAAAATTTGTGTGAGGTATTCAAAATAATTATGTTGCCCAAAATGTCGTCATGGTATTTAAAAGTGTCATGTGCAGTTTCTTTGTTTTTTGGGTTTTGGTCACAGCTTTAACAAATGAATAAACAGATTTCAGTTCAGCCAAAGCATTTGGACCATGCTTCCAAATCGCAGAAAATATTCATGTCAAGGACCCTGGATCAAGAACCAGGGGGCATATGTTTCTGTCAAAGTTTTGCTACAGACTAGTGTTGGGATCTTGGTCAAGTCCTATCTGCCAGGATTCGGTTTTCTCACATAACAAGTTAAGCTAAACGAGGTGATGTTAAAAGGGTCTCCTTAGCATTCTCTCATTCTCTCTGTTGATTACGACTGGTTTTACTTAATGAATGGTGGATTCCACGGCCCTGTTTTCCGCTGATAATTACGCAATGTACTATATTTTTGCCTATGTTCCTGTACTCTCTTTTAATCAGTGTTCCATCTCTAATATTCTGTCCAAGTCTTAAAAGAACACTGAGACCAGCAGTAGCTTTATTGTGGATTTGCTTCTTTACATAAGTTTATGGAAAAGTCAACAAAGTGTAGATCTGTGCTGTGCAATTCTATAGCCACTGGCCACACGTGACTATTTAAATTTAATTGAATTGAAATTAAGTTAAAAATTTATGTTCTCAATTGCACTAGCTCCATGTGGCTGAAGCTACCTCATTGAACAACACAATCGGAATATTTCCATCATTGCGGTACAGTCTATTGGACAGGTATGGCTTAGATTAGTTCTCATTTCTACCACTGAAATATTCTTTCTCAGTCTTAAGCAAAAAGGAACAGTCTTGTGCTTGGGGACCCTGTTCTAGCTATGAACAACATGACTTTGGGGAGCAAACTAATATTTGCAAAGTGAAGCCCTAATACTCAGAGAGTACCTAACCTGTCTGACACCTACAAGCAGTTCTCAAAGTATTGACTGAATGAATAACTAAATGAGTGAACAAATTAATTCAAAGCCAAGTTTGGCCGTTTTTATCATATCTGAGGCAACAAGATTAAAAATAATTAACTCTTTTTGTTGCAGCTGTTAAGAGGACTTCCCCAGTGGAACAAAAATGATGTCTAATATGGCTTTAATGATTTGGTCAGAAACCAAGTGCCTACATACACAGAAGTTCTACAGTGAATTTAAGGGACTAGATGTAAGAAACTTTAAGGAGTTGCAGCTCTATGTCAAACTGATGGAAACATTCTACCCATTTTCATGAAAACGAAGCCAGAAATCTAGTTATTTATGTCAAATTTCTTAAGTTACAATGTTGGCAAATAATTACCTATCTATCATCTACCTAGTAATGCTGACTTGGCATACACAGTAATATTTTGGGTAAATAGTAGATCAGGTACTATTTTAAAGTTTTCTAAATCATGACATTATCATTTTGAGAAGTTAAGCCCCCATTTTCATAAATAAAAAATAGCAGTGCCAGGAAGAAAACTCCAATATTCTGGTGTTGATTACTCTTTTCTTTTTCTTTTTCTTTTCTTTAATGAACTTCCATTAATGATAATGGAAAGCAAATATTTAAAGTCACTCAAGAGGTGCTATCTTTATTTTTGCACAGTAAATTATCCCAAATTTACTACACTAAATTTTTGGAAAATACAACCTGCCAAAGTCTTTTTTTTTTTTAACAATTCATTTATTTTTTCTTTGCTTATTCATCAAAGCAAGATGCAAATATCTTAGCTTCATTGAAGAATGGGACACAACTTAGCTGCTTATATAGTAAAATGATAGCAAGAGTTATGCAAAGCTCTATTGTAGAGAAAAGTATTCTATGCAAAAATCTCAGCAGGGGGATGACCTTAGGTCAGCCTCTCTCATTTCTTACTAAGTGGTGGTTTACGAAGCTCAACTGGGTGGTTCCCTCTCAGGATCTCTTACGCAGTTTGTGATAAAATGAGTGGTACTAGTGTTCTTGAGGGCTTTCTTATTGAAATGATTGGCAGTTAAAAGCAGTTGTTCTCTGGGACCTTAGTTCTCTGGGACTTTAGAATGTTTGGTTGAACATTTTATATGTGATCTCTCCCTGTGACCAAGCATGGTGGCTGGACTCCCAGGATAAGTGTTCCCAGAGAAAAAGCCAGGTAGATTCCATCACTCCTTTTTGAGATTTAACACTAGAGGTCTCATAACATGATATTTACCATAATCTCTCAGAACAATTACAAAGACCTACTTTTGTCTGAGGGAAGGTACCCAGACTCTGCTTCATAAAACATGAGGGAACACATCATGTTTATAGAAATGCATGTGAGTCTAGAAATTTTCTTCCAGCTGTTTCTTTGGAAAATCCAATCTGCCACAGAGCTTATTTTTTATCTTTCTATAACAAAGCATTCACTTTTTTCACTCATTTATTCACTCATGATTTTTTCAACAAGATTTTTGTATTTCTAGGATGAGCAAAAGATTTAATATCTGAAATTCTCACTCTTTCTGATTGAGAAAAATTTGGCTAATAATACAATTCCAGGGAAAATAATGTAAGAATATATTAATGTTGATACATGGTACTTGGGGGCCTAGGAAGAAAGGCTTATTTGGGCTGAGTAACGTTATTGAGCCCAGCTGCCTACTGCTACTGCAGAGGGGACTGGAAAAGTCCTCCTGTCAAGAGAATAAGTCTCAGAGACAAGCTGCCTCAAGACTTGTGACAAGGACTGTGCACACATATGACATATGACACAATATAGAACAAAGGAATGAGAGAGGAATGTAGAATTGTTCATTGACCTGTAAACTCACCTCATACAGAAGCGTTGCAAATATTTTGTTTCCTTCTATTTTTTTAGGGTGGAGTTGAGAATAAAAGTCATTTTTATGGTACTTTAAAATGGATGTACCCACAACAAAGAAAACTAGCTGGGCTTAGGGACAGTTTCTCCACATCAGGGAAAATTGAGATTGTTTAGCAAGATGACTAAAATCAATGTGTTGTTTTTTTTTTTTAATCCCAACTCTGTCATTTTCCCATTCAATGCTCTATGCCAATTAAGTTCTCTTGCCTCAGTTTCCTAGTTTGTAAAATGACGATCAAAATAGTGTTGACATCACAAGTAATTCTGCAAGGACTATATGAGTAAGGTGCTTAGAACAGGGCCATTTATATTAGAAGTACTTGATAAATGTGGACTATTTTTATTATTGCAAATACTGAAGGCTTACTCCATAGTCTGTGATGACACTAGGACTTAGAAAATGAACTGGTTGTAATCAGCCTCCAAGTTCACCCTGGACTCCTTGGTGTGAGAAGGTTTGGGAATAGCTAGAATTATTTTTTAGTGCAATCTCAAATAAAAGGTAGCATCTCTCCTCACACTGCCCAGACTGGTGTCTTCTTATTTCATGACCTATAAGCCATATATTTGCTGGGTCCTATCAAGCAAAATGTTCACTGGAGATACACATGGCAATAAATACTTTAATACAGAAAGAGATAAATACTACTACTGTTTTTCCCAGTAGGTGCTATCATATTAATCTAGTTTCTGCAACATTTCTACCTTTCCAGAGCTACCTTCCCTGTTAACTTTGTGTGTTGGCCTTTTGCAAAACTTTCTTCTCCCTTTATTTCATTCTTCAATATAGTTTTCTATCTCCAGTAGCTGAAACACACAATATCTCTAGTAAATGTGGATCGAATTGAATTAAATTAGAAGTCTGTATTTCATAGGATTCTGTGTGTGTGTGTGTGTGTGTGTGTGTGTGTGTGTGTAAATTTATATTCTTCCATTTGAAAATAACTAAGGTAATTTTCAGTTAATGATCATCAAATAGGGACTTTTTACTCCACTGGTTTCTTTTAAATGCTACCATAAGTAATAAAGAAAACTTTGAGAGATACAGAGGAATTGACAAAGAGAAATGCCATAACCTGAGGTCAATAACTCTGAAGTACATCTGCTAAATGAGGTAATATGTGTGACAAGGAAGCACTCCAAGAGCTTACACATGGTGCCTAGGATGGCAGGCAGCATACAGATGTCCTGTAAAGTCAATGGCCTCATCCTAAAATGCATATTCAATGATGCTTTGACTTAAGGAGATGGTCTAAGGCTGTGGAGAAGCCACCATGAAGCTGGGCTATGTCCCTATACAATTCAATATGACAGAATGTCAGATGAGAGGTGAGATGACAGGCAAAACATGTAAAAAAAAAGTTATTTTTATTATGGACATCAGGAGTAATGTGGGATGGAGAAGGAAGAGGCTATGAGTACCACCTTCAAATCCATAGATTCTGGGTGCCTGGGTGGCTCAGTGGGTTAAAGCCTCTGCCTTCGCCTAAGGTCATGATCCCAGGGTCCTGGGATTAATCCCCACATTGGACTCTCTGCTTAGCGGGGAGCCTGCTTCCCCCTCTCTCTGCCTGCCTCTCTGCATACTTGTGATCTCTTATGTCAAATAAATAAATAAAATCTTTAAAAAATGTGTCAAATCCATACATTCTGAACCGGCTTTGCTGTAATGACACTGAACTCTTAAATAGGAAAACCGAAGGGAAATATGCTATCCTTCCCAGGGTGGTAACAATTAAACATACTGGGTGAGGGTGTCTGAGATAATAAACCCAAGTAACAATTTCTCACTGTTATGCCCCCTCCTTGAATTATTCCTTAGCAAGCAGGTGGGCCTTTTCAGGTATATTAACAAATATAAAGAGACACACATGAGTCCCACAAAATGAAATCTGCAAAACATAGACATATTTAAGTGAGAAAGAACATAAGCAAAAAAACAAGTGAGGAGCACATATCACATAATATTATCCATAGTCTCAGATACTATAGACAATGCGAGTTATTTTCAAAAAGAGCTAAAAAAATATAAAGGTTCAAGAAGAGAAGACAAAGGAGATGTAAAGCTAACTAGCAAACCTTAAGGAATAATTGATTATATATAAATGTGGTCTAAAGACAATACAGTAAATGAAATTGAAAAGAATGGTGACTTACAAGTGATAAGGAGGCTACTACATGGGGGCAAAGGAGAGTCTATCCACATCAACATTGTTACTAAGAAAAATAGAAAAAAAAAGCCATTAAAAATAAAATAAAGCTTTTCTAACATAAAGTCCTATATATTCAGTTGAAAGCAAAAATTATGTTCTGGGAGAGATTGGTAGAAATAATCACAGCAGGATATATCTTGGTAAAGTTAATAAAATTTGAAGGAAAATATCGCTTAAATATACAAGTAGAAAAATACCCCAAAATCTGTAAACTGCTTTGGATAGCCTGGATTTGAGTGGTCTTATAATTCTCTGAAGGAAGAATATAAAGTAACATAACATTCTGAAGGTAAAAGTGTGATCCATGGGTCTTAAAGATTTATTTTGAGAGAGAAAGGGAGAGAGAGAATGAGCAGGGGGATGGGCAGCGGGAGAGGGAGAGAATCTCAAGCAGACCCCCGCTGAGTGAGGACCCTGACCCAAGGGCTTGATCTCAAGACCCTGAGATCATGACCCAAGCTGAACTCAAGAGTTGGACACAACCGACTGAAACACCCAGGTGCCTTGGTCCACTGGTTTTATATATAGTCAGTTTGGCCTTAGATGATAAGGGCAACAGAAAAATGCTCTTATATTTGAATGCCTACAAGACTACTGCCCCTACATGTTTGTCTTCACAAAACCACCTGATGATGAAATGTACCCAGTGATTACATGAAAAATAGAAAGATTAGAATGTGGGAATTGTGGTAAAGAGAAAGACACTGAAGTGATTGAATGCCAAGTTAAATGAATTTTCAAGCAGTGTTTTCATTATAAACTATAATAATGATATAGTTAATGCAATAATAAAATATAATAGATCAATAGAAGGAAGATGGTCATCATCTCTCAATAGTAAAGTATCAATAGACACTAAAATATAATACTAACAGGTATCTAATCTCATAAAGAAGTGAATATATTTTCCCTTATCTTTGGAGGAATTTTCTAAAGAACAACATGCCTTCTTGGGAGGAAAAAAATTTTTTTTGGAGTTCAGTCATGCATGTATCTTCGGTTCCATTCAGTTTCTTCTCACTTGGTTACATTTAAGTAAAATTAAACCCCTACTGTTACTTTAAAAATATATATCCCCTTCTACCTTGTGCATGTGTATATAGGCATAGACAAGTGGTTATGGCTTTGTTAACCAAATGTCAGTAATGGTTATTCATGATGGGATTTGGTAAATTTTTATTTTTACATTTTATGCATGACTTTTTATCAAATATAAAATTTTTATACATCATTTCTTAAAGTAACAAAATCTGTTACTCCTTTAAAATTATAAAGATATTTATTGTAAACAAAATTAACTTTTAAGAATGTCCTCTCAAGAAAGAGAAGACATCCTAAATGTAAATTTTTTAGTTTATTATTTTAAGCTCCTAGTGTGGGGCTTGAACTCACAGCCCTGAGATTAAGAGTCACACACTCCACCAATGGAGCCAACCAGGCACCCCAATTTGTAAATGTAAATTGACCATAACTCTTCGGAAACCATGCTGGGGGGGGGTTGGGGGGGCTGTATTTGAGTTGGTTGGAGGATTATATAGAGTTCTGATGGACAAATTAAATCAGTATCAAGATACCATTCACAAACTCTAGATAAAGCCAACAGATTCCTCAAGCCTATCAGTATGAGAAAATGAACAGTGTTAACCAAAGACGGTTGCCTGGATAATGCCCCTTGAAGCTCCAGGTAGAAGGAATGTGGCAGTCAAGGCAGGCACCATGGAATCAAGAAGAAAGGAGAACCTGAAGCTAGTGCATTTGAGTTTTCATAATAAAGTCTGTCTCAGGGGAAACAGAGATGGAGATGAGAGAAAGGCTCATTTGTGATGCAGTCATTCTTGCTGTCAAGGCTTTCATAGCTTTTCAGCAGGCCACAAAAGGCCAACCCGCTAGAATATGAATCAGATCTAGTCAAGGCCCCATGGAATAAGTAAGAGACATCAGACCTCCCTATTTGGATCCTAATAGCTTTTTCCACCTCAGTAACCTCTCACTGTAAACAAAAAGCTAGGATTTTTTTTTTTTTCCTCCCTCTTGAGGGTCCTGGGTAACTGTCAAAGATTTAATGGCAAAGTGCAAATCTATGAACCAATATTTTTTTTATTTTTCTCTTTTCCCATCAGGTGGCCTGTGGGTTTAAAAAGTGACATTGTCCCTTGTGTAGACTTGGAAGGATCTGATCACTAGGCAGAAAGTAAATGTATAAGAGAAAGCAAAGAGAGATTTGCATCCCAATTTCATGCTTCAACATATGGCAGAGGAAATACCACTTTTGTTAACGGGAACAGTTAATGATTTTTTTCGGTCAAATGAGGGTAGTAAAAGTGTGTTATGCCTTTTCACCCTTAATTTGCTAAATTGATTTAACTTGTGATCAAATACTGCTTAAATACATAAGGAAGGCTTTCCATCCTTTTATTAATAGAGTTTGTAGAAATATTCTCATGACGGGCTTGCAACAATCATGTGTCTAGTGCCAAAACTTATATTTTGCCACAATTTTTGGCTCCTTTCGTCGATAATTTTAACCATGGTATCCAAAGAAACTGTATCATATTTGATGATTTTAGTTCCTATCTTTTTCTTTAACATAGAAAATACAAAGGATACTGTTCTACCCTGTTGCAGATTTTAGAAACCATAGTAAGCTTTATACTAGAAAGCCTTAGAGATACTCATGAGATCCTAAAACCCCTTTATTCCCTCTGATATTATGCCAAGAGTCTTGACACATTCTAGTTATGTGGTCGGTCCCTGAAAGTATTTGGGCATGTTACCCTTGGTTTTATTCTCTTGGTAGATCTGCCCTGTGCATTGCAAACCACTTTGGAGATTGGACTCAAATAAGTAAGGCATGAAACTGGATACTAAATTACATGATGTGAGTAACTATCTGTATCTATGGCTTATCCTTATACCTGAGCACCTAGCATAATCACTGATATTTAGAAGTGATTAATATTTAGTTTAGTTTTTTTAAGAAGAGTTAAAAACAAACAAACAAACAAAACCAAAACAAAGTAAGAAGAAAGTGAGGAAGCAAATTATCCTATGATGTTTTGTAGGAGTTTTATGTTATATCCACTTGCCTAAGGTGGAAACAAGGCTTCTCAAATCACTTCTGAATAGTTCCAGGTAAAGTTGTCTCAATGAGAAATTGTTGGTGTTATTTGTGCAAAATGGAAGAGAAGCAAAACCCTCAGGTGTTTCAGATGTGTTTCCTGTGACAGGAGACAGATGAAGAGGTGCTGGCTGATTGCTTCTTGTGCTCTCTTCCCCCCATTTCTTTCTGCAGAGGGCTCTGTAGAGAGCCAGCAACACCAGGCTCAGTAGCAGACAAAGAGGCAACAGCCCTTCATGGGCAGCTGAAACCAGTTTTCCTTTGAAACCTATTATGGCAGCTGGTTACCTGTAGCTGCACGTTATGTTTTTGTCCTCTTACGTCAGTGATCAGAGGTTCTTCCGCTTAAGAACCTCTCCTTGGGGGGCCTGGGTGGCTCAGCCGGGTTAAGTACTTGCCTTTAGTCAAGGTCCTGATCTCAGGGTCCTGGGATTGAGTTCCGAAATGGACTCCCTTCTGGGTGGTGAGTCTCCTACTCCCTTTCCCTCTGCCCCTCACCACTGCTCCTGCTCACACTCTCTCTCAAATAAAATCTTTTAAAAAATTTTAAAAAGAACCTCTCTCTGAGCCTCCACCTTTTCTTTTCTGACCCTCATTTCTTCAGTTTTTTAATAATTATGTAACCTCTTAGTCCTACAATAAATCCCTCATCCCATCATAATTGTGAGTTCTCTTTCTTTGAACTCTGATTTACAGAGGCTTATTTTTTATAACATGAAATTCTGGAATGCATAAAAAATTTAAAAAGCCAGAATTAAAAAAAAAAAAGTTTTCTACAGTATATAATCCTAATTCCCCCTGTCCTAGCCCCTTTCATTTTGAATTTACCTGGGTCAGGCTTTTCTACCAATATTTACTACAATCTATTTCTTTTGCAGAGTCTTGATAAATTGATAATTTAATTTGCACAGGAAAAAAAATACTCTTTCTTACCTATATAATTTATAAATTGTTCCCAGCCAGGCACTGTTTCCATACATATTATTGATCAAAATAGCAATGAAGTAAAAAAGTATGAATAGTTTACTTATGTGTGAGTATTATGGGTTCTAGGTCTGTTACAAAGTTCTCTTTCCTTCTGTGTTCTTTCTTGGACAGAAACACTGACACATGGGAAAATACATACCTAGTAGAATTAAGGCTTGCAATGTAAGCAAACACGTTAATGTCCCGTAAAGGTGCATTGCATGGTTGTAATCTGAATTTTGCTCTTATGTTGCTGAACCTATGTACATTTTCAACCTTTGGGCTTGTTTTAGAATAAAGGATTTTTTAAGTATTTTATTAAAACTGTTCAGAAAAGATTGTGTTGGGCTTAAACATCTCATGTGCTGCTCTAGTTTAATTAGAAGATTAGGTACAATATTATTTTCATGCTTGACATGACTTTCAAAATGTTTGAAGTTTTGAGCATCACATATCTACCATTATCATTCTAAGCATAGGACCTTTTTTTTGTGTGTGTGTGTTTCTCTGTCTTCACTCCTTTCACTAATTTCCTGCTTCCTTCTATCATTCTCTTATTTAAGGTTTTGTTGTTCTTTCTTGGTGTTTTCTCTAGTTGGAAGTCACAGGGTATCTTTTCTATCCTTTTCATCATTATTTCTTGTTTTAAATCCATGTATATACCATCATGATTTTGTGAATTGCAATGCTAAAAATACTTACAGCCTTCTTCATGTGACTACATTATGGGAATAAATGAAGGAAGAACATATTTTACTTTTTAAAGTCCTGATTAATGATATCTCATCTTTTCTGGGTACTTTTGGTTAGTGAAATTCCATTAAGAGAAAGAAAAAAGAAATCAATAATAGAAATTATTGTATCTACATTATTTTTTTTAATCTACATATTTGACTTAGGGACCTTACTCAGATATTCATATAAATCTATGTGTTTTGACAAAGGGAATTATGAATTTTAAATATTCTTATAAAATATACCTGATATATTCAAATATATCTTAATTTATTAGCACTATATTGACCTCCTATATGAGGATAGACTGTTTTATCAGATAAAGCATATTAAGTCTTTTTAAAATATGTATCTGTATTTATCAGAAAGAAATGATGCTCAAGAAGTTTGTTTTGAACTTATATATATAATGTATTGTCCTCTTTTCTATGATGTCCATGAAAGTTATTCTAATGCTGCTAATTTTTTTGATTCCTTTTTTTTTTTTTTTTTTAATCCTTTTGATTCTGCTTTCTGTAGACGGGACAGTAAATATCTCTTTTTGTGAAAGATTTATTTTCTGCGCCAGCATAATCGAGTCAATCAATAAAACATAATGTTTCCCCAGGTATTCTGCTATGCACAACACATTTTATTAACAAGTGCACATTAAGAAAACACCTAAATCCCCCTCTGACAGACATGTCACCTTAGAGATTTAAAATAATAACAATAATATTAGCCATATATCTATAGTCTGGAATTTAAATAGCTAAGTTCTTTTTTTTTTCCTTATACAAAGTTACTTGGACATTTCTGATCTGGAGTCCAAATATAAGTTTCCCAAAACTAAAGCAGTAGATTCTATGAAGAATTTTTGGTAAAATATCAGCAAGATGGTGGGATAGAAGTTTCCAGTGCTCTTCCTCTCACAGAAACATCAATTTGAACAATTATCCATGCGTGAAGATCCCTTCACGAGGTCTAAGGACCCAGGCGAGAGATTACAGCTTTAAGGGGAGTGCAGAAACAAGAAAAGACACATTTGAGAGAATAGGGACAGCAGTTTTGCATTAACCCAATCACCCCCTGCCCCCAAATCTGGGCAGGCAGCATAGAGGGTTTCCCCATAGATTGAGGGGAAAGGAATGAGCCATCCGATTTCATCCCAGACACCGGTACCAGACCCTCATAGTCCAGACTCTTGATCTGCCCCAGCACTAGGAGGGCCTCAGAGATCTAACCTCTAGGCAGAGTCCCATTGTCCCAGGCTCCTGGCCCACCCAGTGCCAGTCAGGCCCCTGAAGACACAGCCTCTAGTCCAGCTCAGAGGGGCCCAGACTTCCAACCCCCAGGGCCAGGCCTGCTCTCTTAACTGGGATGGAAGACTTAAATGTAAGTCCTAAAACCTTAAAACTGTTGGAAGGAACTATAGGGAAAAAGCTTCTTAACATTAGTATAGGCAATTGTTTTTTGGACAGGACCCCAAAAACAAATGCCTAAAAGCAAAATTAGACAAATGGCACTGCATCAAATGACAAGGCTTCTGCACAGCAAACAATCAGCATAGGGAAGGGACAACCTACAGAGTGAGAGAACATATTTGCAAACCATATATCTGGTAAGAGGTTGATATCCAAAATATACCTAAAATTAAAGCAGAAGAATGGTAGGTAGCCTGCTCAGTCATGATCCTCTAACTGATTTTCCCTTGTTTGGTCTGCCACATTTCTAGAAGTGGCAGTGGTAACAAATTACCACAATGTTGGCACCTTAAAATAACATCCATCTAACAGCTTACAGTTTCCACAGGTAAGAAGTTCAGATGAGCTAAACTTGGTTCTCTGCACAGACTCTCAAAATCTAGATATTGAACAAGTCCGGGTACTTATCTGAAGCTTCTGGGAGATCATCTGTTTCTAGGCTCATTCAGGATTCTAGCAAAATTCATTTCCTTCTCATCTGTTCCATGTCCCCCCCTCTACCTTTAAGTGAACTGTAGCAGGTAAAGGCTTTCTTGAAAACGTGGGAGCATAAAGTAGCATGCATGGCTGAGCCCCTTTATGGTTCTACCTTTCAGAGCTATTTCGCTGTACAAGGAGTGTATTTCCCACCACCCTTCACCATACAGAAAGAGAATCTGGGCCTGTAGGAAGCCCTGTGGTTGCTTAGTTATCCCAACGACAGCATGGAGCAATCTGTCAACTTCAGGACAAAGGGACAGCAAGCCAACTTAACTGCAGATTGAAAGCTACATGCTTTAAAAGGCTTTAAAGGTAATTAAATGGCATTGTGTACTCTCCCCTCATCTGTTTGGCTCTCACTTGTTGAGCTCACAACAAGCCCAGTACTTTCAAACTTCACAAGCCCCCAAACCTCAGTTTTGGTCCATCCAGAGTTGATTAAACTCTATGCTATCAACTCACACATCCAAGAACAAACAATAGTGGTTAAATAAACAAATGCCAGTTCTGGAATTTAAAATGCAGTGTGCTTTTTTCATGGACAGTAATGCATGTCTACTATCTAGGGCACCATGTTCTCTGGGATAAGGCTCCATGAGCATATGAAAAATTAGGTAGGAGGTTGATTGATGGGTCTGATTTTAAACAAAGCAAACTAGATGATCTTGAGGGATATTCTATCTAGGTCATGGAAAACTCTGATGAGATGTTTCATTTTTGTTTTATTCTTATATTTTAGAATCAGAGAATTTCTGTTTGAGACCTGATCTTGCCATTTGCTGTATAAACTTTGGTAAGTTTAACTTTTATAAATTTCAATGAATTCATCTCTAAAACATGAATAATACAATCTGCTTCATAAGGTTTTTAAGAGAATTAGATGATACATATCATAGTATTTAATCCAGTACCTGCCAAATGATAATTGTATCTATATGTATGTGTGTGTGTGTGTGTGTGTGTGTGTATAATTTATTATATATTCTACCTCATTTCATAGGCATAAACAAGTTCTTCATCTATGGTATCTTTTATGATCTCTAATAAATGTTCTCTTTTTGTATTAGTGCATCTTTAATTTCTTTTTCAGATCTATTATTATAGCATTCTCTTATATCTCTTTTCAACAATCATGCTTTAGTCACACGTTCATAATTTGGTTATGTTTGGACTTGGATGATTTTCTTCCCAATTTTAAAAACTCCATTTTCTCTCATGTGATTTCATAGCACCCTGTGCTTTTCTTTATGTATTTTATCAAGTTTGTATGTTTTATCTCTGCTTAAAGAACAATACCCACTTTGTTTACTACAGTTTCTAATAACAAATGTGGTGCCAGGTATGTAGCTGGTTGTCAATAAATATTGAAAGAATAAATAAGAGAGTGAATGAATGAATGAAAAACATTCCCAGTTGAAGTATGTCTTGTTGCATTCTCAGAATATATGACTTCAAGTTTTGGAGCATGCTACTATTTCCTTCCTGATGCATTTGTGAATGACTAATTAGTATTAACCTGGGATCATAAACTCAGATGCTTACAAAGTCTGAGAAGTAATATACGGGAAGTAAAAGGGGCCATGAATAAAATGACAAATGGCTATTGGCATTCTCTCTCAGTGTCAGAGAGGATGTAAATTGTGGTAGGAATTGTGGTAACTGGGGATACCTAGGTGGCTCAGTTGGTTAAGCGACTGCCTTGGCTCAGGTCATGATCCTGGAGTCCCCGGATCGAGTCCTGCCTCGGGCTCCCTGCTTGGCAGGAATCTGCTTCTCCCTCTGACCCTCCCCCGTCTCATGCCCTCTCTCTCTCTCTCTCTCTCTCTCTCTCTCATTCTCTCTCTCTCAAACCAATAAATAAGATCTTAAGAAAAATGAGGAATTGTGGTAATTTTAAAGGTGTGCCCTTTCTAAAGGTGAGAGACCCTTCTCAACAGCAATATATACATATTTTTTTAATTGTGTTATGTTAGTTCTCATACAATACATCATTAGTTTCTGATGTAGTGTTCCAAGACTCATTGTTTATGTATAAGACCCAGTGCTCCATGTAACATGTGCCTTCCTTAATACCCACCACCAGGCTCACCCATCCCTCTCCCCTCTAAAACCCTCAGCCTGTTTCTTGGAGTCCACAGTCTCTCGTGGTTCATCTCCCCCTCCAATTTCTCCCATTTCACTTTTCCCTTCCTTCTCGTGATGTTCTCCATGTTATTCCTTATGTTCCACAAGTAAGTGTAACCATATGATAATTGACTTTCTCTGCTTGACTTATTTCACTCAGCACAATGTCTTCCAGTCCCATCTATGTTGATGCAAAAGTTGGGTTTTCATTTTTCTGATGGCTGAGTAATATTCCATTGTATATATGGACCATATCTTCTTTATCCATTCATCTGTTGAAGGCATCTCAGCTCTTTTCACAGTTTGTCTATTGTTGCCCTGGGGTCTTTCTCCTATTGTTTTATTTTGTGTAGCTTTAATAACTGATGGCCCAGTTACGTTTTAGAAGGTAAGACCTTTCATTAAATGGATAGTCATGTAATGGCTTGCAGGACTAGAGACTAAGTGAAGGCTCTCCTCACTCTAGAGGCACAGACAAGGGAGCCATTTTGTCAAAGAGTCTAAGACTTACTAATGCCTATATCCAAAGTCATCACCAGGGTTTCTCTGCTATGCAACTGCAAATATTAAATTGTACATCTTCACTGTAAAAGGAAAAGATGGTGTTAAGAGCAATAGGTCCCAAGACAAGAAACTTTTACAAGACAACACATTATAAGGTGCTTTAATCAGAATGTTAAGTGAAAATTAGGCACAAAAAGGAAATTAGAAAACATCGGGAAAAACTTTGAAAAATGTCACTTTTGTTCAGTAACCTTTGATTCATTTTGCTATTTGATACCCACAAAAATCAGACACCATGATGGATTCAGTTAGTTATAGGATGCATTTAATATGTAATTTAATTGCATTTCCAATGTCGTAGGACATCTATTATTCTGAGAGAGAGAAAAGTCCTAATTCACTGGGGTTGATATACACATCAGGATATTCTTAAAAGAATAATTCAGCATTCTCTTTTCAAGTCTGACTTCAAAGCACCACTGATAGATAAAGCAAGGTAGAGTGTAATTAAAACCAATTAAATTCAAACAAAAGCAAAATTGTTTTAAGTATATTCATCATCCAGTTTGAATCTTATTATTATATTCATTTCTCCTTCATTTCAGGGAACATCATTTTGTTAGTGTAGGGATACATCTTAGATTGGGAGGTGAGGGAGGGGTCGATATACTATTGTGAAACTCCATTACTTCTGGGGACTTGAAATGACAATGAAAAGAAAAGGTATGATTAAAATCACAGATGCCTTTGTGTTTATTTATTTGTCTGCAATGTTATAGATCATAAGTAATACATATGTATAGCATTTTATACCTGTGTATAAGACATATGCATATTGGCCAACAGCCATTGTGTTTTATTATTTTTTTAAATTTTTTATTCCTTTTTTTCATTGTGCTTTAATAAGTAGGTTATGAGGATCAGATTAGAGGGAATTTACAAAAAAAAGATCAGTTGGTGGTAAGGAGTGGCAAGCAACAGGTTGTATGAATTCTTACTTCAAATTTGAATACTTGGGGCACCTGGGTGGCTCAGTTGGTTAAGTGTCTGCCTTCAGCTCAGGTCATGATCCCAGGGTTCTGAGATCTGGGTAGGCACTGTCAGGGTTCCCTGCTCAGTAGGGAGTCTGCTTCTCCCTCTGCCCCTCCCCCTGCTCATGCTCTTTCTCTGTCAAATAAATAAATAAGATCTCTTTAGAAAAAAAATGAATACTTTGTGAAGCCACCTTTAATTTATTAGTCACCAAGTCAAAAATGCAGTTCTTATTTATGGGAAAGCCACATTGTAGTATACCATGAATGAACAGGTGAGTGTTTATACCAAAGACCTTCTAACAAGAGACATTTTTTAGTTCACCTGGATTTTAGAATTACCATATACAAAATGTGTCTGCCTCAAAATTCTTATGTTGAAACTTAATCCTCAATGTGATTGTATGAGGAAATAAAGCCCTTGGGTCATGAGGCTAGAGCCCTCATGTATGGCAATAGCACCCTTATAAAAGAGAGGGTGCTGAGCTCCATCACCCTTTCCTCTGTGTGGAGAGATGGCCATCGAGGGAGCTGGTTCTCACCAGATATGAAATTTGATCGTGCCTTGATTTGAGACTTCGCATTCCCTAGAACTGTGAGCTTGAATTTTGTTACTTAAGCCACAGGGTCTGGTATTTTTGTCTGAATGGGCTAAGATAAGAATAAAATTGCTTCTCTCCTTTTTGAAGTATAACAATTTTTTTTTTCAGTCAAAGGGGAAAAAATGTTTTCTTTCCAATTTGAAGGTAGAAGAAATAATTTACTTCACAAAAAAAGAAAGCCAGCGAATATTCAACTCCAAGAACTGTCCTCGTGGAATAAAGTGTTAGGAATACGGTGTTAGGAAGACTGATAGCCACTGGAATGACAAAACCACAATCACAATACACACACACACACACACACACACACACATTAAAACAGCAACAACTCGTACTTCTACCCTTGTTAGCAAACTCACAGGTAGAAGACACTTACATGAAAAGTGATGTAACTTTTTGTTTATTTCCAGATATGTGTGCTAAGCAATTCCTGCTACTGATATATTATAAACATTTTTTGGCTGTGAGAAAGAAGGAAATACTGCCATCTATAACAACATGGCTGGACCTTGAGGACATTATGCTAAGGGAAATAAGCCATACAGAGAAATAGAGAAAGAAAAATAGTGCATGTTATTACTTATATGGGAAGTCTTTTTTTTTTTTTTAAAAAAAGCAAATTCATAGAAACAGAGTAGAAAAGGGTTTGCCAGGGACTTGGGGGGGGGGGGGGGGGGTGGAATAAGGAAAGTTTGGTAAAAGGGTACGAACTTTTAGTTGTAAGATGAATAAGAATGGAGTTTTAGTGTGTAACACTGTGACTACAGTTGATAACACTGTATTGTATCATTGAAACTTAAGAGAGTAGAACTCAAATGTTCTCATTTTAAAAAAGATGAATATGACAGGTGGTGGACATGGGTGTGTTAACTCAGTGGGAGAATTCTTTCATGATGTATACAGGTACCAAATACACCACAGGGTACACTTTAAATGTCTTAAATTTTAGTTGTCAATTATACTTCGATTAGGCTGAAATTATAAAAAAATATATTTGTAACATATTCTGGAGTATGATGCATCTTGGAGTTTGTAATAGTTCAGATATGAATTGGACATGTGATTGATGAGACGTCCAGAAAGGACTAGATACTCAAATGAACGTCATATAGGGGTGGCAGATGAGAGGAGGATAATCACCGTTCTCAATTCTTTCTAGAGCTAACATTCCATTAGAGTATTTATATCTTGATTGTTGCCATTGCTATTCTTTATCATGTCACAATGTGATGTGTCCCTTCTTAGATCATATTAATTCTGTAAAGCAGAAAACTTAAAGCACTTTTTGCTATTTATTAGTCATAAATTCATAAGCACAGAATGTTAGAGGGGTTTCTAACATGGGGAGAGAGGGACTTTATTCACTTGCCAGGTAAGGAAAATGAGGTCCAAAAAAGATAATCAGTGGGTCACCTGGGCAGCTCAGTCAGTTAAGCATCCGCCTTCAGCTCAAGTCATAATCCCAGGTTCCTGGAATCAAGCCCCACATCAGGGTCTCTGCTGAGCCAAGAGCCTGCTTCTCCCTCTCCTTCTGCCTGCTGCTCCCCCTGCTTATGCTATAAATAAATAAATAAATAAATTCTTTAAATAAAATAAAATGTCCTTCAAAAAAGATAATCAATTTGCACCATGTCACCCAGTGTGGTAGACAGAATACTGGGTCTCCAAAGAGACCTGAAAAATCTTGAAAAAATTCCTGAAAAAATCTTGCTGAAATCAGAAGGGTCTCTGCAGATATGGTTAGATAGAGGACTTGAGATGGTCACATTATTCTGGGTTACTCAGAGAAAGGCAGGAGGACGGAGTGAGAGAGTGAGAGTTAGGACTTCAGAAGCAGAATTTAGAAGCCAGAAAATTCAGAATGGATCCCCCCCCTCCAATTTCCAAAGAGGAATGCAGTCCTGCTGATCTATTGAAGACATCTGACCTCGAGACAATGAATGTGTATTGTTTTAACGCACTAAATTTGTGATGACCTGTTACAGCAGCAATAAGAAGCTAATATCCCCAACAGTGAAGTTGTATAAGCAAGTCTAAAAGCAGCGGGTCCTAAACTCAAGTTCTGTGGCTATTCTACTATATCATATTGCACTCGCTGGTCTGTACCTATCAGTACACATGGATAATGTTCTAACCAGATCATTTTATCCAAAGTTAACTTACATTTATGGAGCCCTTGCTGTGTGAAATTTTCAGGACCAGGTGCTAGATGATAACAGATATGAAAAAGGAATATATCTACACATATGAACAATCATACCTATAACAATGCCATTTAATGTAATAGCATAAAATCCTCTCTCCTTTAGAGCCTGTACAAACTAGGTATCTTTACTAGGCTGTTAGCACTTCATTGAGAATCTTAGTTATATGACCCTTTATTTTTTTTTAATTTAAGATGTTTATTATTTCAAGCCTCAAACCAAAAACATTTTTGCAATTTTTTAATGATATGATGACTTTTTCTCAAATTTGCAAACCTTTAAGAATATATTTGGTCTCCCCCACTCTAGCCATTTACAAATGACTATACATCACCCTTCTAATTTTTACATAAAACAACATAGACATAAATTAAATACTATATATTAATCTGAATCATGTGAAATAGCCAATATCTGATACCTTCTGAAATATGGAAATGGCAATTTTATATAGTTCAATTCTATAAATGTCTGTGGCAGACACTGTAATGTACTGCCAGTTGCCCCCTCAGTGAGAGATTTGCCCTGTTTTTTGTTTGTTTTTGTTTTTGTTTTTGTTTTAAGATTATTTATTTATTTATTTATTTATTTGACAGACAGAGATCCCAAGTAGGCAGAGAGGTACACAAAGAGGCAGGCAGAGAGAGAGAAGAAAGCAGGCTCCCTGCTGAGCACAGAGCCCGACACAGGCTCTGTGCCAGGACCCTGGGATCATGACATGAGCCAAAGGCAGAGGCTTTAAACCACGGAGCCACCCAGGCGCCCCTGTTTTTGTTGTTGTTGTTTTTAATATTTTCTTTATTTATTAGAGAGAGGGCAAGAGTGCATGAGCAGGGGAGGGGCAGAGTGAGAGGGACAAGCAGAACCCCCACTGACCGGGGAGCCTGCCAGGGTGCTCGATTCCAGGACCCCAAGATCATGACCTGAGGCAAAGTCAGGCACTTAACCAACTGAGCCACCCAGGTGCGGCTTGCTGCCCTGTTTTGAGGGTGCTATAAGCCCTTGAATATTAACCCCTTGCCTGAAGTCATATAGTGCGTAGATCCAATGACCGACGCAGGAGTATAGAGTTTAGGCCATCTTGTCCCAAGTGGGGACACTTCTGAAAGGTCATCTTAGTTCTAGAACTTCCTATGAATTGAGCTATTGCTGTTATGAGACCTGCATCACAACTTTACAGTTATTTCTCCCTGGTCCTGCTTCCTTTTCCTTTCTTCCACAAAGTCATCCTAAGGGCACTCCTGAATAAACATCCTGCATTCTTTGCTCCCAGAGAATCCAACTTTCAATAATGCCACTTAATATAATAACATATAAAATTCTATGATATATAAAAGTTCAGTGTTGTGTCTGTGCTACTACGATGATTTCATGGGATGGCTGGGAAACTGCCATTAGGAGTCAACCTTCATTTGTCAGTGTTGTTCCAGTATGTCTATGACGTGTTTATTATGGAACTGTCCATTTCTCATGCACTGATGATATACATTGCATCAACACTGGCTGTGTTTTATGGAGTAGTAACAAAAGTATTGGTCAAGGCTGTCCAATCTTGCCACTCTCATCTTTGTGCCTCAGTTTCTTATTCTACAAAATATAGATAATTATGGGTGCCACTTGATCTGCTGATTGTGATTATGTAAAGGTTACATGAGTGAATACATGTAAAATCTTCAAATGGTACCTGACATTAGTAACCACTCAACAAAGGTTGGGTGTTAGATATTATTTCCAGGTACGAAGTCCCAAGGGTTTCTTTTGTATTATCAATCTCTCTTCATTGACTCTTGACCTTTCAGTATACAAATATTCTCAGCCTCCTACATGAACAATCAAACATGCAAGCAAACAACTAACGTCCTTTGTCTTTTCTTTCCCTCTTTTAGTTACCCTATTATTTTCCTTGTTATTGTTTTATAACAGGTTGACCTCTAGTCATCACTTTCTCATGATCCATCCAGCCCTAAAAGAACCTGCCCCCTACTCCCCATATTGTTTTATCCATTTGGTTAACAGGAAGAAAAGCTACAGAATCCAGTTACCATCTCCAATCCTGTTTAAAGTTTTGTCTGATTTTATCACTTAAATACTCCATTCAGGAAGCCTTTAGCTTTTGTGATACCGGTGTTCAGCCTCCCTCAGAGCCACCTGTTGCCTTCTCTAGTATAGGGTATCTCCATGAAAGGAATTTCTCTCAATAATTGAAGAGTCAGAATCCTTGGCATAAAGCCTTCTTACTCCTGTGATCTCTGGGATTTCATTCCATGTCCACCTGTGTGTTGCTTGTCCTGTTGGCGTTTGTGGCTGAGATAAACTGTCCTCTAATCTCCTGTGGCTTGCTACATCACCCTCTGTAATTCTCCTCCTATTACCTGACCAATGAGTGTCTACAGACTTCCAGATCCAACCGTTATCTCTCTAGCCTGCAGGTCTGATGATTGGCCTTCAACTATAGAGGCTAATCACCTCTTTCTTCAAACCCTTATCATTAAACTTCTATCACTATGTCATGCCTGAACAGGCTTAACTAGCTGGTATACTTATCCATACCCACCAAGTAGGTGTTCGGAGAGCAGAAATCCAGTAGTTCAATTTTGACATTTGGCCTACCTGTTCTTTTAATTTTCTCCCAACTGCCCGAGGCCTAAAAAAGGGGGATCTTCTGTTGTCTCCTCTCCTCATCCCCATCTTGTATCATGTTCTTTTCTCCAGCTAAGATATACAAGTTATCTTCTTATGACTAGGGAGACCTCTATCACTTAAGCCTTTTAATATCAGTTTCTTGATATGCTAATGCTCATGATCTTAGCTGAAGAATGAGATAAGGTCTTTCAGGATAATATTAAATACTAAAGGGTCACATATTTCTCTTGAACTAGGGACTAGGTCAACTAGCTTGAAGGCTTTCCAGTTACTATTTTGTGTGTACCACAGCAGGGGTGGGGGTGGTGACGGACTGATAAATTGAGCCTAATTTCAACTGATAATTCAAACTGGTTTGGTTTAATGTTATATTGCTCCTGTCATGTTAAAATATGCCTAGTTACTCAAATACCTAGTTAGTGTGCATATTCAGCTGTTTTGGACAAGAATGCCCCTATTTCTATTCTTCACTATAAAACTTTTACTTACCCTTTAAGATAGAAATCAGATCCCACATTTTCTGTGAATTTTCCTTTGATTTCTCCCTGGATTTTCTTAACATTTCTTAACAACTGACAAACAATACCTATTAGTTTCAGGTATATATCATCATAGTGATTTGATACTTTTATATTTTGTAAAATGATCCTCACGATAAGTCTAGTTACCATCTGTCAATATACAATGTTATTACAATATTACTGACTATTTTCTCTATGCTGAAATTATATCCCTGGGACTTATTTATAAGTGGAAGTTTATACAACAATATAAGAGAGATCATAAGGCAGTACATGATTTATACTGAAGTGAGCAATACAGAGAGTAAGTTCTTGACAAATTTAGATGAGAGAGATTGTGGTAGTCTAGGACAATTATAAAATAACAAATGGGAAAATGAGGTAAATTTGAAATACAAGTGATTAGTACAGATTAATCTGGAAACTACTGATTAAATCATATATTAAATGTATGTGTTTTATTTAAATATACACCTATAACTAAAATTTTCTGTTGTAACACAAAGGTGTTTCAATATTACAGCAATTTGGTGGGTCATCTATATTTATCATGATTATAGGTTTATGAGGGTTGAGAGTTTTAGTTATTTAATAATTAACTATTAACTTCATGTATTGATTCATTTAATCAAAACATTTATTCCATATCTGGCATGTTTAATGCACTCTGCTAAGGCAGAGGGGAAACTAAGATGGCTAAGAGTCTCTCTCAAGAGCTTTTGGTCTCATGGAGGGAGATAAATATGTAAACAGATAATACAATAAAGTATTATAAGTGCTATTAATAGAAATACACAGAGGGAATTATGGAGCATAATGAATTTATTCAATTCACAAAGCAGAGAATTTATTTAGTCTGAGTCTTTTAAGGTGGATACATGTATACGAGGTGGAAAAATACAGGAGAAAGAACATTGTGAGAAAAAAAGCAAAGAAGAGAAGTTTGGTTCCCCATGAAATACTTTCTTCACTCGATTTCCAAGACAATGCACACCCAGGACTTTTCCTTAATGACCTCCTTGTCACAAACTTTGCTGGTTCGTCATCATCTCTCCCTTTCACAGCCTCCACACTACTCCCATGGTTCAAGTCACTATCCTCTCTCAAATGAACTCTTTGTTTAGTTTGTTTAACTAACAACCAGAGTGAATCCTCTAAAACATGTCAGGTGACATATTTCTGCTCCAAACACTCCATTGTCTTTTCATCTCACTCAGAGAAAACTTGAATAGGTGGCCTATGAGGTTCTATAAGATCTGTCTCCCCCCCAGATTATTTCTCTGGCTCATTCTCCTGGTACTCAGGGAGTTCTGTGTTTCTCCTTGTTCTTCAGTTTTTTTTTGAATTTCTATTCCTTCTACTTGGGAAAACTATCTGCTCAAATACCTGCAAGCCTTGTTCCACCACATTCTTTCAGGTCATCTGAAAGGATTTTATACATAAATTTGCATCAATCCTTTCCCCATTCTGGCTTTCACCATCCATGTTCTCTCTTTTTAGTAAATTTCCATTCATAAATAGCTACCTAACATCCTATATATTGTTATTTATTTACTTGTTTATTTTGTTTCTGTTGAAAATGTAAGCTCTAGGAGCCTACCTTTACCACATTCACTTACTTACTCACTTACATATCCCTAATATCTTGAACATGAAATAAATGGATAAATATGCAGAAGTATATCAGAAATCAGTTTAAACATTTTCTAGGAAACAAGGAAAAGAAAGAATGAAAAGTGTGTTTCCAGCTTTTTTGTTCACTTTTTAATGTCAAATGTCTGCAGACTATAAAAATATAAATTCATAAAAATCCTTCTAGATCAAGATGCAAACTTAATAAATTGCTGTTTGTTGCCATCTTGCTCTGTCTATGCTTATTGTTAGTTGGTAAACCTTAGGCATCCTTGTATGTTACTAGTCCAGATTTGTTCAGAAATTCAACATTTTTTCATAGATTTAGAATGTTTATTTGTTGTTTTGTAACTTATTAGCAGCATAATTATCTCTGCAACTGAATTTTCTCATTTATGAGTTGGGAATGATAATTGAAATACCTACTTCTCAGTATTATTGTGAAGATTAAATAGATTATAAACAACTCTGACATAGCCCCCCAACACACTTATGTTTTGTAAATAATGAAATGTGAATGTGCTATGTTGGTAAGAGCTTTGGAATATATATATAAAAAAATAGGTTTAATCTCAAAGCTGTTACCTACTAACTGGATGATACTTCGAGTGACTTTTATCTCTCTGTGCCCCATTTATTCTCCTTATCTGTATAATGGGTATCAAAATTAATACCTCAAAGGTTAATGGTGGAGAAAAGCTCAACATTGTGAAAGATACATATTAGATATCCAATAAATATTGCTTTTTTCCTCTCTTCTTCAAAATTAGCCTCACCTCTTTCTCACCCCAAACACTATCTTTGAGATCATACAAGGTAATAGGAAAAAGTTTCAATTAATAAAAATTTTTAGAATATCAAAATTTTTATTTCTGTGTATTTTTTTGGCTTATTATTAATAACGATATTGTTTTTCTTTAATAATAAATCTTTTTGAGAAGATTTGGGTGGACTGCCTAACTGACCAAGAACTATAGGCTTTCACACAAATTGGACAACTCTTCAGCACTTGTCACTGAATCAGCAACATGTCAGCGCTGACTCAGACATATTGGTACCTGTCTAAAAGATTGTTACACAGTGGTGGTTTTGTCGCAGAGGCACAGGAGATTTTGGAGCAAATGTTCAAATCATAAAATACAATATGTGAAACTGAAGCAACATGAAAGAAATTATGAGATTTGCAGGTGTATAAAGTCTCTAATCAAAAAGCCTTGATTTGGGACGCCTGGGTGGCTCAGTGGGTTAAGCGGCTGCCTTCGGCTCAGGTCGTGATCCCAGCGTCCTGGGATCGAGTCCCACATCGGGCTCCTTGCTCAGCAGGGAGCCTGCTTCTCGCTCTGCCTCTGCCTGCCGCTCTGCCTGCCCGTGCTCGCTCTCACGCTCTCTCTCTCTCTGACAAAAAAATAAATAAAAAAATCTTAAAAAAAAAAAAAAAAAGCCTGGATTTGAGTCCTTGCCTTAATTCAGACCCTTCACGACTTTGCCTCTGTGTCTCAGCCTATGAAAATGCAGTTATGATGTGTTTCAGAATTACCTCAGAGATTAAATAAATGAATCAATCAGAATGTGATAGGTAGATTCTAAACAGTTAAATAAATGGTTGCCAGACACCATTATGAATGAAGGTTAGCTAGGTGTGTGTGTGTTTTAGCTATACATATGTGTTTGTGCATGTATCTGCACACACAGATATATCTGACTCAATCCTTAGTGATTCAAGATTATTTGAGGGCCATCGATTGATGACTGATAACATAGAATAAAATAATTGAGAAATGAATTTGAAAGGGAATGACGATAGTCTCCTCTCATCTGTTTATTCTTTCAAAAAGTCATGACTGATGACGTTCTAAGCACCAATATATGAGAGTACATCCACGGCCTCATTTTAATTTAACTCGTTTGACATAGTCACTGAATCATTCCTCTTTGTACGACAGTATTTTTAGATGACCTTTCCAACAGTCTCCGTTTGACTTAGGAAATACCGCCTTGCATTTTGAAAAGTAATGGATAATCATCCATTGTCTTTTATTATTTTGTATAGGTAATGCTTGCTTTTCAACACTAGGATTTGTATCCCCATGAGTATAATTCATTAGGCTTGGATAATATGTCTTCTACTGTTTTAAACTTTACATATTGTGGGGAGATATTTCTGAAAACATATAGATCAGGGATTCAACATATATTATTGAAATGAAGGTGGGATAAGTGGCATAATTAGAGTATTAATTTGTTCATGTAACAAACTGTTGAGTATATACTGTATATTTGACACTGAGTCATTGTTGAGCTTTTAGTTATACTTTATAATTTATGTAAGAATTTTTAATGATTAATCTCGCCTTTGACACTGCTAGCTTTCCTGCTTATTATCTATTAAATTTTATATATATATATATATATATATATATGTATATATACAATCATATATGTAAATCATATGGCCTTGGTTTTGGTTATGATATGAAGTTCATTTAGTCCAATTACCCCAAGTAATACATGAATTTCTTCTTCCATTTGATATGATTTTCATATTTGTGAGTAAACATCTCCCTGGTGGGATAAGGTGATATTCAAATGGTTGATATAAAATAGAAACATATGAAAACTTGGAAAAACAAAGCTAAGGGGTTTTTTAATTTATTTTTAGATTTTGGTAAATCTGGTGTAGTCTAGATTTTTTTTAATGTTAGTAAAATTCACATGTTCTTAAAATATATTTAAAAAAAAATCACACAGTGATTTCAAGCTATCACCATAGCAACTATTTGCATCAGAATAACTATTTTTTCCCAGAGCTATTTCTGTATCATTAAATCCTTGATAATACTTTATTATTTGATATCTGTTAAGTCCATATGCATTTTAGCGTCTAATTTACTTAACAAATTATGTCTGACAAAAGAGAAAACTTACAGAACAATAAACAACACTATTAATTACCTCATGAAGCAGGAAACCACTATATTTGTCTGTAGCATTGTGTCTTCAAAATAATGCCACCAACTAATTAAGTATGAACATATTCCATTATTGGGATATATATCCTTTTTCAAATTTATTCATTATAATGAAGCAAAACTAGAAACTGGGACTAGTAAAATTGCAAAATTGCATTTATTAGAAAGGCTTTTATCCTATTAAAAACAAAAGCAAAGGAAATGGAAAAAGGAAGAAAAGTTGTCTATATGTAAGAAAAAAAATGTTGCTGTGGCAACTGCATGCCATTTGTTATATTTTCTTCATTAGACTCTTGAAGGTAATTACATGATAAAAAAAAAGTCATTTCAACATAAAACAATAATTTCATAAGGATACATATTTCTGTTTTCCCCTTGACTATTTATTGAGGTGATATTTTTATTTGAGAAATATCTGTTTTCTTTTATTTATGAAGATTTAAAGGGGGCATAAGGATTCCACAGACCTGAGACCATGATAGTTTACTTTAACTTTTTTTATTTTTCCCAGTCTGGAAGAAAAGGAAGGTATAAATAAAGAAAACCTTTCAAGAAAGAGCAATAAAAATGCATTTTCCTTCCATGGCCTCTAGGGCCTCATAAGTTTAACAGTCCATAACTTAGGTGAGTCATGTTATCTGTATGTTTGTATTTTTTTTTTCCTTGAGCACTGACATACAGCTGCAGTGGCATATAGGGTGCACTGTACAATTTGATGGCTTAGGTGTTGGGCAAAATGCTGAACATGATACAATTTTACCTAAATGTTCCAACCACATATCCTATTTGCTACATATACTTACTGGGATCCTGGGCGGTCAAAGGTCAACATCATAAACACAGAAGATTTCCCCTTCTCACTATGTCTCAGGGACCACCAACCACTTCTCCCCATTACTCTTACAGTTTCTGTATCCTAACAGCTTCATTAAATGATGATATGGCTTGATGAAGTGGAAAAGTATATCAACTTTGATAAACCTATAATTCTAATTTACCCTGGATATTGTTTTGGATTTCAAAAGAACTCGTATGATCTAGTATGGGGTACCAGGGAATTGCCTGATTTCTATATCCCGGAATAAAATGTTGAACTCTCTATTGTTCAGTTGCTTCCACTAATATTTGAACAAATTCGCCTTTGCAAATCACCCCTTCACTAGAGTGCTTGCATTAGTGTTTCACAAGTGAAACTTATTTATTTAAAATAAATAATGTTTGGGACGCCTGGGTGGCTCAGTTCGTTAAGCCACTGCCTTCAGCTCAGGTCATGATCCCAGCATCCTGGGATCGAGTCCCACATCGGGCTCCTTGCTCATCAGGGAGCCTGCATCTCTCTCTGCCTCTGCCTGCCACTCTGCCTGCTTGTGCTCTCTCTCTCTCTCTCTGACAAGTACATAAATAAATAAAATCTTTAAAAAATAAACAAAATTAACAATGTTAATTTCAAAATGTAAACCTATGTTTTTTATATAGTGAGTATATTGTTATGTAAATAGCGATAGCTAGACGAACCATGTATCCCTGTGGGGTTTCACATTTTGAAGCAAATTAAATTGTTTAAATATTTTTAGGGTTACAAATTGCTCTAAAACTACTGGAAAAAGAAAAGGGTCTTAACCTTTGAGACTATAGAGAATTTTCCAATAATATGTAAATACTAAATCTTCTTGCATGAGCATGATTTTCTCCCTAAAGCAAAACTACATTTCTTTCTGATGCTGTCTGTATGTAGCAGCGTGTCATTTAGAATGCAGTGACTTTCCATGGGAGTTGCTAAGATATGCTCAGTTTACATTGAACTGCTGAAGTCATCTTTGTCTCAGTCCAGTGGCTAATAAAATTACAGTGTTAAGCAGTATTGAAGAAAATAACTCTGAAAATACAACTTTAAATGGAGCTTTACCACTGCCTCTAGCTTCATGCCTGTCTGGAGATCATTAAAGCTCATCTTGTGTTTCTTGAGTTTTCCTTTTTCCCCTTGTTCTACCCTCAAGGGCTTTCTAATTCCTCAGTCCCAAATACACATGTCCAACCTAGAAGTCCAATTGTTGGTTCCTGCTTATTTCATATTATTTTGGTCTTCCAGCGCTGGCCAAAATTTCTTTGCTTCCAGAATGGATTTCATGCAAGGCTCTGAATGTCATGACTGAAGTTATTCCATTAGCCTTTCATTTCCCTTTTTCCCTGAACCTCTTGAATTTGTAGAGTAATGTATTTTCACACTAAGTACTAAGAACCCACAGGAGTCTAGTAAATAATTGCTTGTGAGTTTATGTGCATTCGTGGATTCAAGAAGGGGTTATAATGCATTAATTTTCAACTGGTAGTGAGAAGGAACAAAAGTGAGCTATAAACATTACTGCTCTTCTCTACCTGTTTTTCATCCTATCTTCACATGTTACCTTAAATCAAAATAACATATAAATTGAACAAATCTATTGAGAGAGATAAATAAGAGATAGATGGATAGGTGAATGTGAAGATGTAGATGTGAAGGTATTGATATCAACCAACGTTGAAGAAGGGGTTAGTTCTTTGTGCAAGATGACAGTTGTACTGTTCTTGAAAATCAGTGGCTTTTATTATTTAGTCAACAATCCCAAATGAATCACAATAATGGAATGTTTGTTAAGTCACTTGGTACAGGAACCAAACATTGTAACAGTAGAAATAATATGTTTATTTTTTAAGAGAAAGAGAAGCAAGCTATTGACAGGATTGAACCAAAGTGGTTGAGTGAGCTCTAATACCAAACAAAGCTGATTCCTATCTAACTCCTAATACTTTTTAGGCATAAGACTGTAAGCATGTTATTTATCTTCCCTGAGGCTCAGTTTTCTCATTGTTAATATGGAGAAAATACAAATAATACTGTCATAAGACTTTTGGGAGTAGAAAATGAGTAAATGCAGATTGGACACTGAGCATGACAGATATCAATACTAAAAATGGCCAGTATCAGCATATCCTTCCCATGTCATCATCATCATCACATGACCAATACCATTTGCATTTGTATTATGAGCATAGCTTTGACCAGAAGAAACACACTTAGCTATTGGTGTAGACTAGTGGTTAAGAGTGAGGACTTGGAAATTCGACTGTAGGCTTTTAAATCGCTCCTCACCACAAATAAGATCATAAATACTTCTTTTAATCTCCTAGAACTTGGTTCTCTTGAAATCTAGCTTAATCATAGAGTGATTTTATAGAAATATAGTGAGGATTGGCTGATATGAATTCTGTGTTTTCTGGCACACAGTAGGAACCTGTGTTAGTTTTTATCACCACTATTATTGCTGTTATTAATATCCTATAGGATATTATTTTGAATTTTTCCCCCTTCCTGCATCCTCTTATTCAATTAATACACTCCACAGGTAAGATGGTGTTTAGGGTATTCTCTGTTAATTGACTGAGAGAAAATACCAAAGAAATAGAGACTTGGTAAATTTTGAGTTTTTATTGTTTTTTAAAATAAACTTTATTGAGGTATAATTTAAATGAGATAGACTGTCTTTTTTTTTAAGATTTTATTATTTATTTGACAGAAAGAAACAGAGTGAGAGAGGGAACATAAGCAGGGGGAGTGGGAGAGGGAGAAGCAGGCTCCCTACTCAGCAAGGAGTCCAATGTGGGGCTTGATCCCAGGATCCTAGGATCATGACCTGAGCTGAAGGCAGACGCTTAACAACTGAGCCACCCAGGTTCCCTGAATGTCCTCTTTTTAAGTGCATAGTCCAATGGGTTTAGACAAATGTATACACTCGTAGAACCATCACCATAGGTTTTGGGATTTTTAAGTTGACTTTTGAGACAAAGAGCATGATAATAGTTTTGTGCAGAAAAAGCAACTTGAAAATCAAGAATTTTAACTACTGGGATTCATTTTCCTAAGTCCTGCAAGATTCAGATTATATTTTTGCCTTTAACAACGTATCAAAGACTGTCTGACCCATGTTAGATGAAAATTGCTTTCCAAATGAGGTGAAATGAAAGCTCTTGATGGGTAATGGAAACTTCAAATAGGCTTGAAAGCTATAAAAGCAGGGGACAACCTGGGAGAACCCAGTAAGGTAGCCAGCTTCACATAGTACCTGCATACCAATCATGGTTTAAGAGCAGGAAGAGATTAGATGACCCAATTAGATATAGAGTCAATGGGTCTCTGATACACTTAGCATTCCCTGGACAGTGGAGTGTGAAAACAGTGATGTGTTGTTACCTGAGTGCTCAAGAAAAGCAGAGTACTCAAGAGTGAGACAAGATGAGAGGCCTGTGGTCAAGAATGTAGCTGTAGGGGTGCCTGGGTGGCTCTGTAAGTTAAGAGTCTGCCTTCAGCTCAGTCACAATCCCAGGGTCCTGGGATGGAGTCCTATATCCGGCTCCCTGCACAGTGGGAAGCTTGCTTCTCCCTCTCTCTCTGCCAGACACTCTGCCTGCTTGCCTCTCTGTATCAAATAAATAAATACAATCTTGAAGAAAAAGAATGTAGTTATAGACTAATGAATAAAGAACAAGTAAAACGTGGATTGTCCCAGTTATTTACACGGATGGACAAAATGATTGTTAAAGGAACAGTGTTTACCTCAGTAGAGTTCATCATGGAGAGGTGGCAAAGACCAGACAGCTACCTTCCTACCCAGTGCATTCATTAGCAACCAAATAGCTTCCAAGAGACTTTAGACTAAAACCCAGTGTGAGGCAAGGGAAAACTTTCAATCGCTGAGTCCTTAACAGACCAAGACTAAAATTTCAAATCCTGCTGGAGCTGAAGCTGGAAAAAAAGTTAATAAAAATTAAAATTAATTATGGGGGGATGGATAACTTTATCTCTACACCTGGTTAGTGGTGTGAGATTTATACCTACTAAGTTATTAATGGAAACAAATCTGGGGAAAAGAATGGGGCAAGGATGGGATAGATTTCTCTCTGGGAAGTTTTCTTGTATCTTAAAGTCCTAGAAAAAAGGTGGAGTTAAAAAAAAAAAAAACAAGAATGCCTTGTTGATTACACAGTATATTTTTGAATCCATCATCCAGTTATTGATATGTTGACAACATACCTAAAATTACATCCCTTTTCTTTGGCTTTGCTGGTGGCATTCATGTGCTCATCACATGACAAGTGTTAATTTGCTGAACACTGTTATCCCGGTGCTCTTTTTTTTTCTTTTTTCTTTTTGCCAGTTCACATATTTTTCTATCCATTAAACCAAAATTGTTGATGAAAGAATTTTAAATAAAGACAGAATCAATCTTCCAGAATATCTCCTTTGAATATCAGTATTTTGGAAATAAGCACTTAGGCTTAAATGTGAATTACAACAGAAAAGAATCACTCAGAATAGTAAAATTGTCAGGAGGACACATAAGGTAAAGGAAAAAGAATACAAATAAACAATAATAAAAATCTTAACTCAAGTGAATAAGGATAGACAATAGGTTCTTTTTTAAGATAGATAATATCTTCTAGGCATTCCTTTATTTAGTAAATAATAATATCTTTACTACATGTCAAAAATAATAATTTTTGGTACTGTGGCTATAGGGATCCTGAGTATGTCACCCCAAAATATTGCACATTGGCAGACTGGTTATTTGGAAATAAAGGTACTTAGAAACAGCCAACATATAAAGGACAATCTGGTAGTCCTTTGTCCCCCTGAAAGCAGATGAATTTCACTTGTGAAAGGCACCTTTCCTTTTCACCAGAGACAGGGAATATAGGGCCTGGAAGACAAAGCAAATCTTGTTATTTCTTCACTAGTTTACTATCTTTAGCCCAAACCCCTTTGTCTTGTCAATTCTTCACAAATGTATTGTTTCTTTATCTAAAAGGTATAAAAGCTTCCTGTTCTGGTCACTTCTTTGTGTCTCATCTCTCTATGGGGTTCCTCTGTGTATTACATAACTAAATTTGTTTTTCTCCTGTTAATCCATTTTTTATTTGGGGGGCATCTTAGGTAAGAACCTTGAAGGGTACAAGGGAAATTATTTTTCCTCCTTTTGCATGACTTATGAACAGTTGTCCATGTAGAACCGTTGTCCATGTAGAAGACATGAAGAAGAGCAAAAAAAAAAAAAGTCCTTAAGAAATGTATGGAGCCTGTGGGGATCAACTCAAATGACACGTCTATATGTTATATATGTATCTATTTATTATTGAGGGGTGATATTCAAAATGCTTAACAGCTGTTCAGCAGTGACAGCAGCTGAGCAGAAAACAAGCCCCTGCCGCTGTCAGTTAATTTGTTTTCTGAATATTGGGTGGACTTGGGGAATTCCAAGGGATGGATCAAGATCTGAGGCAGAGAGATGGGCAATGCTTGGAAGCTTGGTTATTGGCTGTTTATCTGCCCGATCAGAGGTATTTTAATGTTTTAACAATGTATGTGGTTGTGTCAATGCCTACTGTCTGCATTTCAGCCTAAGTAATAGCTCAGCATTAACAACTGATCAGTACTTAAGGGTAACTATTTCACGATTAAAAATTTTTCATATGTTCAATTTTTTAAGGAATTTTAAAAAATAGATAATTGTAAATGTATTTTGAAGGTGCTCTTGGAAAGTTAAAGACATATCCACTTTCTTGTAAAACTGCAATAATGATAAAGTGAAATAATGGAAGCGACTTTATCTTTAGTGTTATAATAGACTTTATGTTGTCCGAGATCACTATTCTAGACAATAGACACTTAGCCAGTTGTCACTAATGGGATCACTCAATAGGGCTATAAAGATAGCCCTATTGTCATCATCATCAGTTCTTCAAAACACCCCAAGAATTAACTTGCAGAGACTAATCCAATCTATGAAATAAGAATATATCCATTTTTTTAAGATATTTATTATTTATTTATTTATTAGAGCAGGAATGAGAGCATGAGCTGAGAGAGAGGCAGATGGAGAGTGAGAGACAGACTCCCCACTGAAAAGGGAGCCCAATGTGGGCTTGATCCCAGGATTGCATAAGCATGACCTGAGCCAAAGGCCGACCCCCAAATGACTGAGCCACCTAGACACCCCTATATTCAATTTTTTTTAAAAAAATGAGTATATATACATAAAATATTTTATGATATAAGGATTTTGATATTGTGAATCATAATAAGAAATATGTACTTGGTCTTCTTCCCTGTCCTGACACAGAGCTCCAAAAACCCTTGGAATTTGCTACAGTGAGAACAATAAAGTTGTAGTTTATTATGTGAATAAAGTAACCATATAAGGATTGGGGGTTCTGGTTGCCAGCGGAGCCAATTATGTGATTAAAGGATTGGAACTCTCAGTCCCCATGGAGGGGAGTGGGCAAGAAATTGAATCAGTCACCAATGACCAATGATAGAATCAACCATGCCTATATGATGTAGCCTTCATTAAAACATTTAAAACCCAAGTGGATGAAGTTTGAAGAGCTTCTGGGTTGGTGAACTTATGCAGATGGACAGAGAATAGCATGCTTGAACAGGGCATGCACCCCTTCCCACATACCTTGTCCTATGCATCTCTCCCATTTTATATCCTTTTATAATAAACCAGTAATCTAGTAGGTAAAATGTTTCTCAGAGTTTTGTAAGCTGCTTTAACAAATTAATCAAACCTGAGGAGGGGTTTTTGGACTATCTAACCTGTGGCAGGTCAGTCAGAAGCACAGGTAACAATCTGGATTTGTGATTGGCAATTGAAGTGTCTTTGGGTGGGAGGGACAGTATTGTAGGACTGGGATGTGATGCTATCTCCAGGTAGAGGGTATCAGAATTGAGTTGAATTGTAGGACACTCAGCTGGTGTCCAAGAATCTCTTGCTTGTGTGGCAACCGCCCCTCACCCTCACCCCGCCCCCACCAACACACATTGGAATTATGTGGTGATCAGAACCTTTAGGAGGCATTTCATTTAATAAGCTTGGAGTTTGACAAATGCAGACTTTAAACCTGATTTTGACACAGAAAACCGTGAAATCTTTCTTTTAAGTCACAACTACAATAAACTTCAATTTCATCCACATTAAATTGTGATAATTTAACCTACCTCCCTACTTAATGGGTTAAATGGAGGTCCTCCAAAAGATATGTTCATTTTTAATCTCCAGAACTTATGAATGTTAACTTACTTTGAAGAAGAGTCTTTGCAGAAGTAATTAAAATAAGGATCTTGAGATGAGATGATCCTGGATTATTTGATTAGGTACTAAATGCAATGTCAAGTATCCTATAAGAACATGGGAAGAGATATTTGATATAAAATGAAGAAGGTGAGGTAGTGTGACCACAAGAGATAGGACTGGAGTGATGGAGCCAACAGGGTAGGAATGCCAACTACTAGAGCTGGGAGGGGCAAAGACTGCATTCTCTCCCCCGGCCTCCAGAGAGCAGGACACCTGGGTGAAAACGTTATTTCAGATTTTATAGCTTCTTGTGCTACGAGGGAATAAATTTATGTTGTTTTAAGCCCCTCAGATTGTGGTATCTTGTTATACTAGTCCTAGGAGATTGACATGCAGGGTCACGGTGAAAATTGAATGAAAAAAAATGTAGAAGTCTTGGAAAAATAAGTCTTAGTTAGGATGTCTTGGGTAGATAAGTCTTAGGATGATGTACACACACACACACACACGTAATTCTAATAATTTCTCACTAGTAATACTTATGCTACTGTGATTAGAAGTCTATTTCTGTATGTCTCCTCCAGTTTATTTTCATCAGCCCAATATCACTTGCTTTATAGTTACTTTGGTTTAGCTCTTGATTATAATGATTTCTATAACAAAGACTTTTAAACCAAGTGGGCATTTGGTATAGTGGAGTGGAGGTGAGATCTTGGTTCAGAATCAGACTGAATTATAGTATTTCAATATTTCTTATAGCTACCCATATGATTTGGGGCAAGTATCATATTCTCTTCCAAAGTAATGTTCCTCATTTAAGAAATGAGGCAATAACATTTATCTGATGGGGTTGTTGTGAGGAATATTAATACATACACACATTTAACCATATACATACATTTGATTTGTGTGTGTATGTGTTTGTGTATATATGAGTGAATATATTTGTATATTATTACATCTTTTTTTCTCAGAAAATAAATGAAAACTTTCTCTTATGGGTGGTTATTGTGGATGCAGAGAACCCGAAAACAAGGGATAGGAAAGAAAGTATAAGCCTTTCCTTAAATATCTAATAAGGGGCACCTGAGTGGCTCAGTGAGTTAAGCCTCTGCCTTCGGCTTGGGTCATGATCTCAGGGTCCTGGAATCGAGTCCCATGTCGGGCTCTCTGCTTAGCAGGGAGCCTGCTTCCCCTTTTCTCTCTGCCTGCTGCTCTGCCTACTTCTGATCTCTCTCTGTCAAATAAATAAGATCTTAAAAAAAATTAAAAAATGAATATCTAATAAAAGTTCCATATCATAATATGTATTTTTTATTTAAATGTATTGTTACTATAATCATTTCAATTTTTATTAGAGGGCTATGCACTCATGTCTATGCTTTGTAATAAGCCAGGTATTTGCAAAAACAAAAACAAAACCCTAAGACTCATTTTTTTCTGATGACTGAGATAGTGTAGCACATAAGTTTTCCCTTCTGTATTCTGGAATATTAATTATATAAACTTCTTACCTTAATAATTAATTAGCTATGTTTATTTTTAATAGACAACTGGCATTTACCTGGCAAATGTTGGGAGAATGTCACCTCTCCATTTGCTGCTAAATTGAACAAAATGTCCTCTCATTTCATTGAATTGCCCTGTATCTTCCATATCCTGGACATTAGAGTAACAGATATAAAATAATTCTTGTGTAAAAGAGTAGTATATACTATTTTCAGCCCAACTCATTATATCCATGAAACATTAGTAAAACAAAAAATTGTCTGTAAGAAACATATTTATGAAAAATTTAAAATAACTAAGATACAGAATTTCTACAATAAGATTTTTATAACATGTATTAGTAAAGGGTGATATATTTTTGCAGATCTGCTACGTGAAATCTGTATAAGTATCATTTTACTACCACTGAATTAGAAATTCAGAGTGAAGTGAAAAAAATTCTATAAAAGCATGAAGTTAGAAATCTTCCCCGAAGAAAAACATAAAACATTTCCTTATGTCTACCAATGGAAGGATAGCTAATTAACAAATGAAATTATGGGACATCCACACCTGAAATTTGAAGCTAAATTTTAAACAAATAAAGTTTGTATTTACTTTCATAGATCTTCACAGTGCTCTTATGAAGCAGACAACCTTTCCAATCGATGTTCAAAAATAATGACATAAAACAGTGTATGTATGTGTGGGTGTGTTGTATTTAAATGCCTTTGTGGGTGTATATGAAAAGATCTAGAAGGAAGCGTCAAACCGTAACTAATGGCTACCACTGGAGAGGATAGTAGGATTGGTGGGTGATCCATGTGGAAGGGAAAATGGGCTTTAACATTTATATCCATTCATTACATAGCATTAAAATGATTTCACAGTAAGCAAACAAATGCAAATGTATTTGTTATAAAAATAATGAATAAAAACTAAATCCTACAGATGGTGTATGATTCCCCAAACGATTACTGCAAAGAACTAAGAGTCTGCCTATATTGAAATGAAACCTCAAACTGACAATGCCTTCTCTGTCACATACTGTCAAGGGAGTCACCCACACAGCCACTTTAAAATCCATTTTGAAAACACACCATGATGTTCCAGCTTTAAAAATAAATATGTAATCTTTCCCAGTTTGAGAGAAATGATCCAGTGGTCCCAAATCAGAGTAGTATTTGGTGTTCTTCCAGGGTGCGAATTTATTTCTGAAGGCTATTTTACCTGTATCACAATAGCAGTCACTTGCCCTGAGTATGTTGGTGGGGGGTACTTGCGCATGGCTGGAATGGAGATTCTTGGCTTGAGGGTAAAATGTGCAGTGAAGAAGTGATAAGAAAGGACCTGCAGGTAATGACCATTTCTTTGAGCTGGCTGAAGACAGAGGATTTGAGTTTTTGAGAAGAGTGCCCACTTAGCACAAAAACCCCTTTAGTCAGAGGAAAATTTAGCAGCTACTGTCCTGCCTGAGTGAACTTTCACTCTCTGGAATACATTGTTCTAATGAAACAGCAGTAATCAAATGCCTGTTGCTGGGAATTTTGACTAGAGCTGTAGCATGGGACCCCAAAATGAAAATTAAATAGAATAAATGAGACCAGTCAAAAGGTAGGGTACAATAAAAGAAAGTCATGAGGGAAGAAGGAAATTCTTAATATCTCCATCAGTTTAAATTGCTCCTTCTCTAAAGTATTTATCTGGAGCCAGTCATAAGCCAAATATGTTTTTGTACATAGCAGATATTTAAGCTATGCTATTCTTTCTTCATTTTATTTCATTCTAGAGTCTGTAGGACACAGAAGAAAATAAGGTTTTTTAATTAAGCCCTAGCCCTGCATCCTGTTTTCGTGGAATGATAAACACTTCATCTAAAGTATCCCTCCTAAACCTAGCCTATAAGATCTGGCTTCTATTGATTCTCTATCCTTGTCTTCCACATTTTCTCTTTTCTCTTTCATTAACTTTCAGTCATTCTACCCTCCTTTCTGTTTCTGGGACACACCGTACTCATTCCTGTCTCATAATACTTAGATTTCCTATTCTGCCTGCTTGAACTACTCTTTCTCTAGATGTTTGTATCTTTGATTCTTTTGGTCATTCCTGATGCTGTTCAGGTATCACCTCCCCAGAGAGACTTCTTATTAATGTCACCTGTCACACAGTCTCTCTTCTATTATCTTAATTTTGCATAACACAGATTGTTTTCTGAAAATAGCATTTATTACTTATATTGGTCCCCCCCAATGCAGTATTAAAATTGGGAGATAGGATACTCTGTTTTGTGAACTACTTTGTGACTAGATTTTTAGACATCTACTGATAAAAATCTGATGTATGAATTAATATAAAATAATTATTAGTTATGATTTAAGAGGAATACATTCCCTTTCAGAGATAATAACAAACGAAGTAGAGACAGGATGCCAGGGTAAATCTGATAGGAAAACCAAAATAAAGAATGTTTGATAAGGAATTTTAAAAATCCAGCACTTATTAAATAAAGCTTTTTAATTCTGGGATCTACTTTGAGGATCACTGTGTCAGAAGACCCATAAGACCCAGCTTCACTCTATGTGGAAAATTCTTAAACATTTTCACATCAATTAAAAGATCTTTGCAGTAGATCAATTATGTTATGAAGTATGAGCTCTTAATCCCCTTTCAGATCTATTTCTGAATTCATCTTTTACTATTTTCCCTTATTTCCAAAAATAAGGCATCTAATTCTAGTATCTGTATCTGGCAAGGAAAGGAAAAAAAGGAGGGGGAGGGACTAGATTTCTAACTCTAGTGGGATCACAGTGTCCACTTTGTCAAATATAGTTAGGTAACATAGCAGCTTCACTTCCAATTAGAAGTAGGTAAGAATCACCTGCTCTTGAAAGGAAGGAAAAAAATACAATTTGAGAAACTGTGATGAAACAGTCATGCTCTAAAAGTCATGGATTACTCTGGAGACAAAGGTAATATTATGGATAAGAACAGGTCTTCACTGGTAAAGAAAGGACTACTTCTTTTAGACAAGTGAAAAAAGAGGATAGATGTGGTTAAAATGATTCAGTAACCAAACTACCCTACCAATGGTTCTTTTTGTCATCTTTAATCACAACCCACGTGGCTTCTAAAAAGAGGGCGAATCATGACTACCTATTGTTACTGAAAACAAGAAGGGGTCCTTAGAGTTTTCTGATGTTTAACGTAGATCCAGAAACACTGCTGATTTTAAGGATATCCACTTAAAGATACCGCAGCAATCCCGATTTTTTCTTTAGGATATCAGTTCCACAAGAAAGGATACTATTAGCTGAAACAAATTACTTCATGGTGATTGAAGAGGGAGAGTTGGTTTAAATTATTATTAGCACAGTATACGCGTTTAAAACTTTATTGACTCCCCATAACAATATGTGCTCATTCAGATAGTACAGTCATTCGAATGTCACGTGCTTACTCAGCCATTACCGATCAGCAGGTGCATGTCTGGGTGTTGCAACTGCTGAATCTTTATCTTCTTGTGCAATCAGCTTCCTATCACAGAGAAGTTACTCTTTTTTTTTTCTTTCTTTCTACAGCTAATAGAAATTGGCTTCTTGCCTTCAAGAGGATAATTTCTTTAGTTGTAGGCTTCGCACATTACTTTCTCATGACAGTTTTTTTTTCTTTTATTTTCCTGTGGTATTAGGAACCAAGTTTAAATAATGGGAACTGATTAATGTATCTCCAAGAAATTGCACTTCTTGGCAATTGTCATAATCCTTGAATATACTTCAAGGTTCTTTGGCCTTACTATTTTTCAGCTCTCTTCGTTTACCCAACTTCTCTCTCCTTCCCATCATATTTACACATCATACGTACACTGCTTTTATCTGTCCTAAACTTCTTAGAATTACATAGTCCAAATCCATAATAATGGCTTCAATGACATTACAGCCAGATACAGTAAAAGGCCAATGAATTTTAACTCTTTACTATATTGCAAAGATTCTTGTTAACCATTACCATCATCTGTATGCTCAGTCTGAGTATAAGAGACCTATTTGAAACACCTATGCAAGGAATGACATTGACCTTTCTTTCAGAGGTCTTTCTTTCTTTCTGTTTTTTTTTTTTTTCTTTTTATCCCCCGTAAGAGATAACTGTTACTATGCATTAAGTTTGAACAGCAGAGACATCCTTCTCTGTTGCTGCCAATCAGGTACCCTTCATTAGATCCTTATCTAATTAGTATTCCTTTAAAAATTAAACTTATTATGTATGCAGTGATCTCTCACTCTACACTGTTCTAAAAGTCGGCTTCCAACATATTGTTTGTACCTTCACCATATGTTGGAGTCATTAGATAATGACTTCCATCCTGCAAAGACTTTGCAGGAAAGATGCATATACATTTTTACATTTTAAATGGTCTGACTTAAGAGACTAATTAGCAATGCCATTTTTGTGTAGAAATTAGCATATCTGTTATTTTATTAACTAGCTTGAATATCAATTACATTTCCACAATGTAAGGCATATCTCTGAAGTATTGTTCTAACATCCCAGGTTGGTCTCTGACAGGCAAGCAGACTTAATCTGTCAGGTTTTACATGGTTGAAAATCAAGGATTTGGCTTTTTAAATGTTTGAAATGGCCAAAGGTGCTGGTTTATTTTCAGGGCAAATCTTACTTGCTTATAATTACTTGTACCCATTTGATTGGATCAAGTAAATATTCTTTTGCAAAGTGCAGTCAATGTGGGATGTGTTCATAGGAATGTTTAGTTTCAGAGGTCTCAAGGCACATGAATGAGTTCATTCTAAAATTTGATACTATGGCCCACTGGGAGAAAAACTTGACTTCGGCAGAGAATGCAAGTATATATGTATTACTCAGCATCCAGAAAAATGGGTGAAAACATGTGAAAAAAGTCAAGAAATTTTTATTTGAACTAGTGTAATGGAAAAAACTGATCTAAATAAGGTTTTATTATGTATGTAAACTCTGGACCAACTCTCCTAGTGTAGCCCTCCTTTCAATAGAGATATTTTAATCTGCCATCACTTAGAGCTCTGCTATCAGGAGAAATGTTGAGAATAACATTTTATTGGTGTTTTTAAAAACGCCTTTATTCATATGTGCAGGCAGTCTCTTGGTTGGTTATAAGTGCTGTGATAAAGTCAGCCAGTTAGTAATGTTTTAAGAGGACCACCGCTTCTCTTCATGAAGTCTTAAACATTGTAGCAAAAATGAGAATAATAGAGGGTAAGACAGGTCAGTCATTTCAAAGCCAGGTGGCCCATGCAGGACGAAGATGGGTAGCCATTGTTTTGAGGTAGAATCTGTAAAATCTACAGGAAAATGGCAGGGATTGGGACTGGAAATTTGACACAGCAGAACAATCCATGATCCATAGGTAATTGCATATGTAGAGAGATCTGTAAGCAGCACTCTAAGAGTGAGGGTACGAGAGGCAAAAATCAACTCCCTTAGCCTTGCATTTTATGGCGCGTTATTCAGGCACAAGAGTTTCTCTGATGCTAATATTCTGTAATAAAAGCACTTGCTTTAGATTGATGAGCCTAGAGAAGATACTTTGCCTTGTTTTCTGAGCACTGAATAGTATCTGGTCCAAAAAACTCCAACCACTCTTGAGCTCTTACGGCCAGCTATTAGTTTTCATTCTAGAGGTGGTTACTTCTAGAAAAAGAAAAGAATATAAGAGCTAAATTTAGTTTCTACTGAAAGTTGGATGGTTGGGCATATGCCTTTACATTCTATCTTTCCATGTGTAAATCCCACTGAATGAGAGTAAAAATGTACAAATAGGAATAAAATCTTAAACAAATGACTTGGAGAATGGAACATCAGAATATTGGAAATTTTGGTGATTCCTAAAAACAAAAAGCAGATAGAATGTATCAAAGATTAAAAAATAGTGACTGTTAGCTAACATCTATAGAATGTGTATGCAAATGGATTTTAACTGCTCTATTTTCATGTTGTAATTGCAATAGCAATATTTGTGTCCATTTAAAATGATCAATATACTTTAAAAATTGAATGATATAGGGGCATCTGGGTGGCTCAGTGGGTTAAAGCCTCTGCCTTCGGCTCAGGTCATTATCCCAGGGTCCTGGGATCGAGCCCCGCATCAGGCTCTCTGCTCCGCAGAGAGCCTGCTTCCTCTTCTCTTTCCCTGCCTGCCTCTCTTGCCTACTTGTGGTCTCTGTCTGTCAAATAAATAGATAAAATCTTAAAAAAAAAATTGAATGATAGACTTGGACCAGGCTAACAAATATCTAGTGTAGATTTTAGCTTCTGAGAATAGAATCACTTATAGTTTAGTCTACCTGTCTCCTGCCCACCTAAAAGTTAAAACCTACAATGCTCTTCAGCAAAAGATCTGAAGATGAATAGAGAAAATCCATAGAGAAACTCCAGTGGGGGGCTGTAACAGATTTCTATTGCTTCTGCTGCTACTTACCATGAACTTGATGGCTTAAGATAACATTTATTATGATATATAATATATATATTATATATATAAATAATATATTATATAACATATAATATAATATAACACATTTATTATTATCATTCAGTTCTATAGGTCAGAAGTCCAAAATGGATCTCAGTGGTCTAAAATCAAGAAGTTAACGAGGTTGCAATTCTTCTGGAGGCTATAGAGGATTGGTTCCTTGACTTGTTCTTATTGTTGTCGTTTTTCTGGTTTGTGGAGGTCACCTGAAATCTTTGCCTTATGACACCCTGCCACCTTTAAAGTCAACAATGGCCAGTAAAGTCTTTTTTTATCCTATATCATTCTGATACTCTTTTGCTTTTACACTTAAGGATCCTTATAATTACACTGGATCTACCAGAAAATTAGGATTATCTCTATACTTTAAGCTCAGCCGATTAGCAATATTAATCACACTTGCTACTTTAATTTCCCTTTGCCATCATGTATTATAGCATATTCAAGGTTCTATGGATTAGTAAATGGACATCTTTCAGAAGCCATTATTCTACTTGCCATGAGAGCTAAATTAATAAACTAACCTTGTACTTTGTTATTAAACATGAATAAAAGTGAACAGTATTTGGAAATAAGACTGAAAATATCAGGATCTAAGTCAATAAATTAAAAAAACTGATGACAAGAAAACTAATAATTCATAAGGCACAATTTAAATACATACATATACATATTTTATATATGTACATACAATGTTTTTAGAAAAAATTTGAGATGATATTGCATCATAAAACAGGAATAGACTGAAATGAAAAAGGAGCAATCACAAAGTAAAACAGTGTCCTTAATAATTAAAAATATAACATTCAATAATGAAAAAAATTGGATAAAAGTTGAGAATTTTCCTTAAACTATAAAATTAAATGACACAGCTATGAAAAATAAAAACCAAATATTCAGACAACTGATTTCAGTTGTCAGTTTCAGGAGGAATAATCAGTTTTAGCAAAAACTGAAAGATTAGAGAAAAGAAAATTTACAGGGAAAGAAATATAGAATAAAAGTTTCTTTCTGGTTTCCTTCCCTTCATCATTTTGCTCTTAATCTCCCTTCATTATTTTTCTTCACTCTATAGCACTAACAACCATCTGTGATCTTATATAGTAATCCAATTATTTATTTTCTCTGTCACTCAGAATGTAAAATCCTTGAACAGGAAATTAGATTATTTTGCACCCAAATGTAAAACTCTCACCTAGAATTATGCTTGCCACATAATAGCTCAATGAATTTTAATTAGATGAATGAAGAATGTTTGCTCAACAGTAAGTTGTGTCTGAGGAAAAAATACACCTTTTGTCCCTTTTCTGCTTCCCACTTCTATTGACACAAAATGAATAAACCTTTTAGAATCACTAAAAGTAAGAAAGAGAGTTTATTATTTGAACCCAGGTTGAAACAGGTGCCTGAGAAACACGTTCTTCACAGGGAAGAAATTGTTCTGGGGAATGGATGGTTTTCACAGACATACATACTTTTTGCATCTTATAGAAGTTCAAAAGATGATAGATTAATATATAGGCAGGAATCACGGGTTTTATGATAAAGGAATGTAGAGAGTAGGAGAATTGATTGATATTTTAAGGACAAGAGAGTTTTCCTTTAGGCTACTCATTCACAAAGCATATGTACAATGCATAAATGGTAGACAATAAATTGGGCTCTTGGTTTGAACAAAGTTTATATACAGTCATGCTGAGTTAGGAAGTAATCTAAAATGGCTTCCCTTGCATATTAAACCTTTAGAAAGTTTTCCTCTCATCATTTGTTACACCCCAGAGAATTTGTAATTCTGTTACAAAGCCAACCTTTAGGCTTGTCTTTAGATCTTTAGTATTCTATGGTGCTATTCTTAATGCTTATATGCTCTAGAATTTAAGATAAAGAGATTGACATGTTTGTTGAGTGTCAAATCAATAATTATTTGGACACTTTTGTAGGTGCCCAGTGCTCAAGTATGTCTTTGAAGGGGAAATCAAGGTAACATTTTGATGCTTAGATTTACATTCAGAGGTTCTGTAACTTGAAATTTTTCAAGAGTAGACAGTTTGACATCAGTGTAGAGGGAGAAAAAATAATTTTCTCTCTACCTTTCTAGGGTTTTAGTTGAAGACTCCCTCCCCCATAATAAAAAAGCTAACTAACAGAAGAAAAACAAATGGAAGTTTAATAACATGTATACTCCTGGTTACATGGGAGATGCCCAGGAAAATGAGTAACTCTCTGATATGATCCAAGCCACCACTTTAAATACCATTACCAGCTAATGATAAAAGAAGATGTTGTAGAGGGTCAGGGATTCATTTATGAAAGATTATCAGGACAAGCACAATAAGTAAGGGTAAATTTGTGATGCAAATTTAGGTTCTTATCTTCTCCGTTGACAAGAGTTTCTAGATATTTAGTCCTCCTCCTTTTCCTAGTACAGAGAGGGAGACAATCTTACACATGGAGATTTCCCTCACAAATGTAAATTTCTTTTACAGAAGGTTAACTTCTTTTATTTTTTTTAAGATTTTATTTATTTGACAGACAGAGATCACAAGTAGGCAGAGAGGCAGGCAGAGAGAGAGGAGGAAGCAGGCTGCCTGCTGAGCAGAGAGCCCAATGCAAGTTCGATCCCAGGACTCTGGGATCATGACCTGAGCCGGCGAAGGCAGAGGCTTTAACCCACTGAGCCACCCGCCCCCAGAAGGTTCTTCTACTTGGTCTTTGGAGCTTCTCCTGAGTCTCTTTCTCAAAAATAATCAATTCCAGATAAACCTTATGCCAAAGAGGTATATTTTGGTGTGGCAAAATCTGTTCCCCTTCACTACAGTACAATAATAGGAAGGAATGATAAAACTTTCAGAGCCATCAAAATATTTTCTGACATTATCAGTAATGGAGGATAGTCAGAAGAAATGCAGGTGGGAGCTAGGGGCCCCTGTTCAAGGAGGAAACTACCCTTAAAAGGGAAAAGACCCCATCCTGTTATCCTATACTACTCTGGAAGAGCCCTCCTCCTTTTTCCATGTGAACAACTACCTGATAGGTAGATGAGCTTCTGGACAGAAACCTGTTTGGGCAACAGGTGCATGGAAGGTTAATTAGATTTAAACAGTTTGCCAATAATCTCATGAAAATCCATAGACTTACAAACTCCAATGACAACCTTCTCTGATCCCCTTTCTTTTTGGGAGTTTTGTACTATTGCTCAATAAATTTTGCTTTGCTGCCCATCACTCTTCCTCTGGTCTACCTCTTTATTCTTTGAAGGGACATGACAAAGAACGGTGATCACTAAAGGAGAAGAAATCCTGAAACATCAGGGCTCTGCTTAATATTGTTAAAAAAACAAATATTCAACTAAATGAATTTGAAAATCTAATTGGCTTTATTAAAGATTCACACATCAGCAGCATCCAATCTAGCAAATAGAACATAGCTCTGAGCAACTGTATACAACGGAAGCCTTCTATAGGCAGAAACAGGGAGGACAAGAACATTATTAGCTAAAGAAAATGAAGGATTGGTTCATATAAGGTCACCTTCCCTAAGGGGGAAAGGGCAGTTGCCTTAATCATGCAGATTACCTCGCTGGTGCTGATCAGGAAATTCCAGACTGACGGGTTTAAAATTCCACTCCTGGGAGAAGTCACTACTATGGTGGGGTTCGGTATCAATCGTTGGTAGGAGTTAGCAGAAGTGACTCCATTTTGGACCAGTTCTGTTTGTTTGTTCATTTTTAACACTATCTTTTAGTCCTGCTAAGTAAATTCATCATTAAATTGACTTATCTGGAAGGTATCTGAACCTAAAAGGCTGTACCATTAAGAAATATTTTACCCAACCAAACTTTGGGTTGCTAGGGTGCTGGAAATGATATATGACAGTAACTGTGTTCTCTGCCTTGTTAGCTAAGCCTAAAGTGTAAAAATTGCAGTTTCCTGCCTGCCACTCCACCCCCACTCATTTTTAGCAAGATTGTCTAGTTAGGCTAAAGATGATAAGAGGCACATTATTGTTAATATTATATATTTATATATATTAATCATATACAATTGTATTATATATTATTATATGTTAATATTGTTAAATATATATATATATATTTTTTTTTTTTGCTTGTTTGTTGTTTTTTAAAAATTGGTATAAGTGAGGAATTTGAGAAGATACTACTTGGGCATGTTATAATCCTAATCTGTTTAAGAATTATGACGTAGTTCTACCAGTGAGGGTCAAATTAATTGTTTACTTCCAGACTTTTTCAAAAATCCATTTTTGAACACTATAAGTCATCTTACTCTTATTGAAGTATATATCCCTTCCCAGAGCAATAGCTAATTTTACTCTCTACTCTTCAAGGCTCACTTCCAAAAAAGCCCTGCTTCAATCTAGCTACTAATCTTCAGCTCTTATACACTGATTTAATCAATTCTAATTAAGCCCTTCCTGAAAACCTTTGTAATATCTTACCTTCACACCCCTGTCCCAAACACTACTAAGATTCTGCCAAGGTAGGATGTGAGCACCAGTTTATTTTTGCAATTGTTCCATAGAAGCCTGCATTATTATTTTAATTGCCAATGACGAAGAAAGATTTGCCAATATATTAAACTATAAATTTTATGATTATTTAGAATTTTTGTTTTATTCTTATAAAATCAACTGGGTCAGGTTCACTTGAACACTGATTTATTATGTATCACTCCTGTATATATAAAAGGGAAAAGTAAGTGAAGTAAATAGGTTAATGTATTTTTAAGTATCTTCACATTTAAGATACATCTAGTTTTCAGATATGGAAAGATATAAATAATGTGCCTTTCAGATTTGAAGAGAAGTCTCCCTGAAACTCCCAGTTGCCAATCTGTCTCTCTGTGCACATCAGTTAATCTTGTAAATGCCACTACAAGAGATCCTGTTCGCCTCCGTCAAAGAGACTCATTTACATTGACAGAGCCTTGAGTCTGGAACAGGGCAATCTTGTCTGAAAAATTCCTGATGGCAAGGCCCATGCTCTCTCAAGCCTTTCACAGGACTAACTTCTCGGAGTCTCACAGTTGTGGGGCGTGCAAATTCCATCCTGCTTCCCTTATTCTGTCAGTTCTGGGGAGCTGAAGTAAAAATGTGTTGGACTATAACCTTCTATACAGTTCCTTTAATGTCAGGAACTGAGAGAAGGTGGGAAGAGGTAAAAGTGAGTATATATGCTTTAATAATTTTTTAATGCAAATCATTATCTTAGGGTGCGATAAGCAGAGGAGGTTTTGCGTAGGGTATGATAAGCAGAGGACAAGGAAGGTGTCCTTGGCAGGGATAGGAAGAGATGTAAATCACCAAGAGATTTTTCATCTTTCTCTCTCACCTTCCTTCCGTAAATATACTTTAAGATAATATCTTATTTTCCTGTCTTCTATTAAGTGCATAAAGAGGTTTTGGAGGCACACTATCTGAATAAGTCTGAATAAATGAATAAATGCCTAGTCTTAAGAGTATACTGAAGGCAGACTTACATTTAAAAAGACCCCCAATTGAGGAATCAGTAAAAGCCTGTTCAGTACTTTTGGCAAGTTGCTCTAAAGGAAGACCATGATATCACAAGTCAGATATAATCACAAGGTGTAAATACTAAAAACATAAGACTGGGGTTACCCTGTAGAGAATGCAAATGCGACCCAGAAATAGGCTGAACACCTTTTCCCAACTGTGTATTTTTTGAGATAGTTATTTAATGTATTTTTGAGCATTTTGTTTCATAATGACAGTACTTTGACCTTTGGACAGAACGGGTCTGAGTCGCTTGCAGAGACCAGAAATTGAAAGTTTAATGTGAAGCCTGTGTCCAGTTGCAGTCACCATCATTCCACTCACGTGGGGGATATACTGGAGCACTGGAGAAGAGAGAGGAGATAGAAATTTACTGAATATTCAGCAAAAAGAGGATAACTTTTTTCTGTCCAGGCCTTGAAAACATAACAGACTCCCTGTTTTCTACTGTTACAGTAGAACATATAAAAATGAAGAAAATAGGAAAGGTTAGTTAAAGGAGATTTTTTCTATTCTAAGAGATTCCCTTCAAAGTGGATGTGGAAGTTTCCTTCCCTTGAAGCTCCTTAACAGAGAAATCGTGATCTTCACACATGAAATGCATAATTTCTTTTGGTAATATAAACACAAAAAATTATTCTTGTGTAGACCGAAGTCTCTACTGACTCAGGGAAATTACTGACCCGGAAGTCAAAGGATATGACTTTGACTAAGGAGAGGTACCTCTCCTTAGAAGTGAGGAGTCCTTAGAAAATGTAATAGGAGAGAGGAAGTTAGCAGCCAAGAGGGGAGAAGCAAGAAGAGAATAATAAATAGAAACTCATCAGGATGGAGTTCAAAAAACAAGGATAATTATTGAGTGGAGGAAGAAGCATCAGCCGTATAAAATAAAAGGAGAGAAAATAATGAAAGGGAGAGAAAGCAAAACAAAACACTGTTTCTGAAAGACCTAGAATTCAAATGCGTAATGATTAGTGGTCAATGGACCTGGTAATTACAACTGGAATAGCAAGAGTGAGGTGACATGAACTCTAGTCACCCTAGGAAAGAACATCAAGCATCACAAACCAAGTTAAAGAAGGCAGGAGAGTAAAACTAAGGTGACAAACTGTTCTTTACAGTTTGGAATGGATGGAATAGATGAACTTTTGTTTTGTTTTGTTTGGTCTGCCAATACCTCTCTGGAAACCATGCCTCTTCCTTCTAAAATAAACGTGTTTTATCCTTTATTCATTTAGTTCGGTATTAACTCCACCTTTTCTGAATTCCCAAAACTTACACTGTTCTGGCCATTTTAAACCCTCTATATTCCTGACTGCATTCCGGGATTGGTGTGTGACTCCAGCCAGCGAAGTCACAAATTTGCAAATGTTTTCACCTGAATTGTTAATCCAGACAACCATGTTTCTTTTCTCTACCTTCTCTATGGTGGGAGTATATTAGACTTGGAGAGTATATGTATGAACAATGGAAACAAAAAAAAGAGGGATTTAACGCTATTATATGTGACTTTTTTTTTTTTTTAAAGATTTTATTTATTTGAAAGACAGAGATCACAAGTAGGCAGAGAGGCAGGTAGAGAGAGAGGAGGAAGCAGGCTCCTTGCTGAGCAGAGAGTCCGATGTGGGGCTTGATCCCAGGACCCCAGAATCATTATCTGAGCCGAAGGCAGAGGCTTTAACCCACTGAGCCACCCAGGCACCCCTATGTATGACTTTTGATTCATACCTGAAGCTGTCCTATGTGAGGAATTCAGTGATGTGAGCTGATCTATTCTCTCTCATTTAACTTGAGATAGCATAGATTCATTTCTTAAGTTTGCTCTCGGAAGTATACTGACTTAGTGATATTTTGGTGATTAATGGTAGTAAAATACATGGATGAAAAAACGAGGTCTGCTTTACTAAAAGCCTACTATATAATGGGTATTTTATTTTCTTCTTCAGGGCTTTGCTCCAGAGTTCACAGTTTCTTTTAATGTCTACCATCTAATAAAAATCCTCTTTTAGCCCAATGTCCAAACCCATTTCCAGCCTCCACCTAGTTGCTTGTTTTTATGCGCATACACACACACACACACACACACACACACACACCCCTCAACAGAATTTTCTACATATAATTTCTTCAACTAATAACCTCTTGTTCACTTTTTAACCCACTCCAATTTACTTATACCTTTGCAACTCAACTCAAGTTTTCTCATTAATGCAACAACTACCACCATGCTGACAAACCGCAAGTCCACTTCATCATCAGATCCTCTTCTTAAACTCTCAGCTGCACTTAAGTAGTTTTTCATGTTTTTCTTAAGGGCAAACTCTTCTACCGAGCTTCCTATGTACCCAATGTGTTCTAAGTGCATCAAGTATATTAGTTCATTTAATCCTCACAACCATACTCTGAGGCTGGTAAAACTGTCACCTCTGCTTTACAGAAGAAGAAATTCAGTATCACAAGAGAGGAGGTAATTTTCCCATGACCATCCAGCTGCTTGGTGGAGACTGGACTAGGATCCAGACATCTTGGTTGCAGTCTGTCCTCTTAAACTTTACATCACACTTTCCTCTCATTTATCTTATACTAACTTTTAAAAATTTTTATTAATTATTTTTTATTACCATATAATGTATTATTAGCCTCAGGGGTACAGGTCTGTGAATCATCAGGCTTACACACTTCACAGCACTCACCATATCACATTCCCTCCCCAATGTCCATAACCCAACCATCCTCTCCACATCCCTCCTCCCTACAGCAGCCCTTAGTTTGTTTTGTAAGATTAAGAGTTTTTAATGGTTTGTCTCCCTCCCAATCCTATCTTGTTTCATTTTTAACTTCCCTATCCCCCAAAACCCCCACTCTGCCTCTCAAATTCCTCATATCAGGGAGATCATAAGATAATTGTCTTTCTCTGGTTGACTTATTTTCCTTTTTTAAAATTTTTTTAAGTAACTACTATGTTTTCAAAGATATTTTATTAATTTATTTGAGAGAGAGAGGATAAGAGAGAGAGAGGGAGAGAGTACAAGACATGGGAGGGTTAGAGGGAGAAGCAGACTCCCCACTGAGCAGGGAGCCCAATGTGGGACTTGATTCCAGGATCCTGGGATCATGACCTGAACTGAAGACAGTTCCTTAACCAACTGAGACACCCAGGCGTCCTTATTTCACTTTTTAAAAACACTTCTGGCATGTTACCAGTTCGCTGATTTTTTTTTTTTTTTAGATATTCCTTTGTTTTAGTTTTTTTTTTTTCTCTCTTTTTCTATAGCTGGTCTCTAAATTTTGAAATGCTCCCGAGCTCCTTTTTAATCATGCTTCTCTGTGTAATCTCCTTAGTCAATCTCATCCAGTTTTATACTTAGAATATTAGCAATTTATTCTTGACTCTCAAATCCATGTCATCATTTTTGAGAGAACCTAGAGTGCCAGAGTCATCTTCTCTTTGAAGCATAACATCATAAATACAGCGACATTATGTCTTCAAGCCCACCAACCCCCATTAAAATGAATTATACCAAGCAAGACGTGTTCCTCCCACAGATTTTTCCACCTTTGTAAGTGGTAACATCATCTATTGAGATCTTTAAGCTAAAAAACCCAGAGTCATCTTCATTTCCTTTTTCTCCTCGTTCATAAGCCATCCATTTATCTCTGTCCTACCTCCAAAATTAAGATAGACTTCTTTTACTTCTATCTCTAGTGCTACTACATGACTGGTTAACCCCTGACTCTTTGCCAGTCTCCCTGCTTCTGTGCTTGTCTCTTGATAATATTTTCTCATTATAGTAGCCAGTGATTTTTAAAAAGAAAATCAAATACGTCACCCACCACTGCTCTCATTAAGCCTCTCGGTAACTCCCCTTGAATTCAGAATAATATCAAACTCTGTAAGAGGTTCATAAATGCTCTGTCTTTTGCCTCCATCTCCCATCTGATCTCCTTCACTAGTCACTTCATTCCAGGCATATTTATTTCTTTGCTGATCTTCAAATATGTCAAATTTGTTCCACATTCAGACTCTTGACACTTTCTGTGTTTCTCTCTGGATGGCATTTACTCATCTTTCAAGTCCCAGCTCAAATGCGACCTCCTCAGAACTACTTTCCTGAAACACTCTAATTACTCTTTATCAGATAAGCCTATTTGTTTTCTTATTAGTGCCACCACAGTTTGTAATTACATTGTCTATTTATTTGTACTTACTGATTTATTCTCTATCTCCTAAAGACAAGAATAAAAGCTCCATGGAGGCAGACATCATCCTTTTCATAATTTTATCTCCTGTACCTAGGATAATGCTTGCCACGAAAATAATTACTTTTTAATGAATAAATGAATACGCGGAAAAAAAGGATTTTATTAAGTTAATGTAATTAACTTTCACAATAGGCCTATGAGACAGAGACCAAGGTTCTAAGAGCTTTTTTGTTTTTTCTCCCTTCGTTTCGGTATTTATTTATTTTGACAAGGCACAAATCTCATGAGGGTTAAAGCTGTGACTACAATTCTAGCATAGATAATTGTTCTTACCCACTTCATGATTTTATTTATATGTGTGGATATATGTATAATACATACACATTTGTAATCTCTGTAAATGGAGAATTTGCTAGTTTAGGAGGGGGAAATTGTGATACTCTATAGTATGTGTAGCCTAAGTGTCTCTAAGTTTTCTAGTCTTCTGTGGTACCCCATTACTTAAGTATCCCAAAAAACAAGACAAACAGACACAAGCTCAAACTGAGCATCCTAGGTGACTACCAGAATAAACATAATAGTAATAATAATAACAATATATTAAGAGTAGCTAACACATACATAGTATTCCCTATGTGTCAAGCCTTATTCTAAGATGTGTTTGCTTAAGTACTCACGCAACTTAAATACAGTCTCTGTCAAATATTTTCAGAGCCTCCATAGAAAGTGCCAATAAATCTTATCTGCCACCACCTTTTAGTTTGAGTAGATGTTTTAGGTCTTTCTTCTATTTCACTCCCTCTCCAACAATTTGCCATATAGTCCTTCAATCATTTCCACATGCTTTCCTTTAAAGCAGTATTATGTCTTCCACGTTCTTTTTTTTTCAAAATATATAACAAAAGGCTATAAAGACTTAACAGATTTCACTAAGGATCTGGAATACTTAGAAGACAACTAAGAAAAGAGAAGAGAAGAGACTGGTTGGATACAACTGCTACAAATTCCATTAGCTAAATACACGATACATGGTACATACTAGGTCTCTCTATTCTGTATTGGCAAGGCACATCTCTATTCATTTCAGCCTTGGGGGTTTAATTTGCAGGTGATGTGTGAATAAATTGAAATTTAAGGATTATAACTGATTATTTCATGCCACCAGTTAATGGCAGGAGAAACTAAAAAACAAAACATTTTTATAGCAAGGACACAGAGTGTTGACACCTTGTCTATTGAGTTCAGTAAAATATTCCAGTCTTGTGAGAGATTGTATTGCTTAGGATTTAGGGGAAAATATTCAGTTGTACAGATTGACACATCTTGTAACACATAGTTACCCTACATATCTTAAGGTTTTTGGAAGGAGACTAAGAAAAGTTTGTACCTGTTTGTACATCACATGTCATTCATAGGAGTTGTACTAAATTCAGGAAGGTTAGACATGAAGGTACAATCATGAACAATTTGAACAAAGTGTCTTGATGAAAAAATTTGAAGTTTGCTACCTCTTGCTCCTTTATTTCTCATTCAAGAAAATTTCCTGATTCAATGTATAAACTAGAGATTATTGCTAGCCCATTCCTTAAAAGGAGTTGTTGTCGTAACAGGAATATATACCTTTTAACTATGTCTTTAACATAGTCATCTTAAATACAAATATATACCTCTTCCAACTACTTTGTTTTATAGCTTACTTTATGCCATACCATTTCTTGAGCCTATAAATAAAAAGTACCTTAAGAAAAGCAACATATTTTGAAGCAATTAATGGGTATTGATCATTTGTATTGATATATACAAATCTGTGAATTTTATGGGAACCTGGTGTTTTATTCTACATAGACCTAGTCAATGATAAATATGTAATTTAGCTGTTGAAAGAAGGAAAGAAAGAGAGAGAGAAAGAGAGGAAGGAAGGAAAGGAGGGATGGAGGAAGGAAGGGAGGGAAAGAGAAAAAAAAAAGAAAAGAAAAAGGGAAAGGAAAGAGAGAAAGAAAGAGCAAGAGTCAACTTTAGAGAAATTCAGATACTTTATGTAAATCTGATCAAATGCTAACCAAAGCATAAAATGATGATTATTTAAAATGTGATATTGATTATCAAATTTTAGTATATTTTATAATCTTTAACTTCAGGTGAAAACAAAATTTTGACACATGAAACATAAAAAAATTCTGAGGAGTTCCATAACTGTTGAGAATTCTTACTTTCTTCACAAATAGAACCAGATTTAACTAGTTTGACCGTTGTGGTTTACAATCACTACAATTCAAGGGCAGCAACTAGACTGATAACATGATCCAAGTCATTCTTTGCAAGATAGGTTTCACTAAATAATTGTGGTTTTATGTTCTAGGAACAGGGTCATTTTTTATGGACTTAAAACTTCAGATAAAGGTAGATTTCAGAGGGGCACCTGGGTGGCTCAGTGGGTTAAAGCTTTTGCCTTCGACTTGGGTCATGATTCCAGGGTCCTGGGACTGAGTCCCACTTTGGGCTCTCTGCTTAACAGGGAGCCTGCTTCCCTTCCTCTTTCTCTCTGCCTGCCTCTCTGCCTACTTGTGATCTCTGTCTGTCAAATAAATAAATTAAATCTTTTTTTTTTTAAAGTAGATTTTAGAAATATAAAAAATAAATTTTGAAGTGATTTTTTTTCGGGAAATGTTGGGATAAAACTTAAATGCTCACTGGTAATTCAAGTATATAAATAGTTTCTTAAAAACTAAACTCATTAGTATGTCAATTGGAAGTTGCAACCTTGTTAGGAAAATCTGATTTATTTGTCCACATTATTTATCTATTTATTTATATATAATCTTTGCTCTGAAATTTATTTATTTGTCCACATTATCTATTTATTTATATATAATCTTTGCTCTGAAATTTTTTTTTTTTACAATAACTGAAAAATACCTAACCTTTGTTTCAATGTATACTTTTAAGTTTTCAGGTTTGAGTTAATTCACTGCTAAGTCTTCTAAATTTAAGTTAGACATTCTTTGTAATCATATAGCTTAGATTTCCAAAAGAAGCGAGAATCATGATTATCGTCATTTTAGGAGACTAATTCTGATTTATTTTCACAGATCTTTTAGGCTCTGATATATGCTTGTTTTAATGCATTTGTTCATTCAAAAATCTTAGGAAGTGTGCACTAGATTAAGCTTCCATATCCCTTTTTTTGGAAAGATGGAAGAGTTGGTAATCCCTACCTTAGGGGGAATTTATTTACATCAAGAAATATGGTGTGGATGGAGAAATCTTGTTGAATTTGAATGGATTAAAATCCTTTAATGAACATGAATTTGTAATGTGATCAAATTAATAGTGGAAAAGAAATGGGATACATTTAAGATCTTACAATTTGTATGTACCCAAAACATTACAACTGTTGAAAGTTCTAGAAGCTTAACAGATGGGTATTTCAAATGAAGTTGGCCTCAGCTGAAAGACAGATAAACTTCTTAAAGTTATTGTGCATGTTCTGGAATTACAGAATAAATTAAATCAAATATTTTCTTCAAGAATTTAGATTTATGTCTTCTAAAGATATGACTGAAATTTGAAGATATAGGAAAATATAGATTTTCTTTGGTCAGGTAATAAAAGTGGCATTCTACTTTGTACATACTAAATACACCAAATAAAAAGGAGCTATTGGCTTAAAAAAATCTATATGTTTATAGAGACTCTAGCTATCAGAAGAAGGAAAGTTTGGTATAAGGGAAACAGAGCTAGCCTCCTTATCAGAATTGATCTAAGGGCATAATTTTGTTCTGCCATTACAAGCTATGCATTGTTAGGAACAGTTATACTTTCCTTAGACCTACGAAATTAGCTCTAATTTGTCTCAGCAGCCAAGAGACCAAGAAGTCCGTTTAAATAGGAGGAAGGCAAAAGGGAGATGAGAAGCGTGAGCAGCACTGTATCGCAAGAATCATAACCAATGTCAACGAGAATTCGGTTTGATGCTGCCACTGCAAGGATGGATTGTCAGTTCTCCCCATGTTCTTGCACAAGACTTGGAGTTACTAGAGACCTCTTAAAGATTTGTGAACCTTGATCATGAGAGTAAAGAATTTCTACACTACTTTCCACCGAAATTATATAAACTGGGAGTTTCCCAAAAGGGAGATCAAAGAGCTCCCAGGAAGGATGCAGACCAGGGTTGAGTTTTGTAATTGGTAAAATAAGAATTGTAATAATTAGCTAAGATAATTATGGATAATAGTAAAAGCAAATGTACCTAGTGCAGAATATGATGCATAATGTGCTTGAGTCTATATCAGTTAATGGAAAAATTGAGAGAATGTTTAAATCTGAGAGCAAGAAAGAGTCACTTTATGCAAGGACCATATGGAAGACAAAAAATTGAATGAATAACTTGTGCTAGAGTTTGATCTTCTCTCTGGTGTGTAGGCTTTACTTTAAATCAAAAGACGATGCAAATCAAGGGGGGGTTTGATTATCACAGCATAATATGCTAGATCTGAAGATTTTGTATCAAGCTATTATTCATGAGGCTTTTTTCTTCCAAAGCTGACTTGAGTGCTTCCCTTCATCAAATGGAAAGAGGATGTCAAAAGCACATAAGGTCACCATTACAAAAAGAGATTCTACTGGCATATGCAAAGTCTCTTTGCTTGGCAATGACAAAATATATAATCCTGTGACAGAGAGAGGAAATCTACTTGTTTGTCCCAAAGCTTATATTTATATGGTCACGGCTTGACTCTGAAGTCATTCTTTGAGCTCATTTGAAATCTCAAGTAGGAATAAATGTCATCTAATGCTGAAATATTATAAAGGCAATTCAATTGAATGTTTATTTATAAATATGACAGGCAGGAAACTTTCATACCTTGTCTAAAGAATTCTTAAAGATGTAGTCATTTCAACCATACTATATTACCATTTATTTAAATCACCATCATGGGGCTAATATGTAGTAAGATGTTCATATAATGTTCTATAGATTATCTAAGTGAACGTCTTCAGGTTAAATGCATTGGAAATCTTTATTTAATTCTAATATGAGAATTAGAAGTTGAAGAATATGTTCTTGCCAAAGATCACCCTTTTATGTGGTTATTCAAGTCATTCATTGTTGCCATGTATGCCAAAATCTTTTATTAGTAATTTTCTAGCTCATGTTCCAAGCTATAGCATAATTGGAACCCACCAAAACTGTTGAACAATGTCTTGATATCAGGTTAAGTAAGAGTCATTCGTATTGACAAGTATGGAGCTAACATTTATTTATTTATTTATTTATTTATTTATTTATAAAGATTTTATTTGTTTATTTGATAGGCAGAGATCACAAGTAGGTGGGGGGGGGGAGCAGGCTCCCTGCTGAGCAGAGAGCCCGATGTGGGGCTCGATCCCAGGACCCTGAGATCATGACCTGAGCTGAAGGCAGAGGCTTTAACCCACTGAGCCACCCAGGCGCCCCGGAGCTAACACTTAATTTAGGAATTTAGTTTATATTTCTGCTCTCTGTGTACTTTTGTGCTTGTAGCTTCAGTAGAGATAGAACCAAATGATAATGATTTGGCAGTTAAGTAGGGGTTATGAAGATATGAAGCTGGCAAATAATTTAAGTGCTAATAAGTATCTAGGGACATAATTTAACTCTCAATAAGTACTTGGGGACATTATCTTAAAATACCCTTAATAAGTTAAATGGAACAGTAAAATGTTTGAATCTGAGCCGTCACTAACTAACGCTGGGTTCAAAATCAGATAAATGTATTTTTATCTATAACATGTAAGCCTAGTTTCATTTGCTAATAACCACAAATGATGAATAGTCAAAGCACAATGAATGAAATAAACAATTAGATTTGTGATTTGAGATATAGAAAAGTAGATTCTTAAAGCTTCTAATCATCTTCCCAAATGGTACATTCACCTTGGCATTTAGTCTCTGGTGTGACCTTGTAGGGGGCAGGGGCAGCCCACTCAAAATGTTCTATTTTGGCATAATGATTATTTTAAATAAAAGTTACTCAAGGGAGCCTGTGTAAAGAAGGGTTCTGTCTTCCTGAAAGATACCCTCCCTTTACACATCCTTATCACCAGAGGTAGGAAATGGAAGGCTGAGAATGTTATGTGTATAAAAACCTTTTTTTTTTAAACTAATTTACTGCCCAAAACCAAATGCTATTTAGAATTCCTTACTAACTGAAGCTCTCAAAGTTAAGTTTTCTTTGTCCTGTCAATTTCTTATAGATTTATTGTCTGTCTGAAAAATAGAAAAAACTGCCTGCCTTGGTCATTTCTTTAGGTTTCAATTTTATCATTGGGCCTTTATACACACATAATAAAACTTTTCTTCTCCTTTTAATGTGTTTCATGTAAATTTAATTCTTAGTCCAGGTAGAAGTATCTTGGAATGAGGAAAATTTCTTCCTCCCCTTCAACATAGAAGCTCAGATCTTTCTGGGCTCAAATATAATTTTGATTTTTGAGTAGGAGAGAGAAGAATAAGGAAGGATAACTCAATTGCTTGAAGGAGCTTATTGCCAGTTCTAATAAACATCCCTAAAATAGTATTAAACCTAAAATAGTATTAGACTTAAAGATGAATCAATCAATATTTAATATAGGTCACCTAATTTGTGTCCAAACTTTGCAAGGTATTTTGTGAGTAGAGTAGAAGAAAAGATAAATACCTTTTTTAAATTATGCTTTTTTTTTTTACATACTTCTCTATGGTCTCCTTTCTACAACACTTAGTTCGTTTATATCTTTATATATTCACTGACTATAATTGCATCCTTAGAATATATATGTTTACAAGGCTAGATCAAAGAAGTTCGTCATTCATGTGGCTTATAAAAGAACAAACACCAAACTAACTGCTACAACAGGAGAGAAAAAGAAAGGGAATTTTATCATTCTTCTATTGATACCCTAAAACCAGGATATTCCTTTCATAATCCTTTCTTTTCAAAGAGTTGTAGCCATATAAGGAATCTTTGACAGAAGATCACATTTGCAGTAAACATTTTCAAATTTAAAAATTAATTATTAAAAATAAATTATAGGCTTCTGAAAGTTTTAATATTAATTACTTATAATTGTGATATAACATTAATGATAGAACAGTTGGCAAAATTGTCTCTATTTTGTTAAAGAAGCTATTAGTTATTCATACTTGTACACATTACTTGGTACTAGTATCCTCTTTATGCTCTGCAAAATATATGTGTGTATATTTTTTCATTCATTCATTTATTAAGTATCTAAAAGAAATTGGCACTTATTAGAATCGAGGCAGTGTAAAATTGTCATGTCTTTTGTTTATTTTTCTAGTTCATGTCAGTTTTAAATGATACCGAGATAAGTCAATTTAAGTCTGTATTTTTTATTTTTATTTATTTATTTATTTATTTATTTATTTTTATTTTTAAAGATTTGTTTATTTATTTGAGAAATAGAGAGAGAGAGCATGAGCAGGAGGGGCAAAGGAAGAGAGAGAGAGAGAGAATCTCAAGCAGACTCCCTACTAAGCATGAAGACAGACTTAGGCTCAATCTCACAAGTCTGAGACCAGGACCCTGAGATCATAACCTGAGCCAAAACCAAGAGTCAGAAGCTTAACCCAATGCACCACTCAGGTGTCCCTAAGTTGGTATTCTTAAATTAGAGAAAATCATCAGCTTAATCAAATAATCAGTCTATTAGTTAAATGAACCTTTCATTCAGCACTTATTAAATTGCTGCATATGCAGAAACTATGCACCTACCTGATTGTTCCATAGGACTAAATGAAATAGTCTATATTTTGAAGATAAGCAAGACAATACAGGAATGTAAAACAAATATGAGTTACTTAAAAAACAATTCATTTTATAACTGAAATATAGCAATTTCAGAGTTCCTATTGGAGGTTAAGTTTTATAGACAAAAGTAAATTCTTCAGTTTCTTCTTGAGAAAAAAATACAATTAAGTACCTAAACTACTTCTACAAAATAAAAATAGTACAGTCCAAGGAAGTTAATATCTTGATAACATTTATGGGAAACATCCACCACCTTCAGTTTGCTTAAATTATGCTGATACGGTATGGAAGAATCCTCGATTTGTTGAAGTCCCTCCTTTGTTTAATATACATCTATCAGTATGCTGGCACACATGTAGACTTTTGACTTCAGTTGTACTGAAACAAAAATGAGTGGTTATAATAAATAATCCTTCCCTGATGTATAAGGCTGAGCAGTCAAGTGCACTGGTAGTGTGAGATGCATCAAACATGAGAAATGCCAAAATGGCAGGAAAGGAAAACAAACAAGCCCAACAGCATGAATCAAGATGATAACAGTAAGTAGGGTGGAAAGGTTTCCCCAAGTACTAAATAACAAGTTTCTTAAGCTTCTGCTGAGGCATCTTCTCAGAGTGCTACTTTATGTGAACCCAGATTTCCAATGAAACAGTAACTCCAAGAATCTCCCTTCCCATGCTCCTTTGGCTCCTTATTCCAATTCTTATTAATGACTTAAACAATAGCCAGTCTTATTTTCTATGGTTGACTCATACTTTTGTGCATCAGTTTAATGCATATATCATTGTATCAAATATACTCTTGTTATTTCATAGATGAAGAAACTGAAACTTATATATGTTTAGTAATTTATTCCAAAGCCCAAAGCATCCAAATTGTGGAGATGGAATTCAAACCCAGCTATGAACAGCCTTGGGACTTAAAGCTTTAAAATACCTTGCTATGTTTCCTTCTTTCACAAACAGAAGGTTCTTTTTGCCTCTTGGCTCCAAGTACAGCTCACTTAAACCAGTATAAAAAGGAAGGCTTTCAGAATGCAGCATCAAATTCACTCCTGACAACTCATCTTAATTTTGAACATAGCAAACATATTGTAAAAGTTATATATAATTTAAAATTAGAAGCTGGAGTCTTGTGTCTCTAACACTAATTAATATTATTTTATTGGGGAAATTTCTTGGTATTCTGAAGCCTGACTTTTCACATCTACAATATAAAAATGATATTCACCTTAAAAGGTAGAATTCAAAAGTAGTATTAAATAAAATAATTTGAAAAAAAATCACTATGCATCTGTAAGTTATTTGATATAAACTATCAAGTAGCCCATGGTCTATGTTTGCTTAGACCTTTCTCCATATGGAGTGCAAAGGGAAACTAATTTTAATTAGTGTACTCTTAAAAGAGATAAAATTGGTTTCATCTTATGGGCTATTCTATTTCCCAGATCTATAATCATGGACTATATATCTTCCTTTGTGAAGTGCCTTTAAGTGTTTTGTGCCAATTTTTATTGAGTTGTTTATGTATTTTGATTGATTTATAGATTACATATATGAAAGACATATTTTATCATATGTAAATATACCTACAAATTATTTTAAAATATATCCTTTATGATATATATATGATTTCTCATATAAGAGTCATCTTTTTCTTTTTTTTTGTCAGATATATATAGCATAAATATTTTTCTTCATCTGTTACTCTTTTAAATGTGTCCTTTGATAAAAGTTCTTAATGTGTTAAAATCAATTACATATTTTTTCTTTTATTATTTATGCTTTTATGTGTTTAGAAGTCTTTGCCTATCTGTAGATGATAAAGATGTTTTTCTTTTAGAAGCTTTATACTTTTGATTTTTACATTTAGGTCTGTGATTCATCTCATAGATTTTTCTGTGGACAGTATGAGAAAGTGTTCAGGTTTATTTTATTTTTTTTTTCATATATACAGCTAATTATTCCAGAACAATTTAAAGTGTACTCTTTTCTCTTCTGCCCAGCTGATCCCTCTGCCTATGGCAGGCTCACTCTTCTGTTAATGTACCCACTCGACAAATGCCTCGCAGAGGTGACAGATCTCCGTTTCTCCGGGAAGAGATCATTGCTCTTTGCAGTTTAGTTTCCTAGACATCATTACATCCATAGCTCTCTGAAATCTTTAAAATAATGAGCACTTTATTTGTATGTGTGTATGGGGGGGTTATTAGTTGTTACAGGGGAATTTATGTTTACGTATCAAATGATTTTTTTTTAATTTTTAGCATTTTCATAGTGTTTTAGAGAACTGTAATGAGAAGATGTGTCAGGGGGTCTATTCCAACATATCACTGGAAACAAAAGGCCATCTCATGCTCTCTAACATCATGGTTCTTTGAGCTCTTGCTCGCAACCTCATGTCCTAATCCTCAAAAACTGAGGGCTTCAGTAAGTAACTAAACAGCACTTGAAATATCATTCGAACATTGGTGACTTAAAGATCATAAGAGTCTGAATTTCTAGCCGTCTAAAAGTCTGTATTTTATTTTGTAGGGGACACAAAATTATTATATTTATATATTATTAATATTTTTTTAGCTCTAGGGAAAGTAAGCCAAGTAATAGCTTGAACCTATTGATGGTTATGCATAGTTCCAGAATTACCTTCCATCTAATTTTCCAGAAAGGTAAAAACAAAGTATTATTCAGTGAGCTAAATTCTCAGCAGGGAAACAAATTTTTAATCTGGTTGCCATGGTAATTCCATCCTTGTATGCAATTCTCACTCAACTTGGCTTGATGGCATTTGGGCTGAGTAATGAAATGGGAGGAAAGGACTGATGATTTTACTTTGAAAATACCCACAATGAGAAGTATATATATTTCATTCCTTCCTTCTACTCTCCCCTCATTTTTTTTTTGCCTTTTTCCAAAGGTTATTATTCTCACAATGAGACTAAAAATTCTAGTGGATGGATCCATTTAAATGCTTTCACATCAACACTAATAGCAGGTCAGGGGAGTATACTGACCGAGTTAAATCCTGGACACTGATCATTTACAGGCCACATCTAGTAGGTTGTCCACATCTTTCTATCTTGAATTAGTTGTGGTCAATTTTACTGTATAATGCTGTATTTCATGTCAGAATTAAAGCATTCACCTAATCTTCTCCATCCTAAGTATATGCAAATATATGGTCTTGCAATTTGATGTGAATACTTACAGTGAATACTTTCAGTATTTTCCCAGAGAATCAGCATAACCTATGGAATATATATTAAATTGCTCCCCCAGAAGTGAAATCCTGCCATATGTAGTAGAGAATGTGGCACAGATGGTTATGGTATGTATAAACATGTGAAGAAACTAAATGATCACCCAAACATAGATCAAAGGACATTGTAATACAAATTTAGGTTACTATCTGTGCATGGTCTTTGCCATGGTCTTTCCCTTCTAATACACATTATTTTTGCTTACATAGAAAAACAATAATTCCATGCATGCCTTATGATGTTGATGTAAGGCTCAGCGGAAACATGTCTGTAAAAGGTAACAAATTCAACAAATTAGTTTTCTTCTTATTGTAGATACATAGATGACTACTATGTTATGCACCACTGTATTTTTTACAGTTCCTAACACTCAACTCCCCAGACACTCTGTGTGGAGGAATTCTTTGTGTAATTGAGTAAGTAGGTGAGAAAGAAGGCTTGTGCCAAGGCAACGTCTAACACACACAGAGGGAAATGATTCTCCTAAAAACTGCTCTAAATGTGTCCTACTGGTTTCCACCCTCAGCATCATAGACTTCACCCAAATCATCAGTTTGGATTCATTCCAGTTAGCTATATTTTACTGACTAGAGGGCTTCTTTAATTATAACCATATATGATAACCAAAAGCTTGACTGATGACAACTAAATCCATACTAAGGAATAAGAATCACCCAAATGTAATTCTAGAATTGATTCTAAATATATTAAACAAATTATAAATATTACATGACTTCTAATATAAAGTTCTCATCCCTTTTCTTTAATGAACTGATAAAACTTTACCAGAGTTGTTAAAGGGGGATTTGAGGGTTATGTGTTGCTTTTTTTTTTTTCTATCATTTTATTTATTTATTTGACAGAGATCACAAATAGGCAGAGAGGCTGGCAGAGAGAGAGAGAGGAGGAAGCAGGGTCCCTGCTGAGCAGAGAGCCTGATGTGGGGCTCAATCCCAGGACCGTGGATCATGACCCGAGCCAAAGGCAGAGCCTTTAACCCACTGAGCCACCCATGTGCCTCATGTGTTGCTTTTCTAATTCGGTTTCCATTCTTCTAGTTTCCACTTATTTCTGTTCCAGATAGTTCTTGTACCGTTCACTCCATACTGGAATAGATTGTTCTCTTTTCTTGAGGTCTTGAGGAAGGGTTTTATTCTTTTATTTATTGTGAATTTCTATGAAGATCTTGTCTCTTCAGTATGCTCTGTAGAATGTCTGCTGATTATTTGCTAAATCTGGGAAGAGATTTCTCTCTTCTTCCAGTGCTCTGAGCTGCATGCTCCTTCCATTTCTGTACTATGTTGAGACACAATATATTGTGTTCCTTGTGTCCAGAAAAGTCATCTGCACATTCAGATTTAAGATGAAAAGTTGTCCCTTGTATTTTTTTTTTTTAGCACCAAAGAAGCATCTCTTGATAGCAGTATGTCTTGCATTGATTTTCAGTTTAGTAGTTTATGCCCACCATGGTATGAGGTCTATCACCTCCTAGAAGCATGTTGAAGAATGAGCAGACACACTATTCAGATGGTAAATTAAAGAATAAAAAATAAGTGTAGGTCCCAGGGTGCCTCGGTGGCTCAGTGGGTTAAGCCTCTGCCTTCGGCTCAGGTCATGATCCCAAGATTCCGGGGTGGAGTCCCGCGTCGGGCTCTCTGCTCAGCAGAGAGCCTGTTTCCCCTCTCTCTCTGCTCTGCCTCTCTATCTGCTTGTGATCTCTCTCTCTCTCTCTGTCAAATAAATAAATAAAATCTTTAAAAATAAATAAGTGTAGGTGTCTCAATGTCAACATTCTCTTTCTTCTCCCACTCTTAAAGGTGGTTCCTCTACTTTTAACTCTATTTCTCTACAAATTCTTTCTTAGTAACTCTTAGACTTATAAGTAATACACCAAAGTAACCTGGTGATTTTCCATTTCTGTTTCTGATTTCTACTTTTCAACTCAAGTGGAATCCATTGGATGTATCCACAATAATCCCTGCTGAAGTTCCCAATCAAACATATTCCTTACATGTTTTTCCTCCATACATATCATTCTCAGTTCCCTACTTTGGCTACCTTAAGTTAGTTCCCCAGGAACCTAGACTCTCGAACTCAAGCAACTTTCATTTTTTTCCATGCCATTATTTATCTGGTATGCAGTTCTATTGCAAAAATACTTTTCCTATTTTCCTTTTTTCCATTTTGTTGCTACTGCTTTCTTCTATATCCTTGTAACATTGTCTTAGACCCTTTAATTCTTCCTAACCTCTTGCCTTGCTTCTGGAATGTATTATTTTTATCTCATATGATATGTTTCTGTAAAATTTCAATTCCAAGGTACTATTATTACATTTTACCCTTTCTGAAAAATATGAAGTGACCTGTCATTATCAATGTAGGGGACAGCAAAAATTTTCTTTAAAGTTCCAGATAGATGGAGCACGTGGATGGTTCAAGTCAGTTAAACATCTGTCTTTGGTTTATGTTATGATCCTGGGGTCTCTGGGATTGAGTCCCACATTGATCTGCTCAGCCAGGACACTGTTTCTCCCTGTCCCTGTCCCTCCTCCTGCTTATGCTCTCTCTCTGTCAAATAAAGAAGTAAAATCTTTTAAAAGAATTAAAATATGGGGCGCCTGGGTGGCTCAGTGGGTTAAGCCTCTGCCTTTCAGCTCAGATCATTGTCCCAGGGTCCTGGGATTGAGCCCTGCATCAGGCTCTCTGCTCAGCAGGGGACCTGCTTCTCCTTCCCCCGCTGCCTGTTCCTCTGCCTACTTGTGATCTCTCTCTCTGTCAAATAAATAAATAAAATCTTTAAAAAAATAAAATTAAAATAAAGTTCCAGATAGTAAATAGTTTAAGTTTTGCAATATATACCTAGTTTCTGTTACAACTGTCCAAACCTACCATTGCAGTGCAAAGGCAGCCATAGATAATATCTAAATTAATAGACATGCATATATTCCAATGAAATTTTATTCATAAAAACAAGAAAGGAAGATGTGACTTTTGAATAAGTTTGCTGATCTCTGCTATAGCATTGGTTTTCAAATATTTTTCCAACCAAAATATCTCACAGTAACCTTCCATAATCTAGATATTTTAAAAAAAGTTTCTGGTGGTACTTTTATATTTAATGTATATGTAAATTCATATTTCATTTCTGTCCAATATACATTTTAAATTATTTACTATAAAGTAAAATTGATGATTGAGACACATGTGGAATATATAATAATTGGCTTCTCTTATACCTAGGAGGTTCAGGGATACGGGTACTTCATTTTGAGAAGCATTGGCCTGAAGGATTAAAACCTGACTTTTTATCCTGTCTCTCAATAGCATTCATGCCTTTTCTATAGTCACCCTTTTAAATATCTCCCTTCCCATTTCTACTTTTCCCATCTGACCTTCACGTATCTTCTTTTCTCAGTCTGGATCATCCCTATAATACCTTTATACTGTTTTTGTAGGGGGTTTAAAATTTTATTTTTAATTTTCATTTACTTATTCTTAGAGAGGGAGAGAAAGAGAAAAGAGGGGAGAGAGGCAGAGGGAGAGAGAGAATCTTAAGCAGGCACCCCCTGCGCAGTGTGAAGCCCAATGTGGGGCTTGATTTCATGATCCTATCATGATCCTAAGCCAAAATCAAGAGTTGGACTCTTAATCGTCGGAGCCACCCAGGAAGTAAATATGGTTTGTTCTGAAATAAACAATGTCTACATTGTGGGTTCCTTTCCCATCAATGACAGGACTATCAAGATGAAAGCCTGTTTATTTAGGATCTTTTTTTATTCCTTTTTCTCATTTAATCAACAAATATTTATAAATATCCATAGGATGTTAGGTACTGTTCTAGACACGACTATAATGGGTATGAATAGACCGATAAGGACTTTGCTTTCAGAGATACATTGTAGTGACTGGGGTTTGGTAGGAAAGAGAAAATCATACCTACACATATAACCTCAGGCAGAATTTATTTATAATGGCGAGCAATAATTGATGCTATATTATAGACAGTGACTGGATGGATGTCTACTTGAGACTGAGTGACTATAGAAGTCTTCTCGAAGGCAATGATAGCTGATCTAAGACCTGTAAAATAAGGAGAAATGAGATGTTCAAAGATTTGCAAAAAGAGGATTCTAGGAAAAGAAAACAAGTGAGAATGAGCATAATATATTTGAGGAAATAGATGATTAGTGTACCTGGAGGGTTATCTGGGAAAGAATATATTTATATATTCTTTGCCTTTGGAGACATGTCTTGAAAGAAGTTGCTGTGGCCAATGTCGAAGAGGTTACTGCCTATGTTCTCCTCTAGGATTTTGATAGATTTCCTGCCTCATGTTGAGGTCTTTCATCTATTTCAAGTTTATCTTTGTGTATGTTGTGAGAGAATGGTCGTGTTTCATTCTTTTATACATAACTGTCCAATTTTCCCAGCACCATTTATTGAAGAGACTGTCTTTTTTCTACTGGATCTTTTTTCCTGCTTTGTCGAAGATTATTTGACCATAGATTTGAGGGTCCATATTTGGGCTCTTTAGTCTGTTCCATTGGTCTATGTGTCTGTTTTTGTGTCAGTACCATGCTGTCTTGGTGATCACAGCTTTGCAGTCAGCTTTGTAGTCAGGCAACATGATGCCCCAGCTTTGTTTTTCAACATTTCCTTAGCGATTTGGGGACGTTTCTGGTTCCAAACAAATTTTAGGATTATTTGTTCCAGCACTTTGAAAAATGCTGGTGGAATTTTGATCGGGATGGCATTGATGAGTACTTTATAGTTTTCTGAGTATGGATTCTTTGCCTCTTTGGTTAGGTTTATTCCTAGGTATCTTATAGTTTTGGGTGCAATTATAATTGCGATTAACTCCTTAATTTCTCTTTCTTCTGTCTTGTTGTTGGTGTAGAGAAATGCAACTGATTTCTGTGCCTTGATTTTATATCCTGACACTTTACTGAATTCCTGTACAAGTTCTAGCAGATTTTGAGTGGGGTCTTTTGGGTTTTCCACATATAGTATCATATCATCTACAAAGAGTGATAGTTTGACTTCTTCTATGCTGATTTGGATGCCTTTAATTTCTTTTTGTTGTCTGATTGCTGAGACTAGGACTTCTAGTACTATGTTGAATAGCAGTGGTGATAATGGACATTCCTACAATGTTCCTGACCTTAGCAGAAAAGCTCTCAGTTTTTCTCCATTGAAAATGATATTCGTGGTGGTTTTTTCATAAATGGCTTTGATGATATTGAGGTATGTGCCTTCTATTCCTACACTTTGAAGAGTTTTGATCAGGAAAGAATGCTGTACTTTGTCAAATGCTTTTTCAGCATCTATTGAGAGTATCATATGGTTCTTGTTCTTTCTTTTATTAATGTATTGTATCACATTGATTGATTTGTGGATGTTGAACCAACCATGCAGCCCTGGAATAAATCCCACTTGGTCATGCTGAGTAACCCTTTAATGTACTATTGTATCCTATTGGCTAGTATTTTGATGAGAATTTTCTCATCTGTGTTCATCAAGGATATTGGTCTGTAATTCTCTTTTTTGATGGGATCCTTGTCTGGTTTTAGGATCAAGGTAATGCTAGCCTCATAAAATGAGTTTGGAAGTTTTCCTTCCATCTCTATTTTTTGGAACAGTTTCAGAAGAATAGGAATTAATTCTTCTTTAAATGTTTGATAGAATTCCCCTGGGAAGCTGTCTAGCCCAGTGCTCTTGTTTGTTGGGAGATTTTTGATGACTGCTTCAATCTCCTTGCTGGTTATGTGTCTGTTCAGGTTTTCTATTTCTTCCTGGTTCAGTTGTGGTAGTTTATGTGTCTCTAGGAATGCATCCATTTCTTCCAGATTGTCAAATTTGCTGGCATATAGTTGCTCATAATATGTTCTTATAATTGTTTGTATTTCTTTGGTGTTGGTTGTGATCTCTTCTCTTTAGTTCATGATTTTATTTATTTGGGTCCTTTCTCTTTTCTTCTTGATAAGTCTGGCCAGGGGTGTATCAATCTCATTCATTCTTTCAAAGAACCAGCTCCTAGCTTCATCGATTTGTTCTGTTGATCGGTATGGCATTGAAAGTATAGATTGCTCTGAACAGTATAGACTTTTTTTTTAAGATTTTATTTATTTATTTGACAGGTAGAGATCACAAGTAGGCAGAGAGGCAGGCAGAGAGAGGGGGAAAGCAGGCTCCCTGCCGAGCAGAGTCCCCGATGCGGGGCTTGATCCCAGGACCCTGGGACCACAACCTGAGCCGAAGGCAGGGGCTTTAACTCACTGAGCCACCCAGGCACCCCTAGTATAGACATTTTAACAATGTTTATTCTTCCAATCCATGAGCATGGAATACTTTTCCATCTTTTTGTGTCTTCAATTTCTCTCATGAGTGCTCTGTAGTTGAGTACAGATTCTTTACCTTTTGGTGAGGTTTATTCCAAGGTATCTTATGGTTCTTGGTGCTATAGTAAATGGAATCAATTCTCTAATTTCCCTTTCTATATTTTCATTGTTAATGTATAAGAAAGGAACTGATTTCTGTGCATCTACTTTGTATCCTGCCACATTACTGAATTGCTGTATGAATTCTAGTAGTTTGGATATGGTTCATATATACAATGAAATACTATGCAGCCATCAGAAAGGATGAATATCCAACTTTTGTATCAACATGGATGGTACTAGAGGTGATTATGCTGAGTGAAAGAAGTCAAGAAGAGAAAGTCAATTATTTTATGGTTTCATTTACTTGTAGAGCATAAGGAATAACATGGAGGACATTCAGAGAAGGAAAGGAGAAGTGAGTTGGGGTAAATCGGAGGGAGAGATGAAGCATGAAAGACTGAGGATTCTGAGAAACAAACTGAGGGTTTTGGAAGGGAGGGGATGGGGGGATGGGTGAGCCTGGTGGTGGGTACTAAGGAGGGCATGTATTACATGGAGCACTGAGTGTGGTGCATAAACAATGAATCTTGGAACACTGAAAAAGATAAAATTAAGATGTTAAAAAAGATGAATATATATATTCATATATATATATATATATATATATATATACACACATATTTTTTTTTCAGGATATATACTTGGGATATATATTCATTCTGAAATGAAAGAGATACCATAAAGGGATTTCAGCATCACAGACAAAATGTTCAAAATAGATACTATAGTAATAAGTATGGGGTGGCAGTCTAGTAAATCATCAAGTTGAGTAAACAGAGAAGAGGAAGCAATTTTTTTTTTTCTTTAGGGGGTATCATCACTAGGAAGAACTGCAGGGGATGGCCTTGGTTTGGGACTCAAATGGCTTTAGCTATAGGAATAAGGGTAATACAGACTTGGAATTAGGAAGAGACAGTATTTTGCACACCTAGTTATCTAAAAAGATAGATTAACTCTGAATGGGCATCTTAGATTATTAGTATCATTGGGTAGTTCAAAATGAGGTCACTCAGGAAAGCATCTTATATATGGGCAGAGTTCCTTCAAACTCTCAGTAGGAACCAGTCCAGCTCTACTAGGGACTAGAAGACCTGCTAGGATTTTTGTTTTGTTTTGTTTTGTTTTGTTTTCCCCTCTTCATCTTTAATGTTGATGATTCAGGGTGATCCAAAAGCTATCAAAGTTCCCTGTTGGTGTTCAGCACACATCAAATAGTAATGAGAGGATACTTGAAGGTGACATCTTTCTAATCCAGTTCACAGAGACAAATTTGTTCTTGCAATAGCACACCATGAAATTTTAATAATTTAATAACTTTGTAAAGAAAGTATTTATCTATCTCCAGAGTTCTATCTGTCTCTTTCCCTGACATCTCCTTTGGGACTTGCAGGAAATTTATGCTTATTTTAAAGTCAAAATGTGTTCCAAGATAATTCCATGCAGAGAGTAGTAAGGGTGTTTGCTGTGATTCTCTGAAGAGCAGTGACTTCCAAGAAGGGAGTGAGAGTGTAGGGCTCATAGTAAACTTTCTTCTCCCAGAAATTTGTACATTTCTTGCTGTTTCTGAGGTTAGTGCAAAAGTATGGGGGCATAGATAAACTTTACTGTTATGAGTAAGTGGGTCAAATGGGAAGAGAATTATTATCAACAACTACTATAGGAAAGCAGATTTCATTATAATCTTATGACCAACTAGTCTAGAATTTATGAGATCTGATTATCTTGCTGCTAAAGAGCATGCTTTTCTAAGCATCTAAACTAGGAGCTGCTGGAGCAAAATAAATCTGTGCTCTTGTTCATGGAGGAAAGAATATGCATTATCATTTTTGTTTGTTTAAGGAAATTAAGCATCATATAGATAAAAGGCTGTATACTAAAAATTGTGTTATATTAATATAAAGCTACAGAACCTCAAATCCACAATTAAGAAGAGATTTCTGTATTTCCCATAAAGGGAAACTAATGTTCTGGCTTTATTCCCTGGGGCTTCCATGTCTAGACATATGGTTCTAAGTATAAAAATAAATACGCACATATGTATATAATATATACTGTATACACATTTTATGTAACATAGATACATATGTATAATGATTCAGTGTCTTATAGTAACAACAATAAAAGAAGTGGAGAAAAATTTAGTCCATTAGTTTTTTTTTTCCTTGATAAACATTTACTAAGTATTTTTAAAGTAGCAGATACCATATTAGATGCCAAAATACCAAGATGTTTAAAAAATGGTTTCTGCCTTAAGGTATCTCGTAGTTTACCAAATACAAACTTTTATTACAATTGTAATATAGAATAGTGTGGACTATGATGGGTATCTGAAGGAAGTGTCCTAGCAACTGGATCCCCAATTTTTTTATTTATTTGTTTTTATGGTTTGTGCTCTTTCTGTCCTTAGAAATATTTGCATAATCCAAACTTGTAAGGATTTTCACCTACATTTTCTTCTAGAAGTTATATAGTTTTAGCTCTTAAAGGTAGGCATATGATCTATTTCTTTTTAATAAATGTATATAGTATGAGGTAAAAGTCGAGACTTGCTTTTTGCACATCGATATCCAATTATTTCAACATCATTCTCTAAAAAGACAACATTCCCCCCCAACCACTGAATTGTCTTGTCACCTTTTGCAAAACTCAATTGACCATCCATGTAGATAACTCAGTTTTTTAATACGTCTGTATGTGGGGATGTCTAGTCTCTTCCAGGGAGCCACAGGAGTCTCCACTTATCTACCTGTCCATGGCCTGGATGGCATTTTTCTCATTTGGGATATGTGATAAAGCATTTTATACCTGAGACATGCAAAGAGGCTTAATACATGAGCAATGTAAGGTTGAGTGTTTATTTGGTCACAGTGGAGAGAAGGTTGGGGGCAGAGCAGGTAATTGTTTGTATAAAAAATAATTGAATCTGTCACTATGATATTTTGGATTTCAAAGGTTAAAAGACCTTAAATTATGTTTGATCACCAAGCAAATTGTCACTTGTTCATCACCATGGGGTGCTGATAATGCTGGTTGGCCATCTGGCCCTTGTTTTGAATGCCAGGAAACAGTCATTTGGCAGGGCTGAAGCTAGGAGAATTTTAGTTATAGTGAAAGGCAAACTGGGCATTCTTTCTCAGTTTGAAGCCATGAATTATACAGTTTAACTTCAGAACTCAGACTGGGAAAATAAGGAAATGTTTTATCTTTTTATGTCAACTTTGACTTCTCAGTAAACATACTTAAACCACTTAGAGTTTACATATTGAAATGCAAATTGAATTGTTTTTTTTTGTTTTGTTTTGTTTTGTCTTTTTTTTCCCCCCTAAATTTTGTAAGTTAGCTCTTCAAAGTTGTATATGCATGGTATAAATTTCTCATTTGAATGCAAATGAAAATATGCTCTATTACATCTAGAGGCATTACCTTCATATCAAAGGGCTATTAAGGAATTATTTTTAAAACATTCTAACAGAAGAGTTCTGAAGTTCTGGGACAAATTAATTGTTATTTGGTCCAAAAGTATTACACAAGTCCCACTGATTCTGTTGAAAATTTGGATACTCTAATTTTGTACTTTGGACACCATAGAAGCTTAGGATTGAAGAGGCCAAGATCAGCAGCTCTGAAAAAGAAATGGAATATACATCCTTGGCTGTCAAAAAAGTCAAAACCATCTTCAAAATAAAAAAATAAGATTGTATCTATTTTTCTATAGGAAATTCTCTAGTGCTTTTTAAGGAAAGCTGAGATCCTTGGATATATCCCTTAGATACTTCCTTACAAAAATTCCGGGTATTCCCCACTCTCAGTGAAGTAAAATCTGACCTTTTAAGTTTGTCATTCAGATTTCTCTGTGATCTGGTTCCACCATCCCCTGCAACTATTTTACTTTCCAAGTCCAGACTTTACAAATCTCCCATACTAAAAACCTTACAGGGTGCTATGATCTTATTTTAGGCCACCCATTTTCCTAATTCAATATTATCATATGTCTAGTAATACTTTTTGTGTATTGGATCTATGTGGCTAAATCTTAAGACCAAAATCTAACAAAACTAATCTCAAATGGAAACTGACCCAAGAATTATTAGTTCTTTAATTTCAACAACAATTGATCTTAGGAGGCCACTTTTCTTATAGCGTTTATTTAATTCACTCTTTATATATCCACTTGGATATACCTATACTTTTTAATCCATATTTTGAGAGCATGATCCATAGCTCAACTAGCTGTGAATTAAAACCTACCTCAGAGTCTTGGTTATAGTAGGTACCTACTGCAAGATGGTAGAATAATGAAAAAAAAAAAATAATAATATAAGCATTTTCCAACTTGAAAAATTCCATGCATGGAATGTTCTAGATACTTCAAACCTTAACTCATAAATCTTTCTAATTGCAGCCTTCAGTCATTTCTGAAACTGACAGCCTCCCATTTTAATAACTCAATATTAAGTTCCTCTAAATGAAGTGTATGCATTAATCAGCATCTGATATGAATAACATCTGGCATGACTTCATGAGTGATTCAATTTCACTGTTCAGGTTCAACACTCCAGAGCCTTACTACAATAAAAATTACTCTTGTAAAACACTTCACTAGGTCATGGTTGGTAACATTGCATTTTTAATCAAGCTCACTCTGTCCAAATACTCCTCTCCCTGAACTATGTTAACCTAAACATATGTTATCCTCCTTTCCAAAGCACCAAGGTTAGACTCAAATACAATTTTATAGATATATTTCAAGTGACATTCTATGTTGCTATCTGAAAAAAAGAGATATCTCATAGGAATCCTTTTTTTTTTTTCCCTTTGCTGCTTTTATACATACAGACCCTCAGTAATTACTCATCCAATAGCAGAGAGGATTGAAAACATGACAAGTGCCAATTACTGTCAAGATTATCCATGTGAGCTAGATTTCAATAATTTAAATGCAGAATTTAATTTTAACTGTTTACATCATTATTTGTAGCATATATATTGTAGTCTAACCAGTTTTTATACAAGTGTTTTTGGAATCAGTTTTCATCAGAGAATTGAATATTGAATATCCTGAAAAAGTAAATTAGAATAGTGGTGGTAATTTTAGCTATGCTGTTATTTAGAATATTTGAAGAGAAGTTCTTTACTATAGAAAATGTATTGTATGTTTTAACAAAAAACACATGAAAATTTTAGTATTCCAGAATATTCATAAGTGATAGATAATACATTGTTCATAGAATACTTCTGGTTTGGAGTATAAAAATAACTCTCTTCTTTGGAGATGAGAAAATCTTCTTTTTGCCTGATCCTTGGTAATTCTTTTTTAGATAAATAATCATAGGTATTTACAACTTCAAACATTTTAATTCAATCAAAAATATCCTTGATGAGAGTAGGACTAGGGACGAGACCATATTATTAGTGAAGTACTAAGTGAATAAGATGATTTTTGTAATAAATAGTACTGCAAGGAAAATAATTATTTTCCTAACTAAAGGCAAAGTGGACTATATCTTGCAAAAATAGATCCTGAGTGGGAAGAAATACATGTGCTTTACCCTATAGACTGAGAATATATTGTGAGACCATCATGGGATATTGCATGCATTTAACATGAAATGATGAGACATCTGCACAGAAAAAAAAAAACAAACCCTACAAATATAAATAAACAAATATATGCATATATATACTTATGTATATATAGTCTAAAACAACCAGTTTTGTCTAAATTATTATTTTTATAATGACTTGGTATTTTTCAAACAAAACAACTGATAATCGATTATTACCGTTGACTAACATGCAGTTGTAGTCTTGGCACACTATAAAAACATTTTCTTTTTTGATTTTCCTCACCAAAACTCTGTGACTTGGATTTTATGATTACTCCATTTTGCAAATGGGAGAAAAAAAACAACAGAGCACTCTGACACGAGTTTAGGTTAACCAAAATCATAAGCTATTAATTGGTGGCCCCAGAACTTAATCTCAAATGTTCAAATTTCTTTGGCAGTATAGAGTAAAAATTATCCAAAGAATGGGAAGGAAGAGGAGAGCACATACATACATATATGTTTTTCTAGGTACAAAAATAAGAAATCTTCATTCTGCTTTTCCCTTTTTTTCTGTTCTTGTCTTTGAATCTATACTGTAAAATAAAAGATAAAAACAAAAAGTCCCCAGAACTCTAAATCAGCACCAGGTACTAACTAATTTAGTTTATTAGAATAAGCCATAAAAATGCATGCACCTGCTTTTCTCACCCAGGTGGTCCTTGGTGTGACTGGAGAAAGCCTTAAACCACACAAATACCCTTGCTCTCTGTAGCCAGGATATTCTGGAGTTTAAATACCATCTCTAGGGGACTGGGAAATTTTTAGACTTCTGTTGGGTTACAGTCGGGGATATGGTTCTTACCAGCAAATTTAGCATTTTTATAGTCTCATTTGGAGCACAACTTAATTCAAATATATTTGTTGCTCTCAGAAAACATATAATTAATACCAAAGTCATAAGAAAATAATAATCATTTAGCCATAATATGTTTTTGCCTTTAAAGCTATCTTGCTAAGGATCATTGACTAATGAGGATGTTCTTTATCCTCTCTTCTCCTGCTCTCTACCTAGCACACAGTAGATTATCACTAATAGGCACAAAAATAACTTGGGAAAATAATTAAAATCCAGAGTAAATTAGGGTTTTACATAAGTTCTACTTAGTATATTTCAAAAGTCACAAGAACTAATATTGTCCAAAATACACTTACTAGTCTCCATATACTAAAGGAGAAAAAAATAAATAAAATTCCCTCAGAAAATTCACTTAATATATTTTCCAAGCACTAATTTATCTTGTGATTTTCATTTCCAGGGAAGCCTCTGGAAGTCAGATATTCATACCTGGTTTCTGCTGATGTTAGTATTCTCGCCGTTCTTAGATTTGCAGCTATATAACTCTCATCTCTGACTCTCTGGCCACATGGTATTTCACTCTATTCTGTCTAGAAAAAAGCTTCTCTTGCACTAAGGGCTCCTCCTGCTCCAGCAGGACCTCAGCTGCAACAACTTTATTTCTAAACGAGATTGCCTTCTGAGGTATTGAGAATTAGTACTGCAACATATCTTTTTAGAAGACACAATTCAATCCATACCAAAGAAAAATAAGATGAAGGGAATCATATAGAAGAGATTAATCCTGAATCCTTTTTTGGCAGAAATTTTGGTTGTCCTTCCAACCTCCATTCTTCCTGTACACAATTCAGCCATAATTGTTGGGGTGGCCTAAACCACAATTGCTATCTGCAAGCAGGCCTCTTAGGTCAATACAGATGACATAAACTCTATTAGTCTTAATATGTAAACTCAAATCACAGTGTACTTGAACAATTATTAGTGGCATCTGCGTCATTATGGGAGATGCCATATGTTGAAGCTTCATGCCTTATTTTATACAACTGAGTTACAAAATATATTACCCAGAGTCTACGCTCTTACAAGTGTTTCTGTTTTAGAACAGATTCTTCTCTCTCACATACATGTTCTTTATTTCTAGAATATTCAAAAAGAATTGAAATGAACTGCATTTATCTAAATTAAAGACACAGAGAACTTTAAATCATCTTTGGTATACTTTCCCTGGACGTTTGTTTTATTAGTCAGAAGGTACTGTATGGATAATACTTTTCTCAAATAAAATTATCAACTTAAAAATATAGTTGTATTTTTGTGTTCCTTTTCTTTACATTTTCTTTTGTGATAAAGGACAGTAGAAATAGAGTTTTTATTTACTTTCTCATTCTTTGTCTCGTAGGATTCATGTATCTCAACTGCAAAGATACAGAGGATTCCAAAATTTACCTGCTATGTTTAAGGCTAATCTCAAGGCTACAATATGTCAAAAGACCCTTTTAGGAAAGTAAAAATGTCAATATGGCTTCTAAAAAGAAGTGTGCTATCCCTACCCATCCCCGCCCCTCCTTCCTACCCTTCCCCATTCTGAGAAGTTCTCCTTATTTGGTGTAAAATCTTGGTTGTTATGGTGATTGTAGTGGGCTGAATCTGAAGTGGATTAGAAAAGACATTGCACAGATGAATAGAAGTCTTAGCCTATGCAACATTCAGTACAAAGTATAAATATTTGAACTGGGTCTAGAGAGACTATGATTGTGTTCATCATGACAGGAAGTTAGATTATGTCAGGATAACAAATCCTCCAGACTCTCCATGCCTTAAAGTAACAACATTATATACATTTTTACAAACAGTTTTGAGCTCTGCTTATTGTAGCTTCTTGAAGACAGAGATACATGAAATCTCCAACTCATGACACAGTCATCTCAACAGAAAGATTCAGTATTTATGATGGAAGGGGAAAGGACATGGAGAAGCACAGGCTGGATTTTAAAGGATTTTAAATACTTCCCCCTAGAAGTGATACAAATCACAACTTCTCAAATTTTACTGGCCAAAATAAATTACATAATCAGGAAAGTATAATCCTCCTACAGAGAGCACTGTATATCTACTAACATTCTTATGAAGATCAACTTCACATACTTTGAAGTTGACCTAGCTCAAGTACATATTTTCTCTTCTGTTTATATATCCTATCTTTTAAATAAGTAACAGCTTTCTTACTATGTGCTGATGATAGATGAAAATGCAATTTATATTTATTGACCTTTTATTCAAACTCCTAACTAAAAATATTTTATGAATTCAAATTTGCATATATCATTTTGGGCTTTCTATATAGATGATAATGTCACCGTTAAAAATAACATTCGTGTTTTCCTTCCCAAGCATTATAAATTATTCTTTTCTCTTATATCGTGCATGGCTAAGATTTTCAATGATACGTTGAATAGAGAAAGCAGAATATCACTTTTCTGGTCCTAATTTTAAAAAGAATGATTTTTGTATTTCAAATCCAGTGTCACCTTAGCTGTGGTGTTTTAGTAGACCTTTATGAGATTAAGGAAATTTCTAGCTTTTATTACATATATCTTATGTATCTGTTTTTTTTATAATATGGCATTAAGAGGACTATCTCACTTTTTAATTCTGTTTATTACATATGATAAACACTCCCACAATAGTGTAAATTTAAATGTAATGTTCCTGAGATTTGACTCCTGTCTATTCTTCTCCCAGAATCTGTTCTCAATGGATATCCTCAATAAAGTGTGGGGGATTATTAGGGAAGTGCAACATCACCCTGTACTTAGGAGGAGAAGCTGAGTGCCCTTGAGTTCTCAGTATTTTCTTTGGGCAACAAATCCCAGTCTAATTTACCAGGAATTCACTGGAATCTTTGCTTCTGTCTTTGAAGTCTCAATGATAGTAGCCAGAAACATCCCCTTCCCTACCTAAGTCTTAAACTGTTCCTTAGTAGTATAAAACACACCATAGTCCAGATTTTATTTAGATGACACCATAAGGCTTCTGCAATTCTTATTGTTTTATTAAATCTAAGGGAACATAATTCTCCATTTTTTCACAATAGAATTGTTTGGACCTGACATGAGGTTATGACAGGACTTACCTTAATTTGCTTTCATCCATCATTTTAAAGCCTGCCTTTGTGTCCCCTTTGGTACTAGGTTTATCTCAAGTATAATAACATTCTTCTCTTGTTCCTAATTTTCAAAGGAGCCCTTCTAATATTGCATGAATAATTACTATGCTTGCTGAGATAACCATAACTCTAGCTATATTGTATAAATATATATATAAATATATATAAATCCAAATTTAGAGATTGATTCATATAGGTTGCTTGGTTTATTTATATTTATTGCCATTACTTATATGTTTTATAAATTTGATTTATTTCTACTAAGCTACTTTGTGCTAATTTTTTTTTTTTTACTTACATTCCTTTGGGTTAATTAATGGATTGGTGGGGAGTTAGATGTGCATTTCTTCTAACCTTTGTGTCTTTAAACAACAAATGTGAATTTTCTCATATTTCCGTGGGCTGGGAATGTGGGCTAGACTCTACTCCATGTGGAATGAACTTAGGCTCATTCAAATAAATTGACTTTGTGCCACCAAAGCAAGTTGAAACTGTAATATGGTAGTGAGAGGACCGATTCCTGAACCAGAGTATTTCTTTCAACCTTACGCAGTAACTATAAAAACTAAAACAAAATTTTGTTACAAAAAGATATACCTGGGTTTGTTTTCAAATTCAGGCAGTTCTCATTTACCCTGCTTTGCTAAATCAAATTTCTTAATAACATTGTACAATTCACTTCTTGCCACTTCAGGTGACATCATGCATCATTCAGGAACTTCCACTAGTTTTTGAACAGATGAGGCTAAGAACACTTAGAAAGTCAAAGTCTGCATACTCGGATTTGCCTGATAGATCCACTTTAAGATCCAGTCTCGCAGAACACAGCACATTGAAAGTGGGCACTGTCTGTAAGTGAATTAGAAAACAAATATGTGAAGATGGACACAATCTTAAAATAAAACATGGTGGTGAAAGCATCACTAAGGCAACAGCAGTAAGGGCAGAACGGTTCTGTACAATCTATAGATGGCCGTTTCAAAGAAATACTCCAATTGCTTTGCAAGTGATTTGGCTAAGGTGCATTCAGAGAGAACAAGCTGAAACCCTATCATACTATTTCTGGCATAGTCCAGGATGCTGTTTTGGATTACATCAACTAGAGGTTGACAACTATCTCCATCACTTATATATGTCACTCTAAAAGGACTTGTTACACGTAGCAGTTTATGCAAATTCCTTGTGTGCATATTATTCTTTACAACTGGATTTTACTGTCTATGGAGGCACATTTTGTTAAACCCTGATATTTTAGTAGATAATGGTATCTGTTGGCAGAAGATTCACTGTAGCGAAAACCACGAGATTAAATTTTGGATCTAATGTGGTCACTACTAAATAGTGTGAATATGGATGGCCATCGGATTTTTCCCTGGGTCTTAGATTCTAATATAACAATGTGAAAGTTGGTATCAATCATTTTCAACGATTTTCAGTATTCAATAATATTTGTTATGAAAAAAGCCATGGTGATTTAATTTGAATAATTAAATTATATGTGACTATTTCTCTATTGGAATCTATTATATGCAACAAATTAATTTTTAATTAACAATAATCAGGGTATATATGTTGCACCGGCGAGATAATGGGAGTTACAGATTCATAAATTATGCCTAAGAGTCACACTGGCTGGATTTAAATCTTGGCTCTGCCACTTCCTAGCACGGGCAATTTATTAAATATCATTCTGCCTCAGCTTTCTCATCTGTAAAAGGGTAGAATAATCATACTTACTTATTGTCTTACTGTGAAAATCAAATAAGAGGGTATCAATAAAGTAGTCAAATGTGCCTGACATTGAAATGGATTATTAGATAGTGGGGTTTTTTGTTGTTGTTATTACTCATTATTTTGAGAAGAACTTGGGAAGTTTTCTAGCGCAGGTTTTATTTATCAGAACACCCTGAAGAACTACTAGCCCACGTTGTCACGAGCTGAACACAAAGCAATGCTTGTTCAGCCATTGGAAGGATTCATGAAGAAGTTGCCTGTTTGCCAACAGTTAAACTGTAGATTATTGCATTGTGGTAAAATTGGACTGAACGTCTTCTAAATTTTCTTATAATTATAAAAATCTAAGACGTTTTTAAGACAACATAAAAGGCAAACATGGATTCCACATAGAAGCAATTCTGCAGTGGAAGGTATGAAATGGGAGCAGCCCCACCATCGCCTGGGTGTGTCTTTGGACATTTCACCTTAAGCTGATAACATCACATCTTTCGATTGCCCCCTTGCTGAGTCCCAATTCACCATGCCTTGAGGGTGACTCTGGCATAGGTTCATTACAGGTGTCGTTTTCTCTCCTACTATTTATGTGTGGTGTGATATCATGCTTTCCATATTACATGCTTGCTTTTTGCATAAAGGAAGGATCTTTATCCTTATGTCTTTAAGTTCATAAATATCTACTATCAGTTTGAAGTCTGTATTTTTTAAAAGATTTTATTTATTTATTTGACAGACAGAGATCACAAGTAGACAGAGAGGCAGGCAGAAAGAAGAGACAGAGAGGAGGAAACAGGCTCCCTGCTGAGCAGAGAGCCTGATGTGGGGCTAGATCCCAGGACCCTGGGATCACGACCTGAGCTGAAGGCAGAGGCTTTAACCCACTGAGCCACCCAGGCACCCCCTGAAGTCTGTATTTTTTATATTTTGCCTAGTATTTGGTGATTCAGACCATGATGAACTAGCTGAGGAGAAAGTATCCAATACAGGGTTATATGGCCATAATTAACAGAGAATATGTCAGGTGTTGGGTGTCCTCTTATTTTGTGGGTTTTTTAAACTTTAAAATATATTATTTTTAACGGGATTACCCACAGAGAGGTTACAGTTGATAGTCACTAATAAGATGTACAAAAAAAAAAACCAAAAACTACTTTAAGGAAGCTAGTAAAACTAAGCTTCTATTTTCATTCAGTAAAAGCAAACTAATCTTGCAAATTCAAATACATTGCACCATTCCAGAGTTTAAAAGTTTCATTCTTGAGATAAACTAGGTTAATTCAATGTTCTCCTTTCCTTCTTCTCTTATTTTACTCCACTGAGGTAGGGAAAGGTGAAGCTTGTGTTGTCTTTGTATGGGGGAGGCAACATCCTACATTGCCTGCTGTCCTTCATCCGTCCTGAACTCTGCTGAGGTATAAGGCAGATGACTTTTATCATTGTGCAATGTGGTCCTCTACATGATATCCATGGTCTAAACATCCTCTGCTTTTCCTATGCATATATTCTTTTTTTATTTTCTTTTCAGCGTAACAGTATTCGTTGTTTTTGCACCACACCCAGTGCTCCATGCAATATGTGCCCTCCCTCCCTAATGCCCACCACCTGGTTCCCCCAACCTCCCACCCCCCGCCCCTTCAAAACCCTCAGATTGTTTTTCAGAGTCCATAGTCTCTCATGTTTCACCTCCCTTTCCAATTTCCCTCAACTCTCTTCTCCTCTCCATCTCCCCTTGTCCTCCAGGCTATTTGTTACGCTCCACAAATAAGTGAAACCATATGACAATTGACTCTCTCTGCTTGACTTATTCCACTCAGCATAATCTCTTCCAGTCCCGTCCATGTTGCTACAAAAGTTGGGTATTCATCCTTTCTGATGGAAGCATAATACTCCATAGTGTATATGGACCACATCTTCCTTATCCATTCATCCATTGAAGGGCATCTTGGTTCTTTCCACAGTTTGGCAACCATGGCCATTGCTGCTATAAACATTGGGGTACAGATGGCCCTTCTTTTCACTACATCTGTATCTTTGGGGTAAATACCCAGTAGTGCAATTGCAGGGTCATAGGGAAGTTCTATTTTTAATTTCTTGAGGAATCTCCACACTGTTCTCCAAAGTGGCTACACCAACTTGCATTCCCACCAACAGTGTAAGAGGGTTCCCCTTTCTCCACATCCTCTCCAACACATGTTGTTTCCTGTCTTGCTAAATTTGGCCATTCTAACTGGTGTAAGGTGGTATCTCAATATGGTTTTAATTTGAATCTCCCTGATGGCTAGTAATGATGAACATTTTTTCATGTGTCTGATAGCCATTTGTATGTCTTCATTGGAGAAGTGTCTGTTCATATCTTCTGCCCATTTTTTAATATGATTGTCTGTTTTGTGTGTGTTGAGTTTGAGGAGTTCTTTATAGATCCTGGATATTCTTTATAACAAAATATAAACTTCATTCACACTAGCCCCAAGGCTGGCGTAGGGTGGGGAGTAGAGATCATGAGGGCATAGGACTCATTTTCAGGAACCCAGACAGTTTCTAATACCATCACGTCTGTACTCTACAGGTAGAACGTTAAGTTCCTTTGAATTGGAAATAGCTCTGGAATTTTAGCTTAGTTTTCTCATTTTTCCTTTAAAAAAATATTTTATTTATTTATTTGCCAAAGAGAGAATAAGCATAAATGGGGGGCTTGGGCAAAGGGAGAGGGAGATGCAGACTCCTTGCTGAGCAAGGAGCGCAATGCTTGGGGGTCTTGATCCCAGGACCCTGGTTTATGACCTGAGCAGGAGGGAGAGGTTTAGCTGACTGAGCCACAAGTCACTTCATCATTGTCCTTTTATTTCATTACCACATATCATTTTGCATTTCTTTAGGCTTTGGCACTTGATCTTTCCAAGACAACCCTTTTGGAATTCAGAAGAAAACACACACACACACACACACACACACACACACACACACACACACACAATTTATCTTTGAAGTTCCTAACTCTTAGAACTTCATTTTTTAAGTGTGATTTTTAAGATGCTTTTTTCTTCCTATAGATTTTATAAAGTCTACTTAAGAGCTCAAAAGGCCAAAATTAGGCATTGTTATTTCTCTCTTATACTCTGAAATCAGGACAGGATGAAAATACTTGCTGCACTTGATTAATGATGAGAGATATTAGAGTTAAAAAAGATTGTCAAACTAGGAAATCTGATCTAAGACGCTCCTTTACTGTATCTGTAATATGCAAAATATTAGGCAAAGGATAAATTTAGAAATACAATATGAATTGAACCAGGGAAAGTGAGATTTTGATGAAACTCCCAATCATGTGGTTGAACAAAAAAGATATTTAAGTAACTTTTAGTCAGAAGGGATGTGTTGAGGTTAAGACAGAAGACTGAGGTACATGATAGATGGATGAAATGGAGTCAGTTGGATATCAGCAAATCATGTTTCATTGTTCTGTTAGTCTTGGCTGTATGTCAAAGACATGTAGGGGCCCCTGTGTGCCTCAGTTGGTTAAGCATCTCCCTTTAGCGCGGGTCATGAGCTCAGGGTCATGAGCTCATGTTAGGCTCCCTGGTCAGTGAGGAATCTGATTCTCCCTCTCCCTCTGCCTCTTACTGCTGTTCACCCTCTCTCTCTCAATAAATAAATAAATTAATTAATTAATAAATTAATAAAATTAAAAAATGACATTTATTATTATTTTTTATGAATTAGAAACACTTTTTTTCCTGCTTTCATTTTAATTTAACCAGCCAATAATTAAATTTTAAAAACAATCCATCTATCTTATTTTTTTTTAAGATTTTATTTATTTATTTGACCGAGAGAGAGAGATCACAAGTGGGCAGAGCAGCAGGTAGGGAGAGGGGAAAGCAGGATCTCTGTGGGACTCGATTCCAGGGCCCTGAGATCACGAGATCATGACCTGAGCTGAAGGCAGAGGCTTAACCCACTGAGCCACCCAGGCGTCCCCGTTTATCCTATTTTTATCCCACCTTTCCTATTTTAATTTGTAATATTAATTCAAAGATCACATCAATAGAATCAGCATAATCACTTGATGTAACATCACAGAGTGGTTCCAAGAAGTCTTTGACTCAAGTAATTGTTCTCCTCCTCCCTTTCCTCCTTCTTCTTTTCTGTATAAAATTGTCATCAGATTATAATACTATCTATGGGATTGTTAGTCATTCTAAGAAACTATAAATATCCTGGTATTTTTCTTTTTTTATAAGGAAAATGTTGGATAAAGATGACCACAGGAAAATTGAGCTTGTTCACTCTATCAGATAGAACTAAAACTCAATATTATGTGTTATGTTAATATGTGGGAAAATAAGAGGGCCTCTAATTGCCTAAATTTAAGATCTCTTTACCTTGTTCTGACGGATAAGGTGCCAAAGCCAAACAACCCTTCTTTTTTTTTCTTTTTAATTCAATGTTTTAGGTATTTATTTATTTATTTGTTTATTTAAATTTAATTTTTTTTCAGTGTTCCAAGATTCACTGTTTATGCACCACACCCAGCGCCCCATATACCACTTGCCCTCCTTAATACCCACCACCAGGCTCAAACAACCCTTTTTATCAAATGGATTGTTATCTATGCAGTCAGGTGCTATGTGTTTGACCAAATCCATCACCCTAGGGCAGGAATTTCTCTCTAACCAACAAAAAGCATAGATAATTTTTAAACAATTACTTTGCTCATTTACTCAAAACCTGTTCATTTTAGTGACTTCAGCTGGTTATACACTGAGCCAAGTACTTTGCTTGTGTCTATATTTACTGCTCCTCATGGCCCCCCATATTGGTGTCATTATCTCTGTTTCATGAGTAACAAAACTGGGATTTAGAGAGGTTAAGTGATTTGCTCCAACTTACAGGAAAAGTAAGACTGAACCTAGGTTCTATGCTAAATTCCATGCTCTTTTCACTACCCACATTACTTCTATTAAAGAGAAATTTACTTAGTGAATAAGTGCAACACAGTAACATATACTAAGTTTTCCTTGAAATCATTAGAAAAAAAAATGCTTCTTAAAATGGACAAGCACCTCTTTCTTATCCTCTTACTTCATTTTTCACTGATATTGCTATGTTAAAAATATAAAAACACATTCATGTTAATGATGAAAGTAGAATGAAGGTGTTAATTATATTATGTGTATGTGTTACCTGTTAGCTTGGGTCTTTTGTGCTAGAAGCAGGGATGTAAAAACAGATTTAAGTCACTGGGACATCTTTGGCCTTGGGCTGTCTTCTCTTTTACCAGACTTCTTGAGCAGATCTATAATACCCTTGTCCATTTTGTCCCCATTTATGTTCCTTCAAACCTGACTGGTAATATTGAGTGAAAGTTCCAGAGGATGGATCCTAAAGAGACGCAGGAACCTGAGTTTTAGGTACTAACTGGGTTAAAAGCACGATTGCTCTCTCTTCCCTAATTCTTCTGTTTTTCGTAGAAATACAATGGCTTAGAAATAAAAAATACCACATGAAACCATTTACCTCTATCTCCAAGAATTATACTCCTTTCCTCACAAAGGATGAACTAAATGGGGACATGCTCTGAGAAAATATGTTTACATACACTTCCAACTAAGGATATTCTTAACACATATATTCCACTCCCTAATTTCAATTTCTCTCATGACTCATTATCACAGTTATAATGTATTAAGAGTCTAATATGTGGCAGATGCTGATTGCTATACATATATCACCACATTTCTGCGTTGAATTGCATCTTCACATTAATTATTTCCATATGTCAATGAAGAAATAAATGCATAAATAATGTAAGAATGTGCTTAGATCACGTACCTCATTAAGGAGGAGCCTGGAGTCAAACCCAGGGCTGACTCCACAGCTTATCCTTGACTGATTAATTGCGGTTAGACTGAGTGATTAGGAAACACTGTAGCCTGCTTTGAAGGGAAAAGCTACTAATAAATATACATTTTGGTAGAGACTGGTATGTCTTCTGCCTACTTGATTCCTAAAAATACACTGTTGATTGTTCATAGCTTCAGAGAAAATCACTTTTCCACAAAGTGCCCATTATAGTGTGTCAATGAATGTGATAACGTCCATAATTTATCTCAGGGGAGTATGTAATTAGAAAATTAACCTTTTACTTTTCTCCTGTTAATTAGTTATAGAAAATGATGGAAGAATAATACATTAGCAACCATCTACACTATATTATTGTGCTTTTAATTTCTAAGTTGCTCGATAAGGACAAAATGCTAAGAGACAAGAACCTCAATGTATTAAGTAGAAAAGGCATTTTGCACATATAGGGGACCTACTTCCTGTGTCTTTCATTTGTTTTTTAAAAATTCTTTAAAAAAACTTTCTATGTTGTGATAGTGTTTTACTCAAATGACAAAGAAAATTCAGGATTCTATTTTCACCTCTAAACTCATCCTTACTTTTCAGAAAGCATGGTGTTTGTATAGGGTACATACATGCTTGTGCTTCCATGAAAAAATCAAGAACATGTAAATTAAGTGGCATGACTTGAAAAATTGAGAAAAGCCAGTAGCTCCACTCTTAGCCCCTATCCTCCCCCAGTGATGATGACTTGCTTGCTCAATTCCCAGAAGAGCTTAATTCTCTGAACTACAAGAAAGCAGAGTCAATCTCATCATTATTGAAAGATTTGATCTATTTTAACTTGAGATCTCTCAGATGCTGATGGGCAATGTTGGTTTTGTGTTTCAAAATTATTGGGTGACAGCTTTGATTTTAGGTGCATCATTTGTGATGTTTTATTCCTTAGAGACGTCTGAGAAGGCAAAAAAATAAAATAAAAATCTGAGATATATTTAAACTGTGTGCTACAGAGTGAGGGGCATGGCATTGAACTTGGAATCAAGAGACAAAATGCTTTACTGACTGTCTAGTTTTGAGTATATCACTTAAGTCTCAGAGTCCTAGTTATTCCATTTGCCAAATGGGGAATTTCTGAAGAGGCAAACACCGCCCCCCCCCAAAAAAAAGTATGTCTAACATTGCAATTATAATTTTAAGAGTATGAAAGAGTGAAATATTGTTATTCCTACCAACTGCTATCTTTGAGTGGCTAAATTTTTATTTTATTTATTTTAATTTTTTTTTAAGATTTTATTTATTTATTTGACAGACAGAGATCACAAGCAAGCAGAGAGGCAGGCAGAGAGAGAGAGGAGGAAGCAGGCTCCCCACTGAGCAGAGAGCCAATGTGGGGCTAGATCCCAGAACCCTGGGATCATGACCTGAGCTGAAGGCAGAGGCTTTAACCCACTGAGCCACCAAGGCACCCAATAAATTTTTATTTTTAATAATAAAAGTGAGGTAAATGCAGAATTCTATATCTTCTTATTCTGAAATTCTCTGTAAAATAATTTCTGAGATTCTAAAAATGTTCCATAGCACACCTCCCCCCATTCCCCTTATCATGGTTTCAGTTTCCATGGTTTTAGTTACTCACAGTCTTTATGAGAGAGATGCAAAGGAAGATTTGACAAAGAGAGACAAGAAGGCAGTGTGATTACTTAGGCTAAGATTGAAGTGATGCAGCCACAAGCCAAGGAAAGATGGCAGCCACCAGAAACAAGAGGCAAGCAACAGATTCTCCCCTAAAGGATTCAGAGAACACACATCCCTGCTTAACACCCTGATCTCTGGCTGCTTAATTGAAACTGATTTTGTATTTCAGGGTAAGGAAGAGTAAGAGAATGAACATGTGTTATTTTAAGCCACCAGGTTTGTCATAATTTGTTAAGCAGCCATAGGAAACTAATACATTGTCCTTCCCATCACCTTAAAGAATATTCTAGATAAAATGTTGAGTGACTGTGGCAATTTCTTCTAAAACCCCAAGCTTACTACCTCAAACCTTTATTTCACTGTCCCCTTCTAGCTCTTGAGAAGTCCTATTTGCAAAATTCGGTATTAACTTCTCAATGAGAAATCATGGGAGGCATTGTCTTCTCATAAATTCTCCCTTGCATCCTGGGCCATTTATGATACAAAAGAAAACTTTTAGCTGGTGAAATTGTTAGAGTTAAATGAATTGTAAAATATGAAGTAGAGTTTCCCAAGTGGAATGATTCAAATTTCTCTTTAATGGTATGAGAATAGATCTGATTTTTTCTTAGTTTAGATTCTTTCATTTTCCCTTCTGCAATGAATTGTTGTACATGATGTGTCTTAGTGGATTCTCTTAAGAAATTTTGCATAGGAAAATAAAGGATTACATCTCTTAGGATTTCTCTTTCCTCTTTATTCAGGCATGTTGTTTGTTTGTTAGTTTGTTTGTTTAACTCCCCATTGGTGACTTACTGCCCCTGTTTTTACTGGGAAACAAAAGAACTTCACACTAAAGGATCTTAATACTATAAGAAAAACAATGGATGAGACCTCTTAAAAGATTTAAGACCATGCATTTTTTAATATGTTTAAAAAGAAGCAGGTTAAGAGAAAATAATTTTGTTGGAATTTCTAAAATTTGTCACTTCTCTTGATTGAAAGATTTTTCCTTCCTATATAGGTTAATATACTGCTGTGTTTGACCTCCCCCCACTCTTAAAATTAACTGAACATGGACAATTCAAGAGTTGTTTCTTCAGTTAATTTGGATAAACAATAGCAAAAGAGGCTGTTTTTAATAAATAATTATTGAACTAACAAGCTATTTCTCAGAGATCATTAGCAATTGAGAGTATCTATGGGTGTAACTAAGTTGTTGAGATATCCCTTAATCTCTATTTATATCCAAAGAGAATATATTTATCTTTTTGACCCATATGATGTTCTAAATTTACTCAGATTTTTATATCTAAATAGCCTTAATTTTTCACTAAAAAAGCATCATTAACAGTTTTTTTTTTTTTAATGATTTATTTACTTGTGGGGGGAGAACAGAGAGAATGACAGAAGAGGGAGAGAAAGAATCTCCAAAAACACTCCCTGCTGAGTGCAGAACTCTACAGAGCTCCATTCCAGGGTCCCAAGATCATGACATGAGCTGAAATCAGATGCTTAACTGACTGAGCCACCCCGGTGTCTTGATAAAGTTTTTGTTTGTTTGTTTTTAAATAGTGCTCCTAAAAACAGTGCAGAGCAAATTGCCAAAACACCAAACAGGAAAAAAATTAAAAAATATCAGGTAAATGAAATAAGGGAAACATATGGCTTTAACTAGCATATCTATAGATCTCTAGCATACTGTTATATTTCTAATCCTTATCTCTGCAACCATTTCTCTTTCAGTCTTTATCTCCATTCTCTTACTTATGTGTTTTATTATTATGTGTGTATGTGTGTTTTAGTTAGTGAATGAAAGAGTTAAACTAGAAATTCCTAAATAGAATGAAATAGAGGTAAAAATCGGATAAACAGATGGACTAGGAAAAGGTAAAGGGAGTGGAACTAACACTAAGATTTTTGATCTGGGCACTGATTACAAATATATGTTTATTTAAAAAAAAACACATAAACCTGTACATCCTTTTAATTCATGTGCTTTTCTGAACATGTTATATATCTAAGAAATTCATTTAGAAGTAGAAAAAAAAGTGGCAAAGTGGTTGAAATGCTGGCATTGAAGTAAAAGGAAAACAATTTTTAGATGAAATAGCATTGGGGAATATACAAATCTCATTCTTCTTATATTTTTAAAGAATATGACACCTTTTTTGAAGGAAAACACCTTATGTATTATTTAACTCAACTACTATCTTCTCTTTTGGTTAGTTAGAAATGTTGTTGGTTTGGGTCAGTTATAATGAATGCACCATCCCATAAGTAATAAGTTGTCATATCACTGTAGTCTAATTTAAAAATTTCAAAGTATTATTGTCTGAAGTACGAAGAGTTAATTTCAAAATTATCTTTCTATTAAGCAAGCAACAGAGTGATTTTGTACCCTATATACAAATTTTGGAACAGCAAAAAAGTTCCATTCTTTTTTTGGCATTGAGTAATTTTATTTAAAACCAGTATCTTCTGAAGGCACCTGGGTGGCCTAGTCAGTTAGGCATCTGAGTCTTGATTTTGGTTCTGGTCATGGTCTTAGGGTCATGGGACTGAGGCCTCCATGGGGTTCACACTCAATGCATAGTCTGCTTGTTCCTCTCCCTCTCTCCCAAACCCTCCCCCCTTCCCCTGCCAATTGTTCACTCTCTCTTTCTCTCAAAAAACAAAAACAAAAACAAAACAAAACAAAACAAACTTAAACAAACAAACAAGGATCTCCTGTAATAAAATGAATTAAGGGCTTAGAGTAGCATGCAGTTGATGAGGAGTGGAATTTTTTTTGCCTTGACAACAGGAGAACTTATTAGCTTTGAGATAAACTTGTATTTACATTTCACAATTATTTTTATATGTTTTAAAATGTTTGCCCCTAAATATCAAATGATAAAGATTATATTCTGCTTAATGTCCACATTTTGAGAATAAGAATGTCATGAAATTGAGATCTTTTACTTCTGCAGGATGTCAAGGCCCAGAAATATTAAAAAATGTTGTAATATTCTTCAGGGTCCTTTAATTAGAAAGGAAAATTCAGGATTATACTAGAAATTTTGGTGTTAACTGGCAGATACTTTGACAGAGAAAGTATATATAGGCCTAATGTGGGAAATGAGGAGTGGGTAGAAAACTTAAGTCTCAGATGGAAGTAAAATGGAAGAAATGGAAGAGTGGGAGTAAATTCTCATTAAAATAAATGGATAAAAGCACTTGCATGAACAGGTTGATATATTAGTAAGCATTGGAAGATCTGTAGGTGGGGAATGGAAAGGATGCAGATAAAATGGAAATGCCTTCATTCATAGAGAAGTGGTGGGCTGACAAAATAAAAATACAGACATAAGTTATGCTCTAGTACTTGAAGTGTTCTTCCATTAGGGAAATTTGGGTGCATATCAGTCTGTGTACTTCTGTAAGAGAAATAATAAATCAGCATCAGAGACATTGGCTCAAAAGTTTCAGGACCCTCTAAGCATACTTAGAGTTTTTTTTCTTATATGGGTGTTGTTAAATTTACCTGGTGTCTTACTTAGTTTGGATAGCTGCAGCAGAGTACCATAGACTGAGTTGCTTAAACAACAAACATTTATTTCTTTTAGTTCTGGAGTCTGAACACACAAGATCAAGGTGTGAATGGATCTAGTATCTGGCAAGGGCATAATTTCTGATTTGCAGATGTTTGTCTTTTTTCCTGCATTCTCTACAGAGTGGAAAGAGAGGGGTTCTCTCTCTTGTCTATCTTATAAAGGAACTTATGACACTCATGAGACATGACTTATGATTTATTTTTCTACCAAAGCCACCACCTTCTAACACCCTCACATTAGGGGATAGGACTTTGGGGGGACACAAATATTTAGTCTATAACACAAATATTTAGTCCATAACATTTTCAAATTATATGAAAATAATATTTTAGTGCCTCCCAAATTTAATATTTTTTATCATTCAGCCCTTTATGCAATAACAAAATAGATTTTATGTTTCAGTTGGCTCAGATACTATAATCGTGAATAGAAGTGGACAGTCTCCATGCATATAATGAATTACCTGATGTAGTCTGAGAGGTGGGGAGGATGACACGGAGAAAGACTTTTGAGCACAGTCGTGAAAAATAATGCATTATGGAGAAAAATGGTGAGTGTGTATGGAATGAGGGTGAATAGTGCTCCAGGAAGAGGCAACTATATATGTAAATGCAAATTAGATGTATTAGCATATTAGAGTATTAGACAAACATAGCACATTTGGGGAACTGAAACAAGTCCAGTGATGCTAAGAAACAGAACAGGTGGCAATGCCATTTGAAGTACATCCAGAGAATCAGAAAATAAAGGGTTTTGTGCATGTATGTATGTGTCAATTTCTTTATGCTAAATACAGATTCTAAATAATCCAAATTCTAATCTCCTCCAGTCCCATCCAGATTTGTGGAACATAAGGAATAGCTTGGATGACATTGGGAGAAGGAAGGGAAAAACAAAGGGGTTGAAATCAGAGTGGGAGATGAACCATGAGAGACTATGGACTCTCAGAAACAAACTGAGAGTTTTAGAAGGGAGGAGGGGTGGGGGGAATAGGTGAGCCTAGTGATGGGTATTATGGAAGGCATGAATTGCACGGAGCACTGGGTGTTACACACAGACAATGAGGCATGGAACACTACATCAAAAACTAATGATGTAGTGTGTGGTGACTAACATAACATAACGAAAAAAAGTAAAAAATAAAATAAATAAATAAATACAGGGAAGACATTGAAATATTTAAACAGGAGAAAAAATGATAATGTTTGTTTCAGAAATCTCCTAGCGGCAAGCTAAAAAAAGAATTGGAAGGTGATTCATGCAAGGATATTGAGATAGTCCAGATAAGAGATGGTAGTAGTTTGATTTGCAGTTGGATGGGAAAAAAAAAAAAAAAAAGGTAAATTCTAGAGAAATATAGGTAAGAAAGTCTTAATACCTAATCTCAAGAATTGAGTGAGAAAGAGATTTATAGCTCATAGCTTCCTGGTTTGTGTCTCTTGGAATATGTGTTGGGGCCATTTAAAAAATGGTGATACTATTCTATGTGAAAGTCCATGAGTTAAGCTTGGGGACAATGATATCAATATGCCTTTGGAACATCCATGTACAGAAGAGAAATAAGTAGAATAGTAGATTTTGTTTGCCATAAATAATAATATAAATGATATTTGAGTCCAAGTGAATGAAATTACTCTATATAGTGTGAGAAGAGAAGAGAACCTAACATTGAGCCTTAGGGAGTTTTAACCTGAGAAATAGAACAGGAAAAAGTAGGTAGTTTTGGTCATGGACTGCAAAATATGAATCTTTCTAGAAGCAAAGAGTTAGCAGCAATGCCAACTGCGATTAAGAAGTCAAGAAGCTGATGACTGAAAATCAACAAATTAGAGAGAATTCTTCCTATAGATGAAGCAAGATCAGAGAGCATGGTTGGCTATGTGAGAGAGAAGCAAGATAACAGAGATAGTGAGTACCATGTTTCATAGAGTTTAGCTATCAGATGAGGAAGAAGTAGGGCAACGACTGAAGGGAATGTTGAACAAACAGATCCTTTACAGGGAAGGGATCAAGTTGAGAGACTGAATAGGGAAGAAAGCCTAAATAATTGATAATGAAAGTAATGAGAAAGGAAAGAGTGATTTTCAAGTCACAGGTTTGAAAATATGAGGTACTTAAATAAGCCAGGGTATTGAAGAAGTCAGGATTTTTAAAGGTGTTGTAAAAGTCTGAAATCCTTGAGAATTGTGATACAGCAAATAGATGGGAGCAAAAAGGGAACAACTGGTAGACCAGGTAGCGATTGCATTTATGCTTGCTAATCATAAACATAAAGGGGAACCTGTATGCACTTTTGTGTGACTTTTTCCAAAGGAACCCAGTTATTTTGGTTCTGACTACAATATGTAGTATTTATAGTAGGTAGACTTATCTAGTTTGGAAGATTTGTTGGATCTGTAAAATACAAAAAGAAACAAGTGTGATAAATTTTGCTATTGATAGGTGTAAACTTGGAATGATGGACCGTGGGCTTTGTTTGAATAAGGAAGCAAATAGACATTGTTCCAAACAAGTGAAGTTGTTTTCTGCCTTTGTGTATGTAAAGTTTGTAAAGATACGGAAATCATGCTAAATGAATGCAGAGGTTCCATATTGAAAGACAATAAGGAATTAAAGGCAATGTTCACAATTCTGTTTACCTACAAAATCTACATTGAGCTATTTCAAGGTTGCAATGGTTATATATTTTTTTAATTTTTTATAAACATATACTTTTATCCCCAGAGGTACAGGTCTGTGAATCGCCAGGTTTACACACTTCACAGCACTCACCATAGCACATACCCTCCCCAATGTTCATAACCCTACCCCCCCAACCCCCCTCCCCCATCAACCCTCAGTTTGTTTTGTGAGATTAAGAGTCACTTATGGTCTGTCTCCCTCCCAATCCCATCTTGTTTCATTTACTCTTCTTCTACCCCCTTAACCCCCCATGTTGCATCTCCTCCCCCTCATATCAGGGAGATCATATGATAGTTGTCTTTCTCCGATTGACTTATTTCGCTAAGCATGATACCCTCTAGTTCCATTCACATCGTCGCAAATGGCAAGATTTCATTTCTTTTGATGGCTGCATAGTATTCCATTGTGTATATATACCACTTCTTCTTTATCCATTTGTCTGTTGATGGACATCTAGGTTCTTTCCATAGTTTGGCTATTGTAGACATTGCTGCTATAAACATTCGGGTGCACGTGCCCCTTCGGATCACTACGTTTGTATCTTTAGGGTAAATACCCAGCAGTGCAATTGTTGGGTCATAGGGTAGTTCTATTTTCAACATTTTGAGGAACCTACATGCTGTTTTCCAGAGTGGTTGCACCAGCTTGCATTCCCACCAACAGTGTAGGAGGGTTCCCCTTTCTCCGCATCCTCGCCAGAATCTGTCATTTCCTGACTTGTTAATTTTAGCCATTCTGACTGGTGTGAGGTGATATCTCATTGAGGTTTTCATTTGTATTTCCCTGATGCCGAGTGATGTGGAGCACTTTTTCATGTGTCAGTTGGCCATCTGGATGTCTTCTTTGCAGAAATGTCTGTTCATGTCCTCTGCCCATTTATTGATTGGAATATTTGTTCTTTGGGTGTTGAGTTTGCTAAGTTCTTTATAGATTTTGGACAGTAGCCCTTTATCTGATATGTCGTTTGCAAATATCTTCTCCCATTCTGTCAGCTGTCTTTTGGTTTTGTGAACTGTTTCCTTTGCTGTGCAAAAGCTTTTGATCTTGATAAAATCCCAATAGTTCATTTTTGCCCTTGCTTCCCTTGCCTTTGGCGATGTTCCTAGGAAGATGTTGCTGTGGCTGAGGTCGAAGAGGTTGCTGCCTGTGTTCTCCTCAAGGATTTTGATGGATTCCTTTCTCACATTGAGGTCCTTCATCCATTTTGAGTCTATTTTTGTGTATGCTGTAAGGAAATGATCCAATTTCATTTTTCTGCATGTGGCTGTCCAATTTTCCCAACACTATTTATTGAAGAGGCTGTCTTTTTTCCATTGGACATTCTTTCCTCCTTTTTCGAAGATTAGTTGACCATAGAGTTGAGGGTCTATTTCTGGGCTCTCTATTCTGTTCCATTGATCTATGTGTCTGTTTTTGTGCCAGTACCATGCTGTCTTGATGATAGCTTTGTAATAGAGCTTGAAGTCCAGAATTGTGATGCCACCAACTTTGGCTTTCTTTTTCAATATTCCTTTGGCTATTCGAGGTCTTTTCTGGTTCCATATAAATTTTAGGATTATTTGTTCCATTTCTTTGAAAAAAATGGAAGGTACTTTGATAGGAATTGCATTAAATGTGTAGATTGCTTTAGGTAGCATAGACATTTTCACAATATTTATTCTTCCAATTCAGGAGCATGGAACATTTTTCCATTTCTTTGTGTCTTCCTCAATTTCTTTCATGAGTACTTTATAGTTTTCTGTGTATAGATTCTTAGTCTCTTTGGTTAGGTTTATTCCTAGGTATCTTATAGTTTTGGGTGCAACTGTAAATGGGATGGACTCCTTAATTTCTCTTTCTTCTGTCTTGTTGTTGGTGTAGAGAAATGCAACTGATTTCTGTGCATTGATTTTATATCCTGACACTTAATGAATTCCTGTACAAGTTCTAGCAGTTTTGGAGTGGAGTCTTTTGGGTTTTCCACATAGAGTATCATATCATCTGTGAAGAGTGATAGTTTGACTTATTCTTTGCCAATTTGGATGCCTTTAATTTCTTTTTGTTGTCTGATTGCTGAGGCTAGGACTTCTAGTACTATGTTGAATAGCAGTGGTGACAATGGACATCCCTGCTGTGTTCCTGACCTTAGGGGAAAAGCTTTCAGTTTTTCTCCATTGAGAATGATATTTGCGGTGGGTTTTTCATAGATGGCTTTGATAATATTGAGGTATGTACCCTCTATCCCTACACTGTGAAGAGTTTTGATCAGGAAGGGATGCTGTACTTTGTCAAATGCTTTTTCAGCATCTATTGAGAGTATCATATGGTTCTTGTTCTTTCCTTTATTAATGTGTTGTATTACATTGATTGATTTGCGGATGTTGAACCAACCTTGCAGCCCTGGAATAAATCCCACTTGGTCGTGGTGAATAATCCTTTTAATGTACTGTTGAATCCTATTGGCTAGTATTTTGGTGAGAATTTTTGCATCTGTGTTCATCAAGGATATTGGTCTGTAGTTCTCTTTTTCGATGGGGGTCCTTGTCTGGTTTTGGGATCAAGGTGATGCTGGCCTCATAAAATGAGTTTGGAAGTTTTCCTTCCATTTCTATTTTTTGGAACAGTTACAGGAGAATAGGAATTAATTCTTCTTTAAATGTTTGGTAGAATTCCCCTGGGGAAGCCGTCTGGCCCTGGGCTTTTGTTTGTTTGGAGATTTTTGATGACTGTTTCAATCTCCTTACTGGTTATGGGTCTGTCCAGGCTTTCTATTTCTTCCTGGTTCAGTTGTGGTAGTTTATATGTCTCTAGGAATGCATCCATTTCTTCCAGATTGTCAAATTTGTTGGCATAGAGTTGCTCATAGTATGTTCTTATAATTGTCTGTATTTCGTTGGTGTTAGTTGTGATCTCTCCTCTTTCATTCATGATTTTATTTATTTGGGTCATTTCTCTTTTCTTTTTGTTAAATCTGGCCAGGGGCTTATCAATCTTATTAATTCTTTCAAAGAACCAGCTCCTAGTTTCGTTGATTTGTTCTATTGATTTTTTGGTTTCTATTTCATTGATTTCTGCTCTGATCTTTATGATTTCTCTTCTCCTGCTGGGTTTAGGGTTTCTTTCTTGTTCTTTCTCCAGCTCCTTTAGGTGAAGGGTTAGGTTGTGTACCTGAGACCTTTCTTGCTTCTTGAGAAAGGCTTGTACCGCTATATATTTTCCTCTCAGGACTGCCTTTGTTGTTTCCCACAGATTTTGAACCATTGTGTTTTCCTTATCATTTGTTTCCATGAATTTTTTCAATTCTTCTTTAATTTCCCGGTTGACCCATTCATTCTTTAGAAGGATGCTGTTTAGTCTCCATGTATTTGGGTTCTTTCCAAATTTCCTCTTGTGATTGCGTTCTAGCTTCAGAGCATTGTGGTCTGAAAATATGCAGGGAATCATCCCAATCTTTTGATACCGGTTGAGACCTGATTTAGGACCGAGGATGTGATCTATTCTGGAGAATGTTCCATGTGCACTAGAGAAGAATGTGTATTCTGTTGCTTTGGGATGAAATGTTCTGAATATATCTGTGATGTCCATCTGGTCCAGTGTATCATTTAAGGCCTTTATTTCCTTGTTGATCTTTTGCTTGGATGATCTGTCCATTTCAGTGAGGGGAGTGTTAAAGTCCCCTACTATTATTGTATTATTGTTGATGTGTTTCTTTGATTTTGTTATTAATTGGTTTATATAGTTGGCTTCTCCCACATTAGGAGCATAGATACTTAAAATTGTTAGATCTTCTTGTTGGACAGATCCTTTGAGTATGATATAGTGTCCTTCCTCATCTCTTATTATAGTCTTTGGCTTAAAATCTAATTGATCTGATATAAGGATTGTCACTCCTGCTTTCTTCTGATGTCCATTAGCATGGTAAATTCTTTTCCACCCCCTCACTTTAAATCTGGAGGTGTCTTCGGGCTTAAAATGAGTTTCTTGTAGGCAACATATAGATGGGTTTTGTTTTTTTATCCATTCTGATACCCTGTGTCTTTTGATTGGGGCATTTAGCCCATTAACATTCAGGGTAACTATTGAGAGATATGAATTTAGTGCCATTGTATTGCCTGTAAGGTGACTGTTATTGTATATTGTCTCTGTTCCTTTCTGATCTACTACTTTTCAGCTCTCTCTTTGCTTAGAGGACCCCTTTCAATATTTCCTGTAGAGCTGGTTTGGTGTTTGCAAATTCTTTCAGTTTTTGTTTGTCCTGGAAGCTTTTAATCTCTCCTTCTATTTTCAATGATAACCTAGCTGGATATAGTATTCTTGGCTGCATGTTTTTCTCGTTTAGTGCTCTGAATATACCATGCCAGCTCTTTCTGGCCTGCCAGGTCTATGTGGATAAGTCTGCTGCCAATCTAATATTTTTACCATTGTATGTGACAGACTTCTTTTCCCGGGCTGCTTTTAGGATTTTCTCTTTGTCACTAAGACTTGTACATTTTACTATTAGGTGACGGGGTGTGGACCTATTCTTATTGATTTTGAGGGGGGTTCTCTGCACCTCCTGGATTTTGATGCTTGTTCCCTTTGCCATATTGGGGAAATTCTCTCCAATAATTCTTTCCAATATACCTTCTGCTCCCCTCTCTCTTTCTTCTTCTTCTGGAATCCCAATTATTCTAATGTTGTTTCATCTTATGGTGTCACTTATCTCTCGAATTCTCCCCTTGTGGTCCAGTAGCTGTTTGTCCCTCTTTTGCTCAGCTTCTTTATTCTCTGTCATTTGGTCTTCTATATCGCTAATTCTTTCTTCTGCCTCATTTATCCTAGCAGTGAAAGCCTCCATTTTTGATTGCACCTCATGAATAGCTTTTTTGATTTCAACTTGGTTAGATTTATTTCTTTTATTTCTCCAGAAAGGGCTTTTATATCTCCTGAGAGGGTTTCTCTAATATCTTCCATGCCTATTTCGAGCCTGGCTAGAACCTTGAGAATCATCATTCTGAACTCTAGATTTAACATATTACCAATGTCTGTATTGATTAGGTCCCTAGCCTTTGGTACTGCCTCTTGTTCTTTTTTTTTTTTTTTTTTGTGGTGAATTTTCCTGCCTTGTCATTTTGTCCAGATAAGAGTATATGAAGGAGCAAGTAAAATACTAAAAGGGTGGCAACAACCCCAGGAAAATATGCTTTAGCCAAATCAGAAGAGATCCCAAATCATGAAGGGGGAGAAAGGGGATAAAAAGAGTTTCTGAAAGAAAAAAAAAAAGAAAAAAAAAAAA